>NC_090372.1:103343781-103653304 GCF_036365525.1 Heterodontus francisci | reverse complement strand
CATGGTGCTTGTTTGAAAGTTCTGGTGATGGGACATTATGCCAAACGACTTTGGCAGTCTGCTCGGGGAACCATCTGACCGGATCCACCATCTTCTTTTCCCGTAGGGCCTTGAGAACATTCTGTGCAGGCCACTGCCTGATGGATTGGTGGTCAAAGGTGTTTTCCCGCAGAAACATTCCCACGAAGGATAGGTGGTACGGCACGGTCCAACTGGATGGAGTGTTCCGCAGCAATGTGACCAGACCCATCCTTCATAACACTGGGGACAGATAGAACCTCAGCACGTAGTGACACTTGGTGTTTGCGTACTGGGGCTCTACGCACAGCTTGATGCAGCAACACACGAAAGTGATCATCAGGATGAGGGCGACGTTGGGTACATTTTTCCCGCCCTTATCCAGAGGTTTGAACATCGTGTCCCTCCGGCCCCGGTCCATTTTAGATCTCCAGATAAAGCAGAAAATGGCTCGGGTGACCAGGGTAAGAGTCATTGACCCAGGAGGGTGCAGCCTTCCCACGTCTCCTTTGCATTCCTGTGGTTGCTGAAGCCTCAGGAATCACAATGCACAGTTTAGCCATTCTGATCACTGCCGGGATCCCTTTAACTAGAAATCCTTCCTTTGACAAATTCTACCAGTATCCTGCCTGCCCTCTCTGATTGGTCGGGAAACCCAGTAGCGGAATGCTAATGTCATGACTGAGTTAACGAGCCACAGCAAAGCCCACTTTGATTACCAATGGGCCCCAACCCAGCATCCCCACTGCGTGCGGGCCTGTTTGGATAAAATTCTGCCCTATATTTCAGGGTCTATTGAGTGTGGATGTATGCCAAAGATCTGGAAAGTGGCCAATGAAATACACATTTAAAAAAAGGAAGGCAGAGCTCATTTGAGGCAATTAGTTAAGTTAGTTTAACATCACTATTAGGGAAAAAATAATTATAATTTTTAATTTAAGATAAACTGATTAAATATCTAGAAGAGAAAATAATTAGAGTTCTTTGAGGAGATAACAGATCGGAACAGGCCATTCAATTTTTCAAGCCTGTTCTGCCATGGCAGATGGGGAAATGTAATGGATGTACACAGACTTCTGGAAATTTGGCACCTGTGTTTCTTCTTTTCCACTTTGTGTGAGCCTTGCCTTTAATCATTGGTGTTTTGGAAAAGAAGCCAGCACTTCAGAAGGAAACCACTCACAGAGAAATAAAATTGGCACGCAGCACCGTCTGAAAGGATTATTAGAACTGGGGGCAAGTAGAGGAATGACTGTGGTGGGATGGATCATAATGAATATAAAATCAATCAGGAAGGCAAACAGGGAAGCATGTCAGGACACCCCCACCTTGAAAATATTGATCCCAATGTCTAGCATGCCATTACAGCTGAGTTGAATCCCTATCTTTCATGAAACAATTAAACCATACAACCCTAACAGAAGCTTTAATCCAACGAAAACCTCATAAAAGGGAGATATTTTGCTCTGGTGTACAATGTTAGAGGAGCCTTTCATTAAACTGTCATTATCAACCACTTAATAACTTTAATCATAAAAGAAAATATACCCCTTAAAATGAATGAGGCTGCACACCAATTAACTAACCCAGTCTGAAACATAGCAGAGATGGCTGGTGGATCAATCGCTGAATTTCAAAAATATAATGCACAAAACGGGCTGAATTTAATGATCCTGTCACTGTTCCTGGCAGTGGGCCTGGAAATGGGCGCCCTTCCCATTTTTCACATGGGCAGTGAGGATTGGTCTCTGTCGAAATACTCATTAATTATGGAAAACCACATCACGCATGCAGGTCGGCGTGTGCAGGAAACTGCAGCTGCAGGGGTACAGACATCCATCTCTGAGGAGGAGGACCACTCAGAGGATGCACTGTCCCATGACTCTCCTGCATCTTCCACCAGCACAGATACTTTCACAGCAGTGGGAAACCGCTCAGCATTAGAATCAGTGTCATAGGCTGGTGGGACCACCACACACACACCCGAGCAGCTGTCTGAGACTGAGACAGTTTAGGCCTCTGACAGTGCTGAGCCCCAGGATGATGACGAGCCTCTGGTGTCGACAGTACAGGACATGCTGAAGTTGCAGAGAGAGGTAAGGCGACATCTGGCAGAGATGCCAGAGGCCATGTGTAGCCATTAGTGGATGATGGAGGAGCCCATCCATGCCATGACTGCTGCCATTCTCAGGCATATGAGCACACGGCTCCCTCCATCAAGCGGTTGGCGACCCTCATGGAGAGCCAGATCCCACAGATGCATGCAGAACTGCACACCATCACTTCAGCCATGAGCTCAATGCAGCAGGGCAAGGTGAAACAAGGAACAGGAGCCTGGAGAATTCTCCCACTCCAAAACCTTCTCTGGTGAACAGGGAGGTTCAAGTGAACCTTTAAGGGGAGGAGGAGAGGCTGCCCTCCACATCTGGGAGCAATCCTGAGGGGTGCTCTGAGCGTGGACACCAGCTTCTCAGTCCCTCTACCAGTGAGCCAAGCTCCAACAGTTCTAACGCCGAGGAGAGACCAGCAACAGTGCAGAACACCCTCAGGCAACTGGGGCCAGAGGATGGCTGCCAAAGTCATCACCAGGCCAAAGGGCAGCCTGATCAGCAGCCTGCCTCCAACACAGCTGCTGTCACAGGGGTCACACCATGTAGGAGCACTCAAACGTTTTAAGAAAACCACCTAATCACATTAGGGGACTAAAGGATGTAGAACATATGCAATTTATTGATTATTTAAAAGTTCTTTTGTTCAAATCATTAAAGATCATTGTCTTAAACCCATATTCCATTATGCCTTAGTTGTAAGCTGCTGACTTCCCCCTTATTGCAATGCCAATGTGACCACAGCTCTGATTAACATATGTTCTCCCATGCGCTGTAGCACACATTGCAATTGTTCACAAGTCAGGGAATACAAATGGAAAAGAGGCAACAGAATTTGACAATGCAGTAAAGACTCAACTTCAGGCATGGTTGGAAACGGGTAATTTTGAGATTGTCTCTTGCCTCAACTTGTCTGGCCTCCAGCGCCATGTCTTCACCATCCATTGTTGCTTGCTCCTCTTCCTCCTCTGCGTCCTCCTTATCAGTGGATGAGTGCTGCTCATGCATCTCACCGACATGAAAGGCCTCCCTCCACTGCAGTGCTAGATTGTGCAGAGCACAGCAGACCACAATGACTTGCAAGACTCTCACTGAGGCATACTACAGAGCTCCGCCGGATCAATCAAAGCAGTGGAACCTCATCTTCAGTAGCCCAATGGCCTGCTCAGTCATTCGAGTGGAGCTATGGCAATTGTTGTACCTCTTTTCCTCTGCATTGTGAGGCTTCCTCACAGGTGTAAGAAGCCAAGTCTTCAGTGGGTAGCCCTTGTCCCCCAGAATCCATCCCTGAAAGTGAGCGGGGGGCCTGAAAAGCTGTGACACCTGGGACCTCCTGGATGCAGTGGTGGGCTGCTGCCTGGGAAACTCCAAAGATGTCCCGGTGGATCCCTGGAAAGATCCAGATGCGTAGGAATTTAGTGTCATGGTGATCTTCAGGGCCACTGGCATGCAGTGGCCTCTAAATCCCAAAGGGGTCGCAACTCATTCTGCAGCAAGGTGCATTTGTCAGTGACAGCGTCCCTGGAGATGTGTAGTCTTCGTTGACAATGACGTTCGGACATTTTGAGGTAGCTGATATGAGTCCAGTACACACTCTGGCGTATGTGGGCCCTTCTTGGTATGGCCGGCTGCTGCTGCTTTCAGCATGGAGCTTCATGGGCTGCCACAGCAGCCTCTTTGCACTCCCTCCGTCAGAGGTGCCAAATCATGCCGTGGGAGTCAAAAAATACAGGGGGTATGAGACCCGTGTCAGGTGGGCCTGCAGATCGTTGTCGCAGTAGAGCCAACCCTGCCTTGGCTATTAAGCTTTTGACGATACTCTCGGTGGCGTGCCGAATGGAGTTCTGAGCCCAACCTTGATGATGGCCCACCATCTGTTCTATCAATGTAAGCAAGCAATCATATCACAGAGCTGTCTGGTAACCCAATACAGCAACCCCACACCCACACTTAACCCTTGCAGAGACCCTCCACACCCACACTATCACCATGCAGAGCCCAAGACCCCGAAACCCCTTGCAGAACCGACAGCAAAAAAGTCTGACAATGGCCACCGAACCCCCCTCTTCCCCTATGCAGCAATGCTCAGAACTGCTTCCCCGTTGCAGCAATATGGCCTCTTTCCTTGGTGCCATCAGGTTTTAATGGTAATGAACCCAAAGGCACGTGACTGCCTTCCGCCATTCAAAAAATCATGGGCCTATCATTAAATTGTAATTAATTATATTTAAATGCATTTGAAAGAACAGTTAAACAATTTAAAATAGCTCCCTGTCATGTTGGTGCATCAATGCCATCATGGTGCTTTCCTGCTGCTGACTAGGAGTGTTGCATGTTAACTGTCTAGTCCTTTTATTATGCTACAATGGCCGGAATTTCATCTAAACAGACCGTCATGCAGCGGGGAGGCTGGTAGCGGGTCGGGAATACGTTTATAATTGAAGCAGGTTTTGCTGTGGCTTTTTAACTCCGACGCACTGCTAGCATCCTGCTATCAGGTTTCCTGTCCAGTCACAGAGGGTGGGCGGGATGACATGCCAAATCTGTCAAAGGAAGGATTTCTAGTGAAAAGGACCCCAGAAGGGATCACAAAGGCTGAACTGTACATTGATTTCTGAGACTTCAGCACCCACAGGAATGAAAAGGAGACCTGGGAAGTTGCTCCCGGGTCCTCGGAGTCTGACCTAGAGGTCCTGCTGCAAGATGGGAAGAACTGAAGTAAGGTGATGTTTACCATGGATGGGAGGAAGAGGCCAGCCTCTCAAACCAAGCAGACGTGGATGGAAGTGGCTGAGGGAGTGAGCAGCAGAAGTGTGGTTTCTCAAACCTGGAGACCAGGCCCCAAGAGATCCAAAGATCACAGGAGGGCAGGAAAGGTGAGTGGCATAATTCTTTCAGGTGCCAAATCCACACTCTGACTTTCCCAGCATTCTCCTGCACAACACTCCACAGACCAACACACCTTGCAGCTCCACTCATTCCTCTCTCTTCAGGCATCTCACACCCCCATCTGAGCAGCCAACACACACACTCACCTTTGTGCCCTCTCACACCAGTGTCTCTCAGTCATCCTACACAAATATTGTCCTTCCCTCCTCGTCACACAATTCATTTCTCACTCATAACTCTTTGCTTTCTCTCCTTGCAGAACAGAACGCACAACCCAAGAGAGAGGCAGAGAACCAGGGCTGGGTGGGAGATGGAAGTGGGTCTCCAGTGACAGTCACCTTTAATGACCACTGGCAATGCGTGCCCACCCAGTCGACTGGGAAGGAGGTCTTGCTCCAGGAGGCTGGAAATGTCAGCAACAACCTGCAGTAAAAGCCTGAGCCTCCTGAGGCACTGGGTGCTAACATATGTTGAGAAAGATGATCCTCTGCCTGTAGATCCTGAGTTGGATGTCTTGCCTTCTATGAACTGGATCTGTGTGCCCACCCTTTCTGTCCTATTGAGCAGCATGTGGCTGAGAAGAAGGCAGCTGGTGCTTCTGCTGGTATTGCTCCATTTGCTCCTGGTACAGTTGGTGTTGCTGTTATTGCTCCTCTTGTTTGTCATCGGAGCTGCATAAGCTGCTCCCATGTCGCAGTGAAGGCTGACAGCAGGGAAATGCAGTTCAAGGTGAGTGAAGTCCAAGACAGGTGAATAGGAATTTGGAAATCACCTGTCAAGCAGTGAAAGCACACTCTCAGAAGAATTGCTGTGAGCATCAGCTTCCCACCTCGGCAAGGCAGCAGTAATTCAGTTTCACTGTCTAAAGGCGTCCCAGCCTGTCAGTTTCACTGAAGAAGCACTCACCTGCGTGACCCTCATGAGTTGCAGACACTCAGGAAACCCATGCGCTGGCTGTTAAAGCCAGAATGCTGGGTCAAATCCTCAGTTAATTATTTTAATTATTTACCCGACAACTTCACAGGCGTTCCCTGCTTGCCTGCAAACGCGACTGGTTAAGCCCAGAAGTAGGCGGGATCACATTAGATTCCTGACCCAACGCTAGTGTTCAGGGCTTTAACCTCCGCTTGGCAGTTAAAACTCTGCCCAATGTCTCTGAACTAAAGCACACAAATGTGACAACATATGGCAGTGATAGGGAGAAAATATATTTAAAAATTATTTAAGTCTAAAATATTAATCAACTATTTAAATCTCAATTTATTTTTTTATTTCGAGATACAGCACTGAAACAGCCCCTTCATCCCACCGAGTCTGTGCCGACCAACAACCACCCATTTATACGAATCCTACATTAATCCCATATTCCCTCCCACATCCCTACAATTCTCCTACCACCCACCTACACTAGGGGCAATTTACAATGACCAATTTACCTATCAACCTGCAAGTCTTTGGCTGTGCGAGGAAACAGGAGCACCCAGCGGAAACCCACGTGGTCACAGGGAGAACTTGCAAACTCCGCACAGGCAGTACCCAGAACTGAACCCGTGTCGCTGAAGCTCTGAGGCTGCGGTGCTAACCACTGCACCACTGTGCCGCCTCAATTAATGAAAAATTATTTCGCAATAGGTACAGCCATGAAAAAAGATCATCCAGTATGTTAGAATTCAACCTCAGAAAGCACACAAAACTTTCAGACTGTCAATACGGCTGCCCCTGGGTGAAATGCGTGACTCTGCTTTCTTTCTATACTACATGCTGGAACCCTTAGGCGTCTTTATGTGAAAACTAATTTGCATTACCTTTTCTTAACCCTAAACCCCATTTAGAATATGCATTCTGTTAAAATCAAGTTGCCTCAAGGAAATAATTCATGCCTCACAATATAAAAAGTAATTAATGGTTCAACATCATAGCAGAAGAGAATGATCTTCAAACAAACTTTATAGATGAATTTAATAATACAGAAAATATTTGTTCCAAATTAAGAATAAATGTACCTGCACCCAGAAAGGTTGAAATGCATTGATTGAGTGAGTCAGGCCATAGATCACTTTGTCATTCTCTGGCTCAAAGGTACCTGTTTCACAAAGAGAAATCGTGGTAAGAGAAGAGTTCATGATCTGCAGATGTGCATCATTCTGCATGAGGAAATGTAATTACATTACATAATCATTGTTGCTGTGTTGTGTTTCTTTTATGTTCTAAGCTACTGGAAAAGTCTGTTTCATTTTAAGTTTGGCAAATTAGGGTCTGGGAGAAACTCGTACAGACACACGACATCACTGACTTATATTCATATAGAGAATGCCAGTGTGGAATAAAAACTTGCATCGCATCTATATGGTGGCGTTGCAACATTTCAGAAAAATCCTGAAGCGCTTCACGTGCTTTTCAAATGTAATGACTGTTGAGATGTTCCAGCCATTTTGCACACATTAAGATTCTCAAATCATCAATGCGTGATAGTTGAAGGCTCAATGAATGTCAGCATTGATGTGTTGTTTACAGTATTCTGTTTAATGTCATGAAGCACTGCTACATAAATATGAATGAAGTAATTTGCATACATTCTGAAGAGACGTTTACATCATTGCTGCTGGAGCTCTGTTGGGGATGCTCGGAGAAACTTACCTTGCACAGGATAACTGGTCTCATTCTCTCTGGGAACAAAATAAAGTGCTTCATTCGTTTATCTTCAAAAAACAAAAGCTAGACTACTGTATTTTTCTTCCCTAAATTTATTTTCACTGAATTGATCTCAAGTGGCGCTGGACTCGGGGAGTCAAAGGCAATGCATTATTCAGGTCAAACAAAGTTTTAGGGCCGGGGGATAACTGAATCTCTGCAGGATAGGTGGAAGCAGGCAGATGAGAGAGACAGGAGCAGGCAAGAGGGATAGGGAGAGAGGGATGAAAAGTGAAAAATATGATCAAGCTGAAGGAGATACAGTGGAAGGGGAGAATTAGATCAGAGAGGTGGAAGGAGAGGAGGGAACAGGGACAGCAGTAGGGAAGATCAGGGAGTGAGGGGAATGATGGGTGCAAAAGGAAAGGCGGCAACACAAATGATTGAGTAAGGAGACAGGAAGGGAGTTGCTGAGGACCACATTTATCCTCAACCCCACCCAAGTGCAGCCTATGGCCTTTGGTCATTCCTTCCACCACCATACTATTCACCAACCTCACATTCGAAAGAAAAGCGAGCAGCAAAATGAGTTAAAGGGAAGAGAAGCAGAAGAGAGGAGAGAGAAGCAGAAGAAGAGCAAAACAAAGAAGCAGTGACATAAAGACAGTATTACATCTTTCCCTCACAACACAAAACATGCCTGCTGCCTGGTTGAATAGCTCCCCCCACCCACGAACTGAAATCTGGGCTGCAGCTCTGGCCAGCTCCCCCCTGTGCCTTCCTTTCCTACATTACAACAGTGACTACACTTCAAAAGTAATTCATTGGCTGTAAAAGCACTTTAGGGAATTCTAAAGTCATGAAAGGTTCACATAAATGCAAGTTTTTCTTGAAGAGAGTAACCATACTTTCTGATTTACAGCCTCAGACTTTTTCTAACTTAACTGGGTAAGGGAGGAAGGTGAACAATGGTGTATGTGGCCATGCAGTATCTGGATGGGGCAGGCTCGATAAATCAGCTAGTTTTGTCCCATCCTCCTGTTGTTTTTGTATTGCTATTTCCTTTTTTCTTTCCTCCTCTCTTCCTTTCCCTTCTTTTCTTCCTTTGTAGTCTTTTTTTTCCTTTCAAGTGGTAGATTGTAAGTACTGCATGTGCTGTGGCATGGAAGAGAGCCACAATTCTAGTGGGGGTTACAGGAGCACTGCTCATGGGAGAGATTTCAGCAGTTTGTAGGTCCCAGGTGGGGGAGGGGGGGGGGGGTTTCTTCTTGGATGGTGGGGTATAGGATGCTCGAGCGACTTTCAGGCAAGAGAAAAATGGAGAGGCAGCTGGCCGGGGCCCCAGGCTGGATTTCAGGTCCTGGGTGGGTGGAGGTATTCAATCAGGCTGCAGTCAGACTCTGAGTTGTGAGTTGGGTGAGCGGAAGAAAGAATCTTTCCACCTTGCTAACATTATTTCCTAACCTTTTGAACCACCCTGTCACTCCTGAATCCTGATCTTCCTGTATTGTCATACCACTCCTCTTCCATCCCATCTCCTTGGTCCCATTGTCTCCCCTGCATTTTCCTATTCTCACTACCTCTACTCTATCTCATCATCTCCTCATTCCCATCCCCTTTCTTGCAGCTGTTTGCATTCTTGGCATGCTATTCGACCTCAAGCTGAGTTCCCGACCCCATATTCGATCCATCACAAAGACCACTTACTTTCACCTCCACATCATTGTCTGCTTTGGCCCTTATCTGAACCTATCTGCTGCCAAAATTCTCATCCACACTTTATCACCATCGGACGCAACTATTTCAATGCTCCCCTAGCCAGCCTCTCATCTTGCACCCTTCATAAATGTTAACTTATACAAAACTCATCCTTGTGTTTAAATCCTTTCATGGTCTTGCCCCTCCGAACCTCCTCCAGCCTTGAAAACCCTCCTCCCTCCCTTGCAAACTCTCCTTGCCTCTGACACTACCCTCGTTTGCATTTCCCTCCTGCAGTCTATCATTGGCAGCTGAGTTTTCAGCCATGTAGGTCCCACGTTCTGGAATTTCAAAGCTCTAGATTTCCCTCCCTAAACCCATCCGCCTTCCTCTCCTCATTTAAAAACATCTTTAAAAACCATCTCTTTGAATTAGATTTTGGACATCCCTCTGGATATCTTCGTCTTTGGTTTGATGATTATTTTTTCCTTATGCCTCAGTAAAGTGCCTTGGGATTTTTTTTTCCACTTTAAAGATGCTGTATAAATGCCAGTTGCCATTTTAGTTAAGCAGCAAACAGGACTGTTTACATTACATGCGTCAAGTTATTTAAGCAGTTTGAGTGAGACATAACTGTGGAAATGGGAGGGCCAAAGATCAGGTGGGAACAATCAGCTAATTGGAGTTAAGTACAAGAAGTAACCTTTAAAAAATGTTGAAATGAACAATTTTTAGCGTCACCGCCTGATGTGATGGAAATAGTGTCACAGAATGAAGTTCCTGGAAATACAGAAACCGAATGTTATATTCAAAATTTTTAATTTCTATTATAAACGTTGACAGAATTGTTGATTGAAATGACTCTCAAAAATGGTGGCAACAGGAAATTAAGTTTTGGGACAGGAAGTGCACTGTAATGATTCAGAATGTTTTGGCTTGTAAAAAAATGGTTTTAGAGTGTGTTTTGAGTAGAACCTGGCTAGAAAAAGAGTAGTTTCTCCAGAAAGCTTTATGCTTGGTTGGTCACCTATATAGATGACAGTAATTTAAATAGGGGCTGGGCAATTGTTTTGCACAGATCTCAAGAATGGCCTATTCGTGTGCAATGTCTGGTCATTTATTTATTTATCTTTTAATTAGATATACAGCACTGAAACAGGCCCTTCGGCCCACCGAGTCTGTGCCGACCATCAACCACCCATTTATACTAATCCTACATTAATCCCAGATTCTTACCACATCCCCACAATTCCCCTACCACCTACCTATACTAGGGACAATTTATAATGGCCAATTTACCTATCAACCTGCAAGTCTTTGGCAGGTGGGAGGAAACCGGAGCACCCGGCGAAAACCCACACAGTTACAGGGAGAACTTGCAAACTCCGCACAGGCAGTACCCAGAATTGAACCCGGGTCGCTGGAGCTGTGGTGCTAACCACTGCGCCACTGTGCTGCCCATTCAGGAAGGCATTTTTCACTGTGGTGATGACGAACTCTTTTGATTTCTGTGGGTTGGAGGCAGACGCCTTTCAAAAAGCTCAGGACACAGACACAAAAGAAGTCAGTCAACAGCAAACAGCAACAGAAAAGCTCTGCTTTCCCATTAAGTAAAGGGCCAACCCAATGGGTTGATGCACACGTGTTCTTTATATTTGTAACAGTACGTGAACAGAAAATTAACTGATCGTACTAAGTGGCATTCATCATACTCAAGTGTTTCATATGTTTTGTCTATTTTGGAATAAAGCAACTTACAAACTGAACCACACAATGTCTTGCCTCATGTTAGCTCAGTCAGCTGTTGGAGAGATTAATGAAGTACATCTGCTTATGACCCAGAGGATCAGATGATAAGGGTGTTTCGTTGCTACAAACCAATACGAGCACATGCAGGGCAGTGGGAATCAATAAAAAAAAGCAGGCAACCAGATACTTCAGGGAGTGACTGACCCCACTGATTATTACAGATTATCATGGAAAATAAAAGCTCATGGTGTAGTGGGTAACATATTGGCATGGATAGAAGATTGGCTAGCTAACAGGAAACAGAGAGTAGGCATAAATTGTTTTCTGGTTGGAAAGATCTAATGAGTGGTGTGCCACAGGGATCAGTGCTGGGGCCTCAACTTTTTACAATTTATATAAATGACTTGGATGAAGGGACTGAAGGTATGGTTGCTAAATTTGCTGATGACACAAAAGATAGGTAGGAAAGTAAGTTGTGAAGAGGACATAAGGGAAATAGATCAGTTACGTGAGCGAGCAAAGATCTGGCAAATGGAGTATAATGTGGGAAACTGTGAAATTGTCCATTTTGGCAGGAAGAATAAAAAAGAAGCATATTATCTAAATATTGAGAGATTACTGAGCTCTGAGATGCAGAGGCATCCGGGTGCTGCAGTGCATGAATCACAAATGGTAGTATGCAGTTTCAGCAAGTACTTAGGAAAGCTAATAGAATTTTATTTTTTATTGCAAGGAGAATTGAATACAAAAGTAGGGAGGTTATGCTTCAGTTATACAGGGCATTGATGAGACCACATCTGGAGTACTGTGTACAGTATTGGTCTCTTTATTTAAGGGAGGGTGTAAATGCGTTAGAAGTAGTTCAGAGAAGGTTTACTAGACTAATACCTGGAATGGGCGGGTTGTCTTATGAGGAAAGGCTGGACAGGCTAGGCATGTGTCCGCTGGAGTTTAGAAGAGTAAGAGGCAACTTGATTGAAACGTATAAGATTCTGAAGGGTCTTGAAAAGGTGGATGTGGAAAGGATGTTTCCCCTTGTGGGAGAATCTAGAACTAGGGGTCACTGTTTGAAAATAAGTGGTCACCCATTTAAGACAGAGATGAGGAGAAATTTTTCCTCAAAGAGGGTCTTGAGTCTTTGGAACGCTCTTCCTCAAAAGGCAGTGGAAGCAGAGTCTTTAAATATTTTTAAAGCAGAGGTAGATAGATTCTTGATCAGCAAGTGGGCGGGAGGTTATCTGGCATAGGTGGGAATGTGGAGTCGAGGTTACAATCAGATCAGCCATAATCTTATTGAATGGCGGAGCAGGCTCGAGGGGCCGAGTGGCCTACTCCTGCTCCTAATTCATACGTTCGTATGTTCGTACATGGGGAATCAAGACCAGGTTTAGTCTTCAGGGAAAATGTGGTTAGAGGTTGGGTGATAACTGGAGCAGAACTTCATTCAGTCCCCAATTTAAAGTCATGCATTTTGTCCTTATTTTCATACTTCCATCCCCAAAAAGCTGTGAGGCTAAGTCTCAGGCAAGCCCCCCCACCTGCCAAGAATGAGAAAAATTAATTTTGCCACATGAACACTGATTTTGGACTGTTGTTGGTGAAGAAAGAACTTGCTTTAAAAAATAATTGGAGACTTTGGCTGGAGAGAGACATTAGCATATCAACAGACAGTACTTCAAAGGACAAAGGGGCTATTCCCTGCTCCAATTTAATCCACAATGGACTTTTGATAACCAGACATTGAAGGTGGAAAGGCTAGCATTCCAGGTTAACTGCTAAAATGGCCAAATACACAAACAGACGTGGTTGGACTAGTTTGGGTCACATGACTAACTGACGGTTGGAGTTTTTTGAGTTTGAACTTCCAACAAGAAATTTGAAATCAGAAAGCTGTTTGCTCCTGGACTGGAAAAGACCTCTCGTGGCTGGCTTGCCGCATCTCTCCTGTCTGCTTCCATCTCTTTTCCATGGAACTGAAAACATATGAACCCCAGGAGAGAAAAGTCTCCTACAGTGAACAAGGTTTCAGAAGAATACTGGGCCCCAACGAAAAGCAAGACAACCTACCATCAAGGACCCTACAGCGATCTCGAAGCACAGTAAAAAAAACCTTCTTCAGAGATTACCTCAAACTTCTCCATTTTATTTTTCTTCTCTTTTCTGTCTCGATTTGCATGTGCTTATCGCGTATATATGCTAGCATGGGGCGCGTTGTACATCCACAGGCGTTAACCATATTAGAGTTTAAGTTTAAGGTTTAATAAACTTCACTTTTCTTCTTTAAGCCTAAGAAAACCTGGTGTGCTCATTTCTTTGCCGTATAATTGGAAAGCTGTGAACAAGGATTCACAAAGGGGGAGCTCAAAACACAGTGTGTTTAAAATTAAACCCTGTTACAGTAAGACCAGGTGAAGACAGCAAAAGACCCCCAGACACCTTTCTCACCTGGTCGTAACACTCGGTCAATTGAAAATTTTAAAATTGAAATTGATAGATTTTTGATAGGCAAGGATATTAAAGGTTATGGAATCAAAACCGGTGGTTGGAGTTGAGTTACAAATTAGCTGTGATCTAATTGAATGGTGGAACAGGCTCCAGAGGCTGAATGGTCTATTCCTGTTCCCATGCGCCAGTTTTTGGCACAAAATTAGCGGTGCAATCCCAACTGCCAGATGCCTAAAATTTTGGCTCCTCCAAGTATTAATAATTTTCCTTATCCTTTTGGAGCAGCCTCTGGAAGTCTCTTTGAGGACTGCTGGTTAGGTTGCTGAAGACCTTGAACAACTGTGTGGAGCACGTATAGCCCAAGCTTTGCCGTTTTGCTGATGTTACGACCAGGTGAGAGGGGTCTAGGGGTTCCTTCTCAGTCTTTGCCTGGTTTAACAGTAACAGAGTTTAATTTAAAATAAAAACTCTGTTTTAGCTCCCCCTTAGTGAATCCTTGTTCACCGCTTTCCAGGTGTAAGGCAAAGAAATTAATTCAGACAGGTTTTCTTAGATTTTAAACAAGAAAGGGAGAAGTTTATTAATCTTAAACTCTAATCCGGTTACTGACTACGAATATGCGATGCGACCACGCTAGCATGCACATGCGATAAACACACACACAGATAGAGACAGAAAAAGTAGAAGGAATAAAGGGGAAAAGTCTGAGGCAATATCTGGTAGTTAAAGTCCTTTAAGTTCAATGTGGAGTCTTTGGTTGTTGGTCAATCCTGCTGTTCGTTGGGGCGCAGTTCACACTTAAACTTGTTTCGATGTCGCAGTCTTAGTTCTCTTGAGGTTTACATGTCTTCCGTGGATCCGGTGGCTTTGGAGAAAGCTTCAGTTTCAAAACTGCCTTCTGCCTCTTTCTCTGTGGCACAATTCAAAAAAACTCAGGTTGCCAGCAGGTTAGTCATGTGACTAGCTGGTTTGACCACTTCTGTTTGTGGATTCTGCAACCTTCGCAATCATCCTGGAATGTGAGCTTCCTTATCTTCAATGTTTGGTGATCATAGTCCATTTTGGGTTAAGTGGACCAGGGAATAGTCCTTTGTCTCCCCAAGCACTGTCTGTTCGTATGCAAATGTTTTTTTCCATCCAATTGTCCAATGATTTTTTTTAAACAAGTCCTTTCTTCAGTCCAGCAACAGTTTAAAATCAATGTTCATATGACAAAATTAATACGCCTCATTCTTGGCAAGTGGGGTTCTGCATGAGACCTCCACACCCAGTGGAATGAAATGTGATTTAAAAAAAAGAGCATTTCATTAAAAGGGAAGAGAGAGAAGATAAGGACAGGAACACACACATGCATCTCTCTCATTCATTCAGAACCCTAACAATTGTTACAGCCTGTCTTTTCTTGGTGACAGTGCTGCTTTAAACGGCCCTTTCGCAATAAACATGCAGTTTTTGGGGAAGCTCTTTTCAGCTTGCACATTTCCATGTATGCCTAAAGGGGTCTTTGTTCTTGTTGAGGTCTGCGGAATGGGGGGGGGGCGGAGGGTTAGGTTTAATTAGTCCCAGGCTGGAGTTCTGTTCAGGGGCAGCGGTGGTGGGCCCTTCTGAACTCTCTTTCAGTGCCTTGATGAGTCATGCAATGGCTTTTCATCTCAGGGGATGGCTGGTTCCCTTTTTTCCTGACTGTAGGGGCGGATTCTTTGCTAATCTTCTCTTTGTCCTCTGGGATACTCCTGCCTGCAGGTATTTGTCCAGATTCTGCTGCACTCCCCTGCGGCACTTCGACAGG
Source organism: Heterodontus francisci (assembly GCF_036365525.1). Classification (NCBI taxonomy): domain Eukaryota; kingdom Metazoa; phylum Chordata; class Chondrichthyes; order Heterodontiformes; family Heterodontidae; genus Heterodontus; species Heterodontus francisci. The sequence continues at coordinate 103,637,977 of NC_090372.1, read as the reverse complement.
GGGAGGCATCACCCTCACGGATTCTTTGCCCTCTTGAGGACTTTCTTTGTTTCTGCAGGTGCCTGTAAATGCTGTTAGCAACTCTGGTGGTGTGCTTCTAATGTTTGCATTTACATAGGAGGAGGTGGGGTCTAATTTTTCAAACATTTCAGGGTTGGCTGACTGGACAGTCGGGGTTTTCATTCGGCATAATTCCCGGACTTCCTTTAACCTGCTCTCTTGATCCCTTTTTCCCCATCCCTTTCTATCCTGTTGCCAGCCTTGTGCCTGCCTGTCCCCTTTTCTTCTCGGCATGGGTCCCTTACAGTTCACCAGGCCTCTGCTGGAGGGTCCTCCAAACACTGAAACAGGACTTAGGGGTGCAGATTTCACTGTAGGTTGGGATTTTCCCTCAACTTGGCACATGTGGCAACTCCTACAGTACTCCACCACATCTTTGTGGACCTTTGGCCAGACAAACTGCTGTTTCATGCAGGCTTTGGTTTCTCGTATACCAACATGTACAGCTACTGTAATCTCATGCCCCATTCTTACTATTTCTCTCCAGTATCTCTGCGGCACCACTAACTGGTGAACCATTGTCCACTCCATGCTCTCAGGTCTGTGAGGAGAACTCCATTTCCTTATCAGTACCTCATTCTTGAAGTTGTAGCAATCGGGGAATCCCTCTGTTTCAATTTCAGACTGGGGCAGCCTGTGTTAACTCTCTCAATACTGGGTCGGCTCGCTGAGCCTCAGCTAGGGAAGATTTATTTAACTCATTCCCTGGGTCTTCTAACTTTCCAAAGAAAGTCTCAGATAGACAGACCTCATGGTCATCTGCCTACAGTGCCAATTCAGCCTCCTCTGGGGGAGCAGGTTTGATCATGGCCTCATTCACTACACATTCAAGGAAACTGCAGGCGTCCGTCTCCAGCCACTGCCCTGTCTCTCTGACCTCCTGCAGTCTCTCTTTCACTACTGGGGGGCTACCACCTTCATCCCCGCCAGATCATTACCTAGGAGCAGGTCAACCCGTCCTCAGGCAAACTAGGGAAAATCCCTATGGTCACCGGTCCCGAAACTAGGTCACACTCCAAGTGCACCCAGTGTACAGGTACAGGCATACACTGCCCTCCAATACCATTCACCACTATTCTGGAGTTTATTGCACTCTCTGGGGGAAAAGTCAGGCTTTTTCCCAGTAAAAGGGATCCACTGGCCACTGTCCCTGAGGATTACTATGGGCTTGCTTGCCCAACTCAAGGGGTATGGGGTTACTCTTCCTTCAGACACAAAACCCTGCTTACCCTCAGGAATCCTATTAAATTTTCCCGCACTTGCAGCCATAAGCTTCCTGGGTATCACTGTTACTGCAGTTAAAGCCACAGCTTGTTTTGCTGTGCTTTCCATCAGGGTCCCTTCTCCTTCACTGAGCGGGTGTGCCCTGATTAACCCTACAGGTTTTCCCTTTAGTTTCCAGCAGTCAGCTCTTAAATGTCCTGCTTTATTACAATGGAAGCACAGAGGTCACTGGGTCTCACTCCTGCTTACAGCACCTTCCTTTTTGGCTGGAGGAGGGCCCCCTGTGTATCCTGCTTTTTTTTCCCTCCCAGGACTGCTTAGGCTTCCATAAATTTCCCACCCTCTGTCCTTTGCAAATTTGTGGGGGTAATTAGGAAAGGTTTTCCCTGGGAAACTGACTTATAAATGAGAGCAAACTCATCAGCCAGGACTGCTGCCTGCCGGGCTTTATGAGCCTTTTGTTCCTCCACATGTGTCTTTATGGAGAGTGGGAGAAAGTTTTAAATTTCTCTAACAAAATTACCTCTCTGAGATTTTCATAGCTGAGCTGCACTTTAAGAGCCCTCAGCCACTGGTCAAAAGCCAGCTGCTTATTTCTCTCAAACTCCAGGTAAGTTTGATTAGCTTGCTTCTTGAGGGTTCTAAATCTTTGGCGATAGGCTTCCAGTACTAACACATATGACCTGAGAATACCATTTTTTGACAATTCATAATTTGATGGACTTTCATCTGGCAACATGGAATAAACCTCATGGGCTTTTCCTACTAATTTACTCTGTAACAGCAGAGTCCAAGCCTCAGCTGGCCAAGTTAACTGCCTTGCCAGTTTTTCAAAAGACACAAAAAAATCGCTTCCACGTCTCCCTCATTGAATTCTGGGATCAGATGAGAAGGTTTTAACAATTCTGTACTCAGCCCTGAATTATGCTCCTCCAGATTGTCCTTGCTGTCACCTCCTAGTTAACCCAAGCCACTTCAGCTCTCTCTCTTCGCATTCTTTCTGGAAGGTTCTTTCTCTTTCTCTCTCCTCTCTTGCTTTCATTCTCTCCTCTCTCTTTTTTTCTTCACATTCCTTCTGGAAGGCTTTTTCTTTTTCTCTCTCCTGTCTCTCTTTCTCTTTCTCCTCGAATTCAAGTTTCCTCTGTTCTAATTGTATCTTTGCTAACAGTACCCTGTCGGAGTCTACTTCTAACCCTGTTTCTGCTTCTGCAGATTCAAGGGAAAAATGGTTGGCCACTAGCCTTAGGATTTCAGACTGCCTAGCCTTGCCACCTTAAGTGATCCCGCACTGCTCAGCCATTTTTCTCAACTCCTCCATAGACAGTGCTTTTAACTTATCCCAAGTTACTTTACCCTGGCTTTGAGAGCTACTCGCTTCAGTTGCAGATATGTTAGTATTCAATCACACACAACCACAAAAAAACCTGTATTAATCTTGCTCTTTTTTGATTGGGAACAATTTGGCTTCCCACTTCCAATTTCTCTCATTTGTCTGTGGGTAAAATTCCAGACGCTAGCACCCAAATTTCTCTTACGACCAGGTGAGAAAGGTGTCTCGGGGTCTTTTGCTGTCTTCACCTGGTCTTATTCTAACAGGGTTTAATTTTAAACACACTGTGTTTTGAGCTCCCCCTTTGTCATAGAGTCAAAGAGTTATACAGCACAGAAACAGGCCCTTCGGCCCATTGTGTCTGTGCTGGCCATCAAAGGTCCTTGTTCACAGCTTTCCAATTATAAGGCAAAGAAATGAGCACAACAGCTGGTCTAACCAGTCCTGGCCCTTGTGTATCCTCCTTAGCAGGCCCTGGAATGTGCTTCCTCACCTTTGATGTCTGTTAGTATGTAAATGTTTTTTTCCAGCCACGGCTGATCTGTTTAACAAATCCTTTCTTCACTCCAGTAAGTTTAAAATCAATGTTCATGACAAAATTAATGTGCTTCACTCTTGGCAGGCGGGGGCCTAGCATGATACCTTATATAATTTATTTACATTTGCCTTGTCTTCCCTTCATTCATTAACATTTTATGTTATTTCCCTTGATCTCAATTTGTTCCATCTGAGGGACTTGAGTAACGTGCACGTTTGGCTGCAGAATGTTAATTCAACAGGTGGTACTCTGGGTATGGAACCACAATGGTGCTGGGTGCCTTAGCACAGCCCTGGAAAGTCTATGGAAATAACCCCATGAAAATACTCCCTGCTCTGAGTGATGGCGTTTTCACATCCATTCTCTGCACTTTTATCCAGCTCTGCAGAATGGAAAATACTGAACTGGGTGGGGGAAGGGAAGTCTACTGTACAAGAATGCCACAACCCATTTAAATTTTATGGCCCTTACGAGTTTTCATAAAGTGGAATGTTTCTCTGTCATTGTTGTTTTCAGCTGTCCTACTATGTGCTTCATTCAATATAGCACTGTGAAGCAGGGAACGGCAATGTGTCCGTATACGGACATCAGTGTCCATGGTAAAAAAAAAATTTTGAGCTCCGTTTCTGGCAATTTTATGAATGAGAAATTTCCCATTGGCTTCTTTTTTTCCCGCCCAGACAGGCTTTAAAAAGAAATCTCAACTGTTAGTTTCACAGCTCACAGGTGCTGAGAGCATGGTTTTCCAGCGGGTTCTGATACTTCTTTAAAAGCCCGTCAGAAAACCACAAATCTGTCCGAAGTTCAGAAGCACTCTCCACACGTCAGCTGCAAAACTGACAATTGCAATTTTTTTTTTAAGTTGGCCAACCATAAAGCTGCTCTGTTGACAGTTCCTGCTCTCAGCAATTGTCGGGGGGCCATTGAGGGGCAGAGAAAGAGAGAGGGGACAGAGGGATGGAAGTGGGACAGAGGGAGACAGAGGACAGAGAGAGGGAGATGGGGACAGAGAGAGAGAAAGTGGGGGCAGAAAGAGAAAGAGGGGACAGAGAGAGAAAGAGGGGACTGAGAGAGCAGGGGTATAGAGAGAGAGAATGAGGGGAGAGAGAGAGAGCAGGGGTACTGATGGGACAGAGAGAGGGAGAGGGAGAGTGGGGGTACAGACACAGAGACAACAAGGGGACAGAGAGAGAGCGAAGGTACTGGGAGGACAGAGAGAGAGGGAGCAGGGGGACAGAGAGAGAGAGAGCAGGGGGACAGAGAGAGAGAGCAGGGGGACAGAGAGAAGGGGGGAACAGAGAGAGACAGAGAGAGAGAGAGAGACAGTGGGGACAGAGAGAGAGAGAGGGGGGAACAGAGAGAGAGAGAGAACAGGGAGACAGAGAGAGAGACAGCAGGGGGACACAGAGAGAGGTGCTGGCAGACCTGCTTAGTGTTTCCAGCACTTTCGGTTTTTATTTCAGATTTCCAGCATCCACAGTATTTTGCTTTTATCTATCTGTTGTTTCTGTATTTTAGAATCCAGGACCTAGTTTAACAGCTTTTCAAGATGAATAAACTAGTCTTGACTATATATTGTTAATATCTCTGTCCATTCCTGTCCCACTCTGCTTTTCTGTTTTACTTGACTCATCTGAAGCACTATCTGCTCCATCTTATAAAATTCTCCTGATTTGGAGATCACTAACCTATTGTTGGCTGCCCTGGCTTCAGACACATATTATAAGCAGGTGGAGAAGTTGCACATACATTGACCATCATGGGTTAAATTGTTTTGTGACAACAGCGGTGTGAGAAATGGTCCTTCTTCCTATTGCTGATTTTTCTACTGCCTCACCTCAGTAACCACAATAACAATCCTCTCCTTGATTTTCAAGGTTTATTGGATGAATCTGCACTCCTGACACAGTGTGAATTCACAGAGGTCATCCAATAAGGTCCATCTACCACGCCGTGACATGGTGTACCTATTCTGGTAACAAAAATAATTCACATTGGTATTGCATATTATTTTTCTTGATAGCTAGCTAGTACAGTTGTCCTGCTCTCCATTGATGATTATATGCTTAGCTACTTTATTTATACGGTGAAATATGTTTTGACTCGGACTGTGTTTTGATGGCGTTAGATTGGCTATACACTTTATATACAGATTAATTGCCCCCATTTCCGTAGCTGAGTTAATAATTCTGTCAAATATCCGTGGTGCAACATGTTGGTGCCTATCCCTGCTGTGAAGTGAGTGTTAGAGGTAAATGTCTTCGCACACTAACTCATTGGATAGCCTAAGAGAAACTCAAATTTTCTAGCACAACAAACTAGTCTGTTTGACTTACCAAAAATCCTGTCCCAAATGATAAGAGTTCCAGCATAATTTTTGTCGATGCAGTATTGGTTCCGTCCTGAATGACAGGATCAGCAGAAACATACAAGTTATTTTAAGAACACTTGGACTTGTGATATGTGTCACTCAGTTATACAAGATATACAAATAGTAAAAATTAAAATACAAGGGTATTCCAAAAACAATTCACCCACTGAATCTTTGCAGTTAATATTATACACGGAAAGTACACAACACGATTTAAAACCTACCATATTTAAAAGACCGATCGCAATGAATTGCGCTCATCAAGAAGAAAGACGGAAGCATGTAGGAATAATACAGTTGGCTGTTTCAGCCTGTATCAGTACTCCCAGATCAGGCATCGTACAACCATTTTCAGGGGATTGTTTCTTCTACTCTGCCCCTGGCAATGTGTCTTAGCTCTACTTCAACTTCAGAAAAGTACATTTTACAGCTCTTTCCCATGGGTTAGGGAGGGGTAAGTCAGTCAGAATTCCTAGTCCTGATGGGAGTAATCCATGCTGGAAATACATGTGGCTTTTGGGAAAGAACAGGATTGGGCTCAGCCATGATGTCCCCATAGTTTAAGAGCCTGATGACATTCACTGTTGAGACTTACACATGAATACACGGGACCAGGTGAAGGCGGCTGCCCAGCAACTGTGGAAAGTAACAAATTTAGTCCCAAATTCAGAACAATTTTCTGCCATAAATTAAGAAAGACTAAACATACATCATGTAGGAACTTTACAACTTGCTGAAATAGGAGACATGAGCCTGGGATCAAGAGGTAACAGGCAGATGCCTCAACGTCAGAAAAATGTTAGGCAAGCAGGAGATAGTGCTGAATTTTATGCAGGCAGCAGGAGTCCCGATGCTGGGCCAGAAAGGTGAAGGGAACCCTGCCTAGGCCGTTTTGGGAGACCTCTGGCTACATTCCACAGCACTCAGACAGTTAACTACCAGGTGCCGGGGACCTTGCCCCTTCAATTGGGGACAATTACTCTGAATGAGTGACAGCAGGCAGGTCTGGAAATAATAGCATGTGAGCAACTTCTGCCACCCAGAGCCCTCCTTTACTCCCAACAATCAATTAAAATGCAAGGAACTCACACTGACAGAATACAGGTAAGTATCGAAATTCACAGTTTTACATTCAGATTCAATTTCTGAATTTGGATCTTCCAAATCAGAGAAAGAGCTTTAACACAGCACGAGGGAGAAATCAGACCCTCTCCATCCATAGTGAATTCAAGATTGGTAACAATTCCTGGTAGTTCTCATCATGCAATAGGCAAAACCAGGAACACACCTTTGCCCTAGTTGGAAATTGTAGGGCTTACAGTTTGTGCGCTTTTTAGTATAGTCGGAAAAGTTCCATCTATGCTAGGAATTTAGGTAATGCTCTGGGATCAGAATTGCATACTCACCTATAACAAGCGATTTGTTGGTACCAGATGTGAATTGGTACTTATTTGACCTGCCGTATCTACCTATATCTATAAACTATTAGATATTGAAAATGCTGAGTGTGTCACAGCATTGAATCTGAAAATTGTTGGAAACTGTCAGGCTTTGTAAATGAGTAAACTCATTGCTAAAGTGGTAGCATTTACTCACAGTAGCCCTGTAACAGCTCTGTAAATCTCCAATTTCCTTTTTAAATCTATCACAGACTTTAGATGGAAAAGTATCAGTTGAAATTGAATTGCTTATAACTTAAGTGCACAATCGGCAAACATTCCTGACCTCAGCATCATGAGACCTGGCATTTACATAGGCAGCCTACTGTCCAACATTGTCAGAGCCCGCTGCTGGGGCCCAAATAAACAGTAAGCGGCTGGGAAGGGAGTCGGGAGAGCCTTGCAGTCGGGGGGAGCGGGAGAAATACATGGCAGAGAAGGCCTAAACTTGCCTTGTGGGACCCGGAGGAATACTCCTGTTCCTCCTGGCCCATCAAAGGAAGTGAAAAATAGATTTACCTTTTTGGGCCTCTTCTGGCCCAATGCTTTTTCCCATTAGGTTGGCCTTTGGGAAATTCACAACGGCTTCCCTGCTGGTTGAACTCCAATGACGGCACCAGAGATCAAAATGCAAAAAGAAATACCCTGCCAGTTTCCAGGGAGTGTACCTCTTGCCTGCTCATAAATGATTTGGACATAGGGAATATACTCTCCTGATTATCTCTATCCTTTAGCATCTTTCCATTGAGTGTATACTCTCAGTCCTGGTTTGTCCTCTCCAAAGTGTATTACTTCATTTAAAGAAATTACATCAGCCATTGATCGGCTCATTCAGTGCTAACTAGTCTTTTACAGTTTTCCTCACTGTTTGCCAATTCTTCTACTTTTGTGTTCTCAGCAAATTTGAGATTGTGCATGGACACAATGGGCTGAAAGGCTTCCTTCTGTGCCATAAGTCTTCCTATACTTCTAAGCAATGATGAATTTGTACAAAGCATTGGTTCAGTTACCATGAGAGTATTGTGTGCTATATTCAGTGTTCTATTAAATAAAAGATTTTGACGTTACATAGAGTGCACAATGTATATTCACCAGGATGGTGCCAGCGATGGGAAAATATAACTATAAAGATAAACTTGGGGGAGATTTAGTAGAAGTGTTCAAATCGTGAAGGGTTTTGATAAGAGTAAATAAGGAGTAACTGATTGCACTGGCAGAAGGGTTGATAACCAGAGGATACATATTTTATGCAGCGAATTATGATCTGGAATGCACCACCTGGAAGGGTGGAAGAAAAAGATTCAATAGTAGTTTTCAAAAGGAATTGGCTAAATACTTGAAGGGGAAATAAATTGCAGGACTATAGGGAAACAGCAGGGGAATGGGACTAATTGGATAGGTCTTTCAAAGAGCTGGTACAGGCATGATGGGCTGAATGGCTTTCTCATGTGCTATATGGTTCTATGATTCTGTATCCTCAGGAGCACAAAAAGCTAAGAGCTCATTAAATTGAGATTTATGAAATTATGCAAATTTGATCGTGAACAAGGAAATATTATTTCCTCTGATCAGAGACTCAGTGACAAGGGGATCATCAATTTAAAATAGTCACTGAGTGAGGAGAGCTTAGGAAAAAATTCATACACAGAGGTTTAATGAAGCATGGAATGCCACAGGAAGGCAGAGGCCATTGCTTCTTTAAATGGTATACTGGATTATTATTTGAAACAGAGAAAGGTACAGGACTATGCAGAAAAATCAAGTCAATGAGATTATAGTTTTTGTTTGCTCGAGCAAAAACTGGCAATAGACACATTGAGATGAATGGCTTGCTTCTGTGTTGGAAACTACATTGTTTCAATGTGAAACTGCTCCAAGTACTGGTTCTGGAATATCACCATATACATCTGAACAGCTAGAAATCAGATACTGGACAGCAGTGTTCACACTGTGCCCATATCCGCACCAATAGAAAACAACTCATGAAATTTTGAACTAAGAGGCTCTATGTAATGTGTTTGGGGTCTTTGCCAGCCTAATCTTGCTATCCATGGGAGGGAGGAGACTGAACAAAAGAATGTCTGGAGTTTGCAAAAAGGCAGGGATTGAAGCAAGGTTTATCAGTCTCCTGGGATCAGGTATTGAACATTCAATCATAGTTTGTTTCTTTTTAAATCTCAACAAATGTGGAAACCATCCCAAGTGCATAGTTTAGTGACAGTGCCTGAAATCCAAATATTTCTGCCGGAATTTTACACCCCTTAAAGGAACTTGCTGGAGGTGGGGGTGCCGTCCCCATTGCCTTTCCGCCCCCGCTGCAATTTTATGAGCAGTAGCGGAGGTGACAAACGGCAGGCCAATTAAGGCCCTTATGTGACCAATTAATTATATAACCAGCAGGGGGGGCGAGCGGTTCAGTAGCTCAGAAGGCCACCCAGTAAAACCTGACGGCCTCCTTGCAGGCTGTGAGGGGGGCCCTCCGGGTCAGGCTCCCCTCCCGCAACACAAGCTGTCCCCACTGGAGCCCTCCCTGCTTCTCTCAAGCGACCGACACCCGCCCCCACCCCGCTGCCTCGCTGGGGCCCAGCCAATTGTCCCTGGCAAGGCCCCACACACTTAACTGCATTCCGGGGTCTCATCCATGTTGCCAGTCCTGGCTGGGTGCAGTCTCAGCAGTGGCCACAGCTCCTGGTGGCGCTGCAGGAACTGAAAAGCTGCTGGCCTGCTGATTGGCCGGCAGCTCTTGGGGGCGGGACTTCCTGCCTCAGAGGGGCAGCAGCCCACCCCATGCATACACGTTGATTCTGCAGTACATTCACACGATTATCCACCTGCAGACCCATATTAACAGCTGTTATATTTTACCTGCATAGCTGAAAAGTAAGCCTGTAGAAATAAAGTCTGTAGGCGCTTGTATTATCAAAGCCTAGCCAATTAAGGGCCTGAGCCACATAAAATCACAGTGTGGCTTCCAAGCCTGGTGCAAGCAGGCACGCCACTGACTTTTTCTGCCGATGGGTGGGGCCTGCGGCTCGATGTAAAATTCCAGCCTTCATCTTTCTCTTCCCTTATGGTCGCCAAGATGACCTACCTCCAAGTTACATCTCATAGACAGTGTGCACAAGAAAGTGGTGGGAAAGAAGCAACAGATCTTAACATTTCACTTTTCACATTGGACTTACTGGATGAAGCCTCACTCCCACCCCCACTGTTACCAGATTCTTACAGATTGTGGGAAAGACAAGGTTACCCAGCTGTACCACAACCAGCCATTTGCACCAAGAAGAAAATTGGATTGGGGGATGGAAGGACAGTTTCCTGCATGACCTTTCCATGATAAAGATGCAGAACAATGCTCCCTGCTGAGGTAGTTTCTCTACCTTTCTTCCCCTGATCCCATTCCCCTCCTACTGTCACCCCCTCCTCTGCCCTCCTCCTACCCTTTATTTTAGAATTATCTAAAATAATGACAGCATGTATGACTTTAAAGTAGTAGCTGGTCCAATTATCCTCAATCATCTAACCCCACTTCACTTGAAGACCAGATTTGGTCTCGTCCCCTCTCGGTCCAATGCCCCAGCCAATTGAATAGTATTACTGAAAAAGACAGGCTCTTTTAAATCTCTACCAAGTCAGAATTCTTTTTTCCACCTAAATTAATCAGAAGTCAATTTGGTCCATTTGGGATTCAGGTTTCTGACGTGATGCCCATCCTTACAACATAGAGATTATGCTCCAAGGCTATGCTTTAGGAGGCAATAACAGCTAGGCTTTGATAATACAAGCGCCTGCAGATTTTATTTCTACAGGCTTCCTTTTCAGCTATGCAGGTAAAATATAACAGCTGTTAATATGGGTCTGCAGGTGGGTAATCGTGTGAATGTACTGCAGAATCAACGTGTATGCATGTAAATTAATGTATATGTGTGTTTACATGTGAATGAGCAAGTGTGTGTATGCATACATTTGTTTAGTTTAGTTTAGAGATACAGCACTGAAACAGGCCCTTCAGCCCACCGAGTCTGTGCCGACCATCAACCACCCATTTATACTAATCCTACACTAATCCCATATTCCTACCACATCCCCACCTGTCCCTATATTTCCCTACCACCTACCTATACTAGGGGCAATTTATAATGGCCAATTTACCTATCAACCAGCAAGTCTTTTGGCTTGTGGGAGGAAACCGGAGCACCCGGAGGAAACCCACGCAGACACAGGGAGAACTTGCAAACTCCACACAGGCAGTACCCAGAATCGAACCCGGGTCGCTGGAGCTGTGAGGCTGCGGTGCTAACCACTGCGCCACTGTGCCGCCCAATTTGTAATTTGTAAATTAGTTTGTGCATATTCCACCTATTCCACCAATTCATTATTCCCAGTATTTAGGTTGTATAACGCTATCATGCTACAACACTTCAAACTTGAAATCTGTTTATCTATATTTTTAAATAGTATGATTACTCTCCTCCCTGAATCATAAAACAAAATAACCCAATTTGGCACATTATATATTCAGCTGCATTCCAATATTTAAAACTCATCATGTATACAGGGGACAATATTTATTAAAATGGAATTTTACTTTTTGGAAGAAGGTCAGTTCGCAGATTTTTTTCACATTTTGTGGTCTTTTACAAATGTAACAGGGACATTCAAATTGGAGGCTTAATATGAGACAATGACCCTCCATAAAAAATGTTTAAAAAATCCTGTTGTATACATGAACAGGATAAGCAGAGGATATTTTGATAATGGTAATGTTGAAATAATTATCTTCCAAGTTGTTACAGATTTGGTTCAGAATGACTTTGTGCTGCTTCAGCTTCAGTCATACAAACCTTACTATGAAACCGGAAACAGTATTAAGGTTTGCTGAATGGAAACATCTACTTGATTGAGCCAGAATTCCTACTTATCAAGTAAATTTCCATTCATACTCATTTTATATAATTCCTGAATCAAGGGAAAAATGTTACTCAATAATCTGCTTTTTAACACTGCATATTATCAGCGCAATAAATATCGGCAATACAGTGAGAATCTCACTGGGACAACAACTAATCGCTTTCAGATTTTAAAGACAGTTCAAGTCTTTTGTCTATCATGTTTTCGATTATCTTTGTTGAAATTGAGTTGAGAGATAAATATTTGTAGTACAACATTTTGTAAACTGTTTTATTTTGTCACACTGCTTACAACATCCTGATTCAAAGATAATCCTTGCTTTAAGCACGGAATTCCCGAAAAAGATTATTCCTCGATTGGGATTTAATTCTCTCAATGCAGTATATTTTTGAAACCTTTTCCAAACTTTTCAATAAAAAATAACCTGTAAGATGTTTGCTGACAGGTTTCCAGACAGCTGGAAAAATTACACATTTTACAAGACAGAAGTCCATTCTATCAGGACAGACTTACCATGATGGACTCTGTGGTGACTGGGTGTGTTGAGGATCAATTCCAGAGGCCCAAGGTTACCAATTATCTGCAACAGAGTCAGGAAACCATTTAACACTGGGCTTTAATGCCAAAATCGAAAAATAACTACCCATAGCCAGCTCAAGGGATTAGGAAACAATTTTATTTTTAAACTCAAAATGACAGAAAAGCAGATGTTGAAATAATAACATCGCATTGTAATAGCTACCATAAGGACTATTTTGAGTTTTATTTAAACTGAATATCCCTGAACAGGCTGCTAATTAAAATTGTTTTATTTTAGAGGAAATAGCAAAATAGAAGGCAAGTTTAGTCTGTAGCTTATAGACTGATATTCTCAATGTGTGGAAGTCCCGAAGCGTCTTAACATTTCTTCAATGGGAGCTCTAGTTTCTTTGAGACAACCCGCACCTAGTGGTTCTGTTCAATTTTCACAATAATATGTTGGTACTTGTAGAAGAACAAAAAGGTTATTTAGAAAAGCAATATATGCATCATTAAAATCATTAAGACCCTGCCTGAAAAAATGCGATTTAAAAAAAAACTTTCAGTAGTTTTTCAAACATAACAGTAGTTAACATTTGGTTGGGCTCTATCCGACATCTTCTGGACTCCCATTTTGAAAGTTTGAGAACTCTAAGCAGTATGGATGTCCCATCATATACAAGTCAAAGTAACCTTCTTTCAATTCAAAAGAACGATATTAATATAAACATTGCTTTGATTGGCAACGGTAATAACTTTTCTTTTGGGTCCTGTCTAGATGCATTTGACACAAATCAGCTCTGAATTTGTTTAATTTCACACATCTCATTTACTTTACTACTTCTAGGCCTAGAAATGTAACAAATTGTTCATAAGAACAGGTTTCCATTGTTAATGTAAAAATTATATCATGTCCAAGGGAATTAACAATAAGTGTCACTACTTTTGTTCTCAGATGTCCTCTTTATTAGTCTAGTGAATCCCAACAAAATTGAATTGTGCACCCCCAGCTTGAAAGCATACATGCAAATAGTCCAGGTGACACCTTGGCCTCAATATTCAGGGGATATCAGGGAGGGAGTGGGGAACGGTCCCAATGGCAGGCAACGGGTAACACAAAGGTCTGCTGAATTTAACAGCAGGACCTCATATGAATTTATATTTTTCCATTTCCAAGCCAGCAGCCAGCCAGGTTCAGAGACTAGCTGGCTGACGGGCAAGTATTTCTGCACTAGAAAGCACAGTGGAGGGGAGGGAGGGATGGAAGGTGTGGGGGATGGGCAGGGCAGGGGAATGAGATCATGGGGTTGGGGGGGGGCGGTTAAGAGAACATGGGGGCTTGAAAAGATTGCAAGCTGGGTAGATATCGTAGGTAGGGGGAGAGATCACAGTTGGGGATTGAAGAAGTCAAGGGCAGAATTTTAACTGCCAAGGGGAGGTGGGCTGGGTTGAGGCTGCAGGGTTAAATTCCTGAAAAGTGGCGTCAGGTCAGGAACCCACCATGATCTCGTCAACTTCCGTGTTTAACCCGGGCGGGTTTACAGGTGAGCAGGGAACTCCCATGGAGTTCTCGGGAAAGTCATTCTAATATGCAAATAGGTAATTAACTTTGAATTTACTCCTGCATCCTGGCTTTAACAGCCAGCGCACGGGTTTCTCAAGTTATCTGCTTCTCAGCAGGGTCACCGAGGTGAGACGACAGTGGGGAGTGATTGTTTAAAGAAATGGATGTGCTGGGAAGACTTTAAAGAATCAAATCGTGAAGTTTGAGGCCAGCCTTGGTGAAAGGCTTGTGCTTGCAGGTTTAGTTCTTGAGAATGAATTCATTCCTCTGAGGGTCAATTGCAACTTTTTGGAAGTTCTTTCAATTGCCTTGGAGTATACTCAACTTTATGCCAGTCTTCAGTGCAGCATGACAGCAACTTATACAGCAGTGGTCTGGACCTGTAATGAGGATCAACAGCGACAGCAGCCGCACCAGCAACTGCAGCAGCACTAGGAGCAGAAACAACACCAACAGCAATTGCCTTCTCCACAGCCACATGCCACTCCACAAGACAGAAGAGATGGACAGAGTCCTCGAATTCAATGGAGGCGATATCCCCAGCACAGGGTCTACATACAGAGGGTGATCTTCCTCAACATGATGGAGCAACGGTACCTCAGGAGGCTCAGGCTTGCAAGGCAGGTCATGGCTGACATCAGCAGCCTCCTGGAACAAGACCTCCTTCCAAGAAGATGAGGTACTCATGCATTGCCAGTGGCCGCCAAGGCCACGACAGCCCTGAATTTCTCCAGCTCAGGCTTCTTTCAGGGATCCGCTTGTGATTTCTCAAGGATCTCTCAATCTCTTCCCGTAAGCACATCTCCCAGGTCACGGATGGCTTGTTTTCCAAAGCCGCCAATCATATCCAATTTGCCACAGATAAGACCAGTCAGACAGAGAGGGCTATCGGCTTGGCTGCAGTTGCTGGATTCCCACAGGTTCAAGAAGTTATTGATTGCCACATGTGTACAATCAAGGGACCCTCAGATCAGCTTGGAGTATTTATCCATTGCAATGGGTCCACTCCCTCAGTGTCCAGCTAGTTTATTATACATGTCTATGCTGGATATCCAGGGAACTGGCATGACTCATTCAGTCTATGGTAGTTACATCTCCCACAGGTTTTCAATCCTCCACACAGCCTCAGGGGCTGGCTCCTGGGAAACAAAGGCTACCCTCTGAAAACTTGGCTGCTGACTCCTGTGAGGAACCCTACCAATGAGCCAGAGGAGAGATACAACAGGAACCACATCACCACCAGGGCAACAATAGAAGAAATCATTGGGTTGCTCAAGATATGCTTCAGATGTCTCGACAGATCTGGAGGTGTCCTTCAATATGCCCTATCAAGGGTCTCTTGGATTGTTGTGGTCTGCTGTACCCTTCATAACATGGTGCTGCAGAGAGGAACGGAGCTACAATAGGAGGAAGGTGGAAAGCAGTCAGCATCCTCTGAAGTGGAAGAGGGAGAGGAGGAGGAGAAGCCTTATGCGGTCACGGTGCCCACAGCCACACACCTGGCTACCAGAGAAGCCCACTACAGACTCATCCAGGCATGCTTCAATTAATATGTGTGTGTGATGCCATCTGAGAGTGCCAACAGAAAACATGAGCACCCGTGCCCCCACATGCACACCTCATTCCAACAGTCAACCAGCCAACCACCGCATTCACACCTTTTCCTCTTCATAAAGGCTAATCATATCATTCACCTGAAGGCTTCTGTCCAGGTTGGATGGGGGATGCAAGAAAATAAAGGCCTTGAGAATGAGGACTTCAAATAATGTGTTTCATTCATAGAAATAAACATCAGAAACAATGCTATGTGCACCCAAGTTAATCCCTTTTGTGCACCTATTAAGTCTTTCTCATCTGCTCTCATTACTCCTATGTGGTGCTACTCCTGTGACGTCAGCAGTGCTAGAGGCAGGCTGCTCATTTCCTTGCTCTGACAGGTGAGACGCCCGTGGTGGATGTCCTCTGGGTTTTGGATCCTGTGATGGCCCAGCCAAAGACTGCCCCACCTGTACAGGGTAGGCTCGGTTATTGGGGCAGGATGCAGCATGTGGGGCTCTGTCTGAGGGCTGGGGGGTGTCACGGGATGGTGATCAAGGGATGAGAGGTGGGAACATCTGGAGAAGAGTGCCCACTTCCATGTGCCCTTTAAGCATGCACTTGGTGGCCTGTCACTTTTGACTGTCCATGCAGGTGGTCACTGCTACCATGGAGGTGGAGATCAGCGCAAATACCTGAGACATCATGGTAATCACATATGAACATACATACAAACATACGAATTAGGAGTAGGAGTAGGCCATCCGGCCCCTTAAGCCTGTTTCGCCATTTGATAAGAGCATGGCTGATCAGATTGTGGCCTCAAAACTATTTTCTTGTCTACCCCCATATCCTTTGACTCCCTTGTCAATCAAGAATCTATCTAACTCAGCCTTAAAAATATTCAATGACCCTATCTCTCCTGCTCTCTGGGGAAGAGAATTCTACAGACTAACAAACCACTGAGAGAAAAATATTCTCCTCATCTCCATCCTAAATGGGAGATCCCTTGTGTCCCCTGGTTTTAGTCTTTCTCATAAGGGAAAACATCCTCTCAGTATTCACCCTGTCAAGTCCCCTCAAAATGTTATATGTTTCAATAAGATCACCTCTCATTCTGCTAAACTGCAATGGATACAGGACCAACCTGTCCAACCTCTCCTCATAAGGTAATCCCTTCATCTCAGGAATCAGCCTAGTGAACCTTCTCTGAACTGCTTCTAATGCAATTATATCCTTTCTTCAGGAGACCAAAACTGTATGCAGTACTCCAGATGTGGTCTCAACAGCCCCCTCTACAACTGTTGCAAAACTTCCTTACTTTTATAAAAGCAAAATACTGCGGATGCTGGAAATCTGAAATAAAAACAAGAAATGCTGGAAATACTCAGCAGGTCTGGCAGCATCTGTGGAGAGAGAAGCAGAGTTAACGTTTCAGGTCAGTGACCCTTCTTCAGAACTGGCAAATATTAGAAATGTAAAAGGTTATAAGCAAGTAAAGCGGGGGTGGGGCAAGAGATAACAAAGGGGAAGGTGTAGATAGGACAAGGTCACAGAATAGCTGACCAGATGGTCATGGAGCAAAGGCAAACAATATGTTAATGGTGTGTTGAAAGACAAAGCATTAGTACGGATAGGGTGTTAACGGACTGAAATTGAACAGCCGCAAGTACAAACATGAAAGTAAACAGTGGGTAAGCAAACTGAACAAACTAAGATGAAGTAAAACAAAATAAACACAAAAAAAAATTTTAAAAGGAAAAAGAAAAAAAATAACTAAAAATAAAAGTAAAATGGGGGGCCTGTCATGCTCTGAAATTATTGAACTCAATGTTCAGTCCGGCAGGCTGTAGTGTGCCTAATCGGTAAATGAGATGCTGTTCCTCGAGCTTGCGTTGATGTTCACTGGAACACTGCAGCAATCCCAGGACAGAGATGTGAGCATGAGAGCTTACTTTTATGCTCCATTCCCCTTGCAATAAACAACAACATTCTATTTGCCTTCCTAATCACTTGCTGTGCCTACATGCCAACGTTTTGTGATTCATGTATCAGGACACCCAGATGCCTACGTGCTGCAGAATTCTCCAATTTCTTTCCAATTAAATAATATACTGCTTTTCTATTCTTCCACCCAAAGTGGACAAGTTCACATTTTCCCACATTAGACTCCATTTGCCAAATTTTTGCCCACTCACTTAAATTATCTAAATCCCTTTACAGAAGCCATACATCCTCCTCACAACTCACTACCTATCTTTATGTCATCAGCAAATTTAGCAACGTTACATTCAGTCCCTTCATCCAAGTCATTTAAATAGATTGAAAATAGTTGAGGCCCCAGCACTGATCCCTGTGGCACTCCACTAGTTACAGTATGCCAACCTGAAAATGCCCCATTTATCCCTAATATCTGCTTCCTGTTAGCTAACGAATCCTCTATCCATGCTACTATGTTACCCCTGCACAATGAGCTCTTATTTTGTGCAGTAACCTTTGATGTGGTACCTTATTAACTGTATTGGAAACCTAAGTACACCACATTTACAGGTCCCTCATTATCCACTAAAATAAAAGAAAAATACTGCAGATGCTGGAAATCTGAAATAAAAACAAAAAATGCTGGAAATACTCAGCGGATCTGGCAGCATCTGTGGAGAGAGAAGCAAAGTTAATGTTTCAGGTCAGTGACCTTTCAACAGAACTGGCAAAGGTTAGAAATGTAATAGGTTTTAAGCAAATAAAGCGGGGGTGGGGCAAAAGATAACACAAGGGAAGGTGTTGATAGGACAGAGGGTCACAAAGAATAACTGACCGAAAGGTCATGGAGCAAAGGCAAACGGTATGTTAGTGGTGAAAGACAAAGCGTTAGTGCAGAGAGGGTGTTAAATAATGGTATAATGAACAGCCCTGGCCAAAAGCACAAACATGAAAAAAAACAGTGGGCTGGCACATGGTAAAAAAAATGAATGAGGAAACAAACTAAAATAAAATAAAAAGAAAAAAGGATACTAAAATTAAAAAGGGGGGCCAGTCATGCTCTAAAATTATTGAACTCAATGTCCAGTCCGGTAGGCTGTAATATGCCTAATCGGTAAATGAGAAGCTGTTCCTCGAGCTTACTTTGATGTTCACTGGAACACTGCAGCAAGCCCAGGATAGAGATGTGAGCATGAGAGCAGGGGGATATGTTGAAACAGGAAGTTCGGGGTCGTGTTTTTGGACTGAGCGAAGGTGTTCCACAAAGCGGTCACCCATTCTGCGTTTGGTCTCCCCTATGTAGAGGAGAGCACATTGTGAGCAGTGAATACAGTACACTAAATTGAAAGAAATACAAGTAAATCGTTGCTTCACCTCAAAGGAGTGTTTGGGGCCTTGGATAGTGAGCAGAGAGAAGGTAAAAGGGCAGGTATTACACCTCCTGCGATCGCATGGGAAGGTGCCGTGGGAAGGGGACGAGGTGCCAGGGGTAATGGAGGAGTGGACCAGGGTGTCGCAGAGGGAATGATCCCTTTGGAATGCTGACAGGGGAGGGGAAGGGAAGAAGTGTTTGGTAGTGGCATCATGCTGGATGTGGCGGAAATGGCAGAGGATGATCCTTTGGATGTGGAGGCTGGTGGGGTGGAAAGTGAGGCCAAGGGGAACCCTGTCACGGTTGTGGGAAGGAGGGGAAGGGGTGAGAGCAGAGGTACAGGAAATGGGCCAGACCCGGTTGAGGGCCCTGTCAACCACAATGGGGGGGGAATCCTTGGCTGAGGTTGAGGAAAAAGGAAGAGATATCAGCTGTTGTGGAAGGTTGCATCATCAGAGCAGATGCGTCGGAGACGGAGAAACTGGAAGAATGAAATGGAATGCAGGGTGTGAACAAGTGTAGTCCAGGTAGTGTGGCAGTCAGTGGGCTTATAATGATCCACATTATCCACATTGCTGGTTACTTCCTCAATTAATTCTAATAAATCAGTCAAACATGAGTTCCCTTTCACAAAACCATGTTGACTCTGCCTGATTGAATTAAGAGTTTTGAAGTGCCCTGCTATTACCTCCTTAATAGATTCTAGCCTTTTCCCTATGACAGATGTTAGGCTAACTGGCCTATAGTTTCCAACTTTCCGTCTCCCTACTTTCTTCAATAGAGGAGTTACATTTGCTATTTTCCAAACTGATGGGACCTTTCCAGAATCTAAGAAATTTTGGAAAATTACAACCAATGCATATTAAAGGCCTGCTACCCAGCCCGAACCTGACGGGACCCAGCGACATGTGTCAGGTTTGAGTCGGTCGGGTTGCACTTCCGGGTCCGGCATTTGGGTTCGGGTTGGACATGCTCTATCACAGGTAAGTGGCTCCAATGTTAGTTTAATTTTTGGACTATAAAGGTGGTTTTGTTAGTTATTTTAAACTTGTGCAGATCAGCAACAAAGTGAAAAACGGAAGGTAAGTTAACTGATGGTCGGGTTGGGTGCGGGAAAAAATGGAATGACTTGGGCCGGGTTGGGCTCGGGTTGAATGTGATTCTTTTGGGCTCTTGTCAGGCTTTTTTTTGCAGGCCCGAGCAGGCCTTTAATGCATCTCCTATCTTCTTTGAAGAGCTTAGTATGTAGGCCATCAGGTCCTGGGACTTGTCAGCCTTTAGACAACAGTGGTAGAATCGGGCAGAGTCAGCATGGATTTACGAAAGGGAAATCATGCTGGACAACTCTACTAGAATTCTACGAGGATGTAACCAGTAGAGTTGATGAGGGGGAGCCAGTGGATGTGGTTTATTTGGACTTTCAGAAGGCTTTTGACAAAGTCCCACATAAGAGATTAGCATGTAAAATTAAAGCGCATGGGATTGGGGGTAGTGTATTGCAATGGATAGAAAATTGGTTGGCAGACAGGAAACAAAGAGTAGGGATAAATGGATCTTTTTCCGAATGGCAGGCAGTGACTAGTGGGGTAACGCAGGGATCGGTGCTTGGACCCCAGCTATTCACAATATACATTAATGATTTAGATGAGGGAACTAAATGTAATATCTCCAAATTTGCAGATGACACAAAACTGGGTGGGAGGGTGAGTTGTGAGAAGGATGCAGAGAGGTTTCAGGGTGATTTGGACAAGTTGAGTGAGTGGGCTCATGCATGGCAGATGCAGTATAATGTGGATAAATGTGAGGTTATCCACTTTGGTAGCAAAAACAGGAAGGCAGATTATTATCTGAATGGCTATAAACTGAGAGAGGGGAATATGCAGCGAGACCTGGGTGTTCTCATACACCAGTCACTGAAGGTAAGCAAGCAGGTCCAACAGGTGGTAAAAAAGGCATATGGTATGTTGGCCTTCATAGCGAGAGGACTCGAGTACAGGAGCAGGGACGTCTTGCTGCAATTATACAGAGCCTTGGTGAGGCCACACCTGGAATATTGTGTGCAGTGTTGGTCTCCTTATCTGAAGAAGGATGTTCTTGCTACAGAGGGAGTGCAGCGAAGGTTTACCAGACTGATTGCTGGGATGGTGGGACTGACGTATGAGGAGAGATTGAGTCGGTTAGGATTATCTTCGCTGGAGTTCAGAAGAGTGAGGGGGGATCTCATAGAAACCCATAAAATTCTAACAGGACTTGACAGGGTAGATGTAGGAAGGATGTTCCCAATGGTGGGGAGTCCAGAACCAGGGGTCATAGTCTAAGGATACGGGATAAACCTTTCAGGACTGAGATGAGGAGAAATTTCTTCACCCAGAGAATGGTGAGCCTGTGGAATTCGCTACCACAGAAAGCAGTTGACGCCAAAACATTGTATGTTTTCAAGAAGGAGTTAGATATAGCTCTTGGGTCTAAAGGGAATGGGGCGAAAGCGGGAACAGGCTACTGAGTTGGATGATCAGCCATGATCATAATGAATGGTGGAGCAGGCTCGAAGGGCCGAATGGCCTACTCCTGCTCCTATTTTCTATGTTTCTATGTTTAGTTATAATAGTTTTCTCAGTACCCTTTCCCAGGTGATTGGAATTGTTTTAAGATTCTCCCTCCCTTTCACCTCTTGATTTACTTGTTACTTGTTTCTTCTACAGTGAAAACAGACAGAAAATATCTGTTCAAATCTTCCGAAAGCTTTTGCTTCTGTCTTCATTATAGAAGATGCAAAAAACCTTCCAGTAATAGCTGTAAATCAGGAGGTGGAAGGAAGAGAGGAACTTGGTGAAATTACAAACACCAGGGAAGCGGTACTGACCAAACTGATGGAGCTGTGGGCTGACAAGTCCCCAGGTCCTGATGGACTTCATCCTTGGGTCTTAAAAGAAGTGGCTAATGAGGTAGTAGATGCATTGATGTTAATTTTTAAAAATTTGCTAGATTCTGGAAAGGTTCCATCAGACTGGAAAACAGCAAATATAACCCCTCTGTTCAAGAAGGAGGGAAGGCAGAAAACAGGTAACTATAGGCCAGTTAGCTTGATGTATGTTGTGGGGAAGGTGCTGGAATCGATCATTACAGAAGCTATAGCTGGGCACTTAGAAAAACTCAAGGTAATCGGGAATAGTCAGCATGACTTTGTGAAAGGGAGATCATGTTTAACCAATTTATTAGAGTTATTTGAAGGAGTAACATGTACTGTGGATAAAGGGGAGCCCTTTGACGTACTGTACTTGGATTTCCAGAAGGCATTTGACAAGATGTCACATAAAGAGTTATTGTGCAAAGTAGGAGCTCATGGTATAGTAGGTAACATATGAGCATGGACAGAAGATTGGCTGGCTGGCAGAAAGCAGACAGTATGCATAAATGGGTCCTTTTCTGATTGGCAGGATGTGACGAGTGGAGTCCCACAGGGGTCTGTGCTGGGACTTCAACTTTTTACAATTTATATCAATGACTTAAATGAGGGGAGCGATGGCATGGTAGCTAAATTTGCAGATGACACAAAGATAGGTAGGAAAGTATGTTGTGAGGTGGACAGAAAGAGGTTGCAGTCCGATCTAGATAAGTTGAGTGAGTGGGCAAAAATCTAGCAGATGGAGTATAATTTGGGAAAATGTGAAGTTGTTCACTTTGGCAGGAAGAATAAAAAAGCAGAGTATTACTTAAATGGAGAATGACTGCAAAATTCCAAGGTGCAGAGGGATCTAGATGTTCTAGTGCATGAGTCACAAAAAGTTAGTATACAGGTACAGCAAGCAGTAAAGAAGGCTAATGGAATGCTATTCCTTATTACGAGAGGAATTGAAAATAAAAGTAAGGATGTTATGCTTCAGTTATACAGGACATTGGTGAGACCACATCTCGAATACTGTGCGCAGTTTTGGTCTCCTTATTTAAGGAGAGATGTGAGTGCATTGGAGGAAGTTCAGAGGAGGGTCACTAGATTGATACATGGAATGAGTGGGTTGTCTGATGAGGAAAGGTTGGACAGACTGGGCTTGTTTTCACTGGAGTTTAGAAGAGTGAAGGGAGATTTGATTGAAGTATATAAGATCCTGATCAAGGTCTTGACAAGATGGATGTGGAAAGGATGTTTCCGCTTGTGGATGAGCCCAAAACTAGGGGGCACTGTTTTAAAATTAGGAGTCGCCCTTTTAGGACAGAGATGAGGAGAAATTTTTTCTCTGAGAGTTGTGCGACTTTGGAACTCTCTGCCTGAGAAGGTGGTGGAGGCAGGGTCATTGAATATTTTTAAGGTGGGGTAGTTAGATTCTTGTTAGGCAAGGGAATCAAAGATTAAATGGGAGTGTGGAATTTGAAACACAAGCAGATCAGCCATGATCCTATTGAATGGCGGAGCAGGCTATAAGGGCCGAATGGCCTACTTCTGCTCCTAATTCGTATGTTCGTATGTATGTTCATATGAAATTTCCTTGTTTCCCGTTAGTAATTCCGCAGGCTCACTCTCTGGAGGACCAACACTCACTTTAGTTACTCTTTTCCTTTTTATATACTTGTAGAAACTCTTACTGTCTGTTTTTATATTTCTAGCTAGCTTTCTCTCATACTCTAATTTCTCCCCCTTATGTTTTTTGTCATTCTTTGCTGGTTTTTAAATTCTGTCCAATCTTCTGACCTACCACTAATCTTCGCAGAACTGTACACTTTTTCTTTCAATTTGACACTATCCTTAACTTCCTTAGTTAGCCACGGATGATGCATCCTTCTCCTAGACTCTTTCTTTCTCACTGGAATGTATCATTGCTGAGTGTTATGAAATATCTTCTTAAATATCTGCCACTGCATCTCTACTGACCTACCCTTAACCTAATTTCCCAGTTCACTTTAGCCAGCTCAGTCTTAATACCTTTGTAGTTACCTTTATTTAAGTTAAAGCACTAGTCTTAGAACCACTCTTCTCTTCCTCAAACTGAATGCGACATTCAATCATGCTATGATCACTGCTACCTAGCAGCTCCTTTACTATGAGGTCATTAATTAATCCTGCCGCATTGCACACTACCAGCTAGATCTGGAATAGCCTGCTCTCTGGTTGGCTCTAGAACGTGTTGCTCTAAGAAACTATCCCAAAAACACTCCATGAAATCATCTTCCAGCCTACCTTTGCTGATCTGATTTGTCCAATCTATGGTTAGATAGAGACAGACTCCTCCAATCTCTTTCCAAGGGTGTGCACTGCCTTTGGAAATGCTGACAGAAGCACACACATTTTCTGTTGCTGCTTCACAAGATCCCTTTTTGTGGATGACCTCCGAGACTCAGCATCTCTGTTCAGCTGAGGAGAGCTTGGAGTGTCCAGCACACTCTGACGGAGACTCTCCACTGTTGTCCCTGTCTCCAACAGCTGCTCCTTCTCACATGTGATATGCACCTGTACTGCAGTACCCTCTAAGGTGTGTATATCTGCTTTTGTGGAGGGTGCACATGAGTCAAGCAACAGTGCATCCTCGGATTTCTTGTCCTCCTCTGAGCACTTGTTAGCCTCCTCCCTCATCAACTCCTTCACAACACGTGAAGGCCCTGTCAGTGATAAAACACACGAGCTACTGCTGGCATTGTAAAACAGTACAACCTCAACATTGAGCATATCGTGACATTTCAGTTCGTGGTTATATCAATTCAGTATGAGTGACTGTTAAGTGTCAAGTTGCAGAGTGATATCTAATGCTGTCACCAGATCTCTGGGCCACCCCATCTCTCCATTGCCAAGTGTGTGTGCCATCCTGCCAATCTCCAGGGCGTCCTCCTCCAATTCGATCAGGGTGGTTGTGGCTGCAGGTCCACCCCCAGTTCTCTGCCTCCCCCTGGAATTGTGCACTCTCTTCCACTATAATGAGAGAAAGCAGAGAGTTATGAATGAGAAGTGGAATGACAACATTTGAGGAGTGTGAGTGTGTGGCATGGGTGTGAAATGGCACAAAGATGAGAGTAAGTATGAGTGTTGATTGTTCAGATGTGAATGTGAGGTACCTGGAGAAAGAGGAGTAAGTGGAACTGCAACGTGTGTTGTTCTGAGGAACTTTGTGCAGGAGAATGCAGGGAAAGTCAGACTGTGGGGACTGGCATCTGAAATTGTTATGCCGCTCACCATTCCCATCCTTCTGTGGTTACTGAACCTCTTGAGGCACTGACTCCAGGTTCGAGGGACCACACTCCTTCTGCTGAAGTCCTCAGCCATTTTCATCCACATTTGCTTGCTTGGAGAGGCTGGCCTCTTCCTCCTGCCCTTGGCAACATCACCTCAATCAGCAGGCCGGCAGCTCTTAGTCCCAGCAGTGCCACCGGGAGTGCTGGCCACTGCTGGGACTACACCCAACTTCAAGGAGAACAGGAAGGATGGCCCCAGGAAAAGGTAAGTTTTTGGGGCCTCGCCAGGGGTGATTGGTCAGTCCCTGGCGAGGCAAGTATGGTCAACTGGGGGGAGGGGGGGGCGTGTTGGGCGTTGGGCGTGGTTGGGGCATCAGGGGCGGCCCTCCGTCGGGCACAGGGTGCCTGATTAGGAGGGCACCCCCCAGGCCGTCAGAAAGCAGCCTCCTTTTAACAGGTGGCTTTTCTCGGGCCTGGGCCACCTGCTTGCCAACGGTAAAATCCCTGTGGCGACGGGAGGAGGCCCTTAAGTGGCCACTTAAGGGCCTTGATTGGCCTGTGGCAGGGCGGCCGTTTTTCACCATAGCCCCGCCACGTAAAATGGTGACAGAGGCGGAAGCGGGTTTGGAAGGGCCCCTTGAGCCTCCCACTCCATTTTACGCTCCCCCCCCCCCACCCCCACCACCATCCCGCTCTTTGTGGGGGGGGGGGGGGGGCGGTAAAATTCCGGCCTTTGTCTTTCATCACAAGCATTAACACACTCTTTGCCTTTGTCCCATGACAACTTTGTTATTTAATCTCTCCTGCCCTCTGCTCTATCACACACCTTCCCTTCTCTTCCCCACCAACACCACCACCCCCGCACCCACCCCCCCACCCCACCCCCTTCACTTGCTCAAAACGTAATTCTTTTCTAACCTTTGCCAGTTCTGATGAAAGGTCACAGACCGGAAACATTAACTGTGTTTCTCTCTCCACAGATGCTGCCTGCCCTGCTGAGTATTTCCAGCACTTGCTGTTTTTATCTCAGGTTGTTTTATTATTTACATTACTTGTTTCCACGAATAGCCTGTATTTGTAGAAATAATTGGACTGAAAGTATAAAGAACACATTTACAATTTTACTGCAAATGGCAACGAGAGGAAATCTTCTCCCCAGAAAGGAGGAAATGAGAAACGGTTGTCTGGTTCACCAAACTTGATCCTTCCGTAGATCATGTTCCTCAAATTTAAAATTCTGAGGGAAGTTCTTCATGAAAGCTTGTTGCTACCCAAATGTTATCAAACAAAACTCCAAGGAACATTTGATGCACAAGTTAGGTTATATGGTCATTGCTATACCTGGATCAAGAATTTTGTACAATGGGTATGAATAGAGAGCAGTTCAGTACTTGGAAATTCTACACTAAGCACAAGTACAGTTTTGATGCAGTCAAGCTATATTGAGTGTGTGTGTACAATGTAGAATCCAAATGAGATTCACAACCATTATCTATTACAGCTACACTATGCTGAAGTTAATCAATTAAGTCTTTAAATAAACTGTGATTCTCACTCCAGTAAAGTAAACACAGCTTTACGGTTCTCATGATATTCCCTAGAATTTAAGTTTATATAGCATCAGCAAGTGTGAGTAATGGGAGCTTGTACAATTAATCTTCTCAATGAGTTTGCATGTATTAGAACCCATTGGAACTTTTGCAGATCCAAGAAATAAATGGCTGTGTCCAGATATAACCTCACGACTCTCGTTTGTACATGTAAGAAACACCTAAGAATGACAATAAAAATCACTGGTAGAAATATTAATAAAATTTTTTCAGACCTTTCCAGAAACAAAATTCATTTTTATCAAATCCAGCCTTATAGTTAAGAACAGGGAAGTGCTGCTACAGTGCCAAAAAACATCTTGTGATCATGGAAAAAAGTAATTTGAAAACTGCTGAAAACTGATTTTTTTTCTCACCAAGGTAGCTCGGAAACTATTAAAGTAGAAGCTAGATTTTGAAGAACAAAAATCCTTGATATATGCCATGAAAAGCAACAGAAAATTAATTGTTGGACTGTTCTTAGTCTCATGCCACTTTGTGGACACATCCTTAAATTTAATTAGCACCCTAAATTAGACCGAAATGTAGTCTCAATGTTTGACACTGCATTTTGTATTTACACAGATGGATTTTGTGGCCACACTTTCTGTGTATGCTCTCTATGGGGGAGGCTGTAAGGGAAGGATAATCCATAGGAGACTTGAAAGCCTACACAGTTTCACACTTTGAAATTCATTCCAAAGTCCAACTTATATGAAGCCAGCTGTATTTTTAATCTGATGAGGCATTTTTTAATATTTAAATAAATATAAAATAGCCAAATTTCCCAAGTAAAGAGACAGAAACAACAATATTTGTGGACTGGAACAAAAACAGAGGCAATCTGAAGGTGTCTCGCCCAACTATCCACCCAGGATTGTAAATATCTCATTGGGGTATAAACCATTGCTTGATACCAGGCTAATAGCAGAGCTTTACAAGGCTTCCCAAACAAAGCTAACATTTAACTAAGGATTTCCAAAAGTCAAATGGAAAATAAATCAAGTGAAAATTGCTTATGCACTTGAAGTACACTGTAAAATACAATAGTTTCTTCACTATCACTGCTGTCATATCTAGTGACTAGTGAATCAAAACACATTTCCTGCTTGCCAACAGAGAAATCTTTCAAATGTTGATGGCTGAGAAATTACCATGTACCACCTTTCCTCCTCAGTGCTTATGTCCACAGCTCTCAAGTCATGCACAGTAAGGTCGGAAGTAGAGCGAAGACTTCTTTAGTAAGCACCAGTAATGTGACATAGTATCAAACTCAGAAGAGTATTCACCTACTGTGTTAACATAACTTTTCCCATTTTTCTTATATATCACACTTGTTGCCGCTTAGTAAAAACACGATCTATTGGAAAATAAGTGGACAATCTGGAGCTCTAGATTTGGGTAGAGATTGCGTCAACTGATTTCACTTCTCCTAACCACCAAGGCAGGGATTCTTACTACATCAATCTAATTTGATCGCAAGTGCCGAAGGTGAAATACAGGCCAATGTGCTAATCTACTGTACCACCATGTCTCAGAAACAGTATTATTGAGAAGGTCTAGTAAAATAAGAGATGTTATTTGCTTTGTAAGTGCTCCAATTTCCATTAGGTATCTAACAGAAGAGATTCACAGTCACATTGGCACAATTTGTATAAATAACAGCTCTTATAAAAGTCACAAACGACATCCTATGTGACTGTGACAAAAATAAACTATCCCTCCTCATTCTTCTTGACCTGTCTACAGCCTTTGACATGGTTGGCCACATCATCCTCCTCCACCACCTTTCCACCGTTGTCCAGCTAGATGGGAATGTTTTCACTGATTCCATTCTTATCTATCTAATTACAGCCAGAGAATCATCTGCAATGATTTCTCTTTCTGGCCCTGCATCGTTACTCTTGTGTCCCCCAAGGATCTATCCTTGGCCTCCCTCCTTTTCTCATCTACATACTGCCCCTCAGCAACATCATATGAAAACACAGAGGCAGTTTCCATGTGTACATTGTCACGCACACCGGAAGTGCGATGATACAAACTATGGACTAACTCTGAAGTGTTATGAAAAACTGACTTTGTCTTTTAAAAAATGAACCTTTTTTGGTCCAAAATGGCCACCGAAGGAAAAGGGGCTGGCCTTTCTGTATTCAAACTGTCTGACAAAGACAAAGGACAAAGGACAAACCTAAGAAGTGTCAGTTGTACCCCATCCTAAAACATGTCTTCTTCTGAAACAAAGAAGGTGTGAAGTGGCCACATCCTGGGCCATTTAGCTTTAGTTTTTAGTTTTAGAGATACAGCACTGAAACAGGCCTACGGCCCACCGAGTCTGTGCCAACCATCAACCACCCATATTATACTAATCCTACACTAATTCCATATTCCTACCACATCCCCACCTGTCCCTATATTTCCCTACCACCTACCTACATTAGGGGCAATTTATAATGGCCAATTAACCTATCAACCAGTAAGTCTTTGGCATGTGGGAGGAAACCGGAGCACCCGGAGGAAACCCACGCAGACACAGGGAGAACTTGCAAACTCCACACAGGCAGTACCCAGAATTGAACCCGGGTCACTGGAGCTGTGAGGCTGCGGTGCTAACCACTGCGCCACTGTGCCACCCTGATCGCATTGTGCGATCACCACAGGGAAGAGATGAGAGCGTCTCCTACTAGGAGGTAAGAAGTAACACAGCTGTAGCTTAAAAAAAGACAGCCTAAAGCCAGAGAGAGAGAGAGAGGCAACATCTAGCAGCTTGTGTTCCAGCAAACCAGAAGGCAAGTACTCTGCTGTCGAATCCTACATCTACATTGAACAGCAGTGAACTAGAAGTGTTTCACTTTCTTCAACTGAACCTTCAATCAAGGGAGAAATCTACAATCATTTAAGGCCTGCACCTATTGAGAACTTGATTTCCAAGAGAATTTAGCAGGTTTATCGTGAGGTTTTCCCCTCTCTATCTGTCTCTTCTTGTATGTGTGTGTGCAAGCAAATGCGTGAGTGTGAGCGAATGCGTGAGCTGATGTGGTTGTGACAATTTTGGGATAAGGCTTATTGATCAATTAACAATTGATTTTCTGTTTTTTAAAACCTACAAGAAAACCTGTCACTCTCTGTTTATTTGACAAATAAAACACCAAGAGGTTAAACCCTAATAACAAAACACGTGCTTTGGTCACGTGGGGAATTGAACAGTGGGAACAACTCACATTGCACCACGTGGATAACAACATTGACGACACTCCTCACCACCACCTCTGTTGACCCCTCCACCGTTTCTAAATTATCAGACTGCTTGTCTGACATCCAGTATTGGAGGAGCAGAAATTAAATATTGAGAAGACCAAAGCCATTGTCTTTGGTCCCCATGTCCAACTCCGTTCCCTAGCCACCAACTCCATGCCTGTCCCTGGCAAATGCCCGAGGCTAAACCTGACTGTTAACAATCTTGGTGTCATACCTGACCACATACCTGCGCCATTACGAAGACCGCCTATTTCTACCTCCGTAACATCACTCGACTTTGCCCCTGCCTCAGCTCATCCACTGCTGAAACCCTTATCCCTGTCTTTGGTATCTGTAGACTTGAATATGCGAATGCTCTCCAGGCATGCCTCCTACCTTCTCCCCATGTCCTAACTTTCAGCAAGTCCTGATCACTCATCACCCCTGTGCTCACTGGCCTACATTAGCTCCCAGTTAAGCAATGCCTTGATTTTAAAATTCTCATCTTTGTTTTCACATCCCTCCACAGTCTCACCCAACCCTCTCTCTGTAATCTGCTCCAGACTTACAACCCTCCGAGGTATCTGGACTCCTCTAATTCTGGCCTCTTGAAAATGTATAATTCATATTGAACCACAGAATACAAGAAACATAGGCTGATATCGTGCTCAACATGCATAACATCAGCACCAAAAAGCATGGTACGAACGGTTCAACATAGTTCAATTCCCCTTTGATTCTCTATACCATGTAACGAAAACAAACAGGGACCAAGGTCCAGAGCTCAAGATACCACCAAGTTTGAAAAGAACAAACTAGATTAAAATCACAGTCTTAGAGCACAGAAAGAAGCCATCTGGCCTGCAGTGCCTGTGCTGACTCTTTGAAATTGCGGTCTAATTTAGTTCCACACCGCAGCTTTTCCTCCAAAACCTTGAAAATTAGTCCTCTTCAAATATGTATCCATTTGCCTTTTGAAAGTTCCTTTCACCATCCTTTCAGGTAGTGCATTGCAGATCTTAACAAATCTCTGTTTGTAAAGTTTCTCCTCATTTACCTTCTAGTTCTTTTGACAATTATTTTAAATATATGATCTCTGGCTATCAACTTGCCAGAGGATACAGTTTCTCTCTACTTGCTCTATTAAAACGCCTCATAATTTTGAATACTTCTATTACGTCTCCTCTTAACCTTCTCTGCTCTAAGCAGAACAATCCCAGCTTCTCCAATCTCTCCATCTAACTGAAGTCCTTCATCCCTGGTTGTCATCCTAGTAAACCTCCTCCGTACCCTTTCCAAGGCCTTGACATCCTTCCTAAAGTATGGTGCCCAGAATTGTTGACCACACTCCAATTAATACCTAACCAGTGATTTGTAAAGGTTTAGCTTGACTTCCTTGTTTTTGTATTCAATGCCCTTATTTACAAAAACAAGGATTCCATATAATTCCTTATTGTGTCTTATCAATGTGCTTTGCCCCCGTCAGAAATTTGTGAATATGCAGACCCCCTCTGCTCTTGCACCCCACTCAAAATAGCACAATTTAAATTATTCTGCCTCTCATTGTTGTTCCTCAGAAAGTTCATCATTTCAATAACTGAATATTTCACCATGTATCTATGTAATGGCTGTAAGACACAAAGCTTGGGTTCTAAAAGCCTAAAGATTGTCACAAGAATGGAAAACTGAGGAGTAAGAAATACTATGGTTTTCAGGTCCAGGAAAGAATGGGTAAGAGTAGGAAATAATGCAGTGGATCTTCGGAGATAATTTTAATCCAACTTGGTGGGCGAGAAATGGGCGGATTCAGGGCACCCACCTGTTTTACATCCCTCCTGCTTTTAGTCTCCTTGAGGTCAATTGAGAGCAAAATCGAACAGGGTGTAAAACAGGTAGCAGACTGGATCCATTCAGGTGAGTCGGCTTAAAGCTACCCCCCTAATTTCAATACAGTGCTATGCAGGTAGGAGGAAGAGTGTGGACTAACATATTTTTCTTACTGAAGTGTGATGTGGCCAGAAAACATATTCCTATAAGTGTGATCTTGTGTAACGTACCACTTTACAAATCTAGGAGCAGATTTTATTCCAAAGCTCTCAGGAAACAGGCACCCATAATTCAAACTGTAGTCAGATTGTACACTATGACTTGCATCACAGTCCAATACAGTTTTATTTCACCAAATGTTAAAATAATAGCGCACCTTGTATAGGCATTATCTTAAAATTTACACTTTCATAAATTAACAAACCTGTTTTACTTTGTTGGCAAGCACAAGCCACAATGATACACACCATTTTGAAATACAAGACTGTTGCTGAGTCACACAGACCAAGAAGTTAAAAATAACCTGCTGGCATTCAATACCAAAGTTCACAGGTAAATAACAGCGGCTTGACCAAAGTTCAGGAGGGTGACTGGCATTTGCAGCAAACCACAGCAAGGAGTTAACAGCTAATGCAGAGAAAGAGAGGTGAGAAAGTTGCTAAAGAAAACAAATCATTAACGTGTCATTTAGGTAAATGGCACTGTGACAAAAATAATGAATTGCCCTACTAGTTTCTGAATGAAAATATGTTCATCATCCACTTTTGTGTGAAGACAGATGCCCTGTCTGATGAGTCAGGTAAAGCCTCTCAGATGCTGGGACGCACCACATCAGCTTTGAGGTCCTCCATGGTTGGGCAGTCTGTCAACACTCAGTCAAACATAAATATTCAACATTTGGGGCAAGATACCAGTGGAGAATTGTTGACCATGAAAGTGCATTTCAGTGAGGGAGATAATCCATTTGGGACAGGAGAGGTAAGAGTTGGTTCTAGGAACAGAGGAATAGGTGTAGACCATTCTGTCCCTGAAGCTTGTTCTGCCATTCAATAAGATCATGGCTGATTTTATCTTAACTCCTTCCAGTTGCCTTGGTTCCATATCCTTCTATATTTGTCTACCAAAAATCTATCAAACTCACTCAAATTAAAATTATTAAATGATTTATCATCTGCTGCTTTACATGGGAGAGCACAGCACATTTCTACCACCCTTGCATGAAGAAATGTTTCCTAACTTCTCCCCTGAATGGCCTGGTTCTGATTTTAAGGTTATGTCCCCTTATCCTTAACCAGTGTAAGTAGTTTTGTTCCAATCTACCCGATCGATTCCTCTCAAAATTCTAAAGACTTTGATCAGTTCACCCCTTGACCTCCTATATTCCAGGGAATACAAGCCTCATTTATGTAATCTCTCCTCATAATCTAACACATAGAGCTTTGTTTTCTCAATGAAATTGATCCGGATGAAACTGACGAGCACAGCTGCCGATACTTTAATCTCCGATCCTGCTGTCTTCACAGTCCAGAGTGTCTGCAGCCACGGCATGCGGTAAGTCCATTGAGGTGAAGAAGGAGCTGCGGGACCCGAGAGAAGTCCTGTGAAAAGGTGCCCCGAACACCCAAAACATCCACGAACGGCCCCCCCGGCCGCAACTTCAAAGCGCCCGCGGGAGATGGCTCGGAGAGCATCTGCAGCGCACTGTCGGCAATGCTGCATGCCTTTATTTAAACCACTGCAGAAAAAAAAACCCTTAGCAAATGTAATCACCTCTAAGTCTGCCAAATGATGCTTCACCTCCCGAAGGACGTGGATGAGCTTTCCGGACGTCGATGGTGGGCACTGAGGAAATGGCTTATTACCTGCACCAGATTCCACCCCCCCTCCCCCCCCTTTACCCCCCTTCCACCCCCCCCCCACCCCCGTCCCCTTCCCTGCTCCACCCTCTCAGCTCACCCCCTCACAACCCCGTCCCAGCCCGCCCCCCCCTCGCACCATCTTCACCCCGCACCCCCTTCCCCTGCACCCCCCCCCCACCCCCTCCCTCTACCCCTCCCCCTTGCATCCCCTCCTCCCACCGGCACCATCCTACACCTGTGTAGGGGCCCCAACAACCCCACTGCCTTGTGGGCGTCTCGGGAGAGACCAAGGCTAAGGGAGTAAACCCTAACAGTAAATCCGGAGCGGAACCCCGTAGGCGGTCATGTGTCACCTTTGGCATGTTTCCGGCAGTTCCTGCAGCCATACTGGTGCCAAACGTCGTGTCCTGCACTCCTTTGGACCCCACCAGAAAGGCCGAGAGGGGGGTTTTGACGACTGGGCAACTCTCAACCTCCATAAATTTGCCCAGGCATGCGCCATGGAGAGGTCACTCCATAGTTGCCTCACAGCGACTAAAACAACACGGAAGGCAGAGCTGGTAGCATTCTGGTAAATCAGCTCATTCGGAGATCTGGTGCAGACACGATGGGCCGAATGGCCTCCATCTGCACTGTAACAATTCCGTGATTCTATGATCTACATTCCTAATATATCCTTCCTAAGGTGCAGTGCCCAGAATTGTACACTGTACTCCAGATGTGGTCTAGCCAGGGCTTTGTATAGTTGTAGCAAAACTTCCTCCTCTTTATATCTGAGGCCTCTAGTTGTAAAAGCTAACATTCCATTATTCTTTTGATTATTTTTTGTACTTGACCAATAATAATAATCTATGTATATGGACCCCCAAGCCTCCTCTTAAAGTGTTACCAGTAAATATCAGTCTCATTTTAAGATGAATGTCTGCAGTTAGGGTTTTCCAACTTCTGCCAAAATTGAAAACAGCCTAAATCCCAGTTGCTCCCCTTCCCCATCCTACCAGCATCATCTGGATTATCCACAGCTCAGCTGGAATGGTCTGTGATCTCACTCCTAGTTAATCGCCCCCACAATTTCCAATACAAGACTTTTTATTTTGTCAACAGTGCACTTTGTCTTGAATACTCATTAGCTCCTTAAGCTTACAAGGATCACAGTGGCGTGTTTAGGAAAAAAAATTGCTTTATTAATATTTGATAAAGCAGTAATAGAAAAATATTGGGCTTCTTAAAAAGCATTTCTTGATTTATTAAACAATGTATAACTTACATTAATAAACACACAGATACATTGGAAAATATATGTGTCTTTTGAAAACTCAAAATTTTAAGAAAACTTTAAGAAGTCCCTACTACAGAACCTGTACCATGACACAGCACAGGGCAATTATAAAGAGATACCGGTTTAATAAAAGGCATTAATATTTAAAAGACATTTATAATTAGTGAAAACAGAGAGTTACCTCTGTGTGAATCCAGAACTGATACAGCAGGTTAAACTGGAGATGTACCGCAAAAACTGAGGGAGGAATGAAGAGAGCCATTGGGAGATTAAAGACCTGGAAGAAAATAAACATTGTATAAAGTCAAACAGAGTTTTTTTTTAAAGTTAATGATACACACAATACTACAAGCAGTTACATGATTTAATCTGCGCTAATTTTTTTTTAAACTGGAAAATCACCTGCACCATTGCTCAATAATTAAGATTGAGGCTGTGGTGGATAAGGATGCCTCTGGGTAAAAGATAGAGTGGGACAAGGCAGGGCAGAACTGGAGTCAGAAGCCAAGGCTGTCAGAAATCAGGAAGCAGGGAATTAGTGATAGGGATGGAAAGGGAAATGAGTGGGAGGAACCAGTTGGCAGGCACTATGGGGATAAATTAGGAATTGCCTCTTTACCTTTACATCTTTGCTGGACTGGTTGCGAAAATTTGATTGGGGAGCGGGCATGCTGGTTTACTCTTAGAGATTGTTCAGGAATGGATGGGGGTTGTGATGACCTATCCTTTAGTCCTAGTCCCTGGATTTTCTTTTCATCGTGGAGGGTGAAATTTGGCCTTTTTTCCCCTTGCTCTGTTTCTGTTCAGTGAGTGGGTGAGGGGTGTCTGGATTTGGCCAACAACAACTTATATTTATACAGTACCTTTAATGTAATAAAATGTCCCAAGGCACTTCACAGGAACATTCTAAAACAAAAATATGACACTGAGCCACATAAGAATATTAGGTCAGATGACCGAAAGCTTGGTCAAAGAGGTAGATTTTAAGGAGTGTCTTAAAGAGTAAAGTGAGGTTGAGAGGAAGAGAGGAGTCGGGAGGGTATTCCAGAACTTATGGCCAAGGCAACTGAAGGTGTGGCCACCAACGGCGGAGTGATTAAAATCAGGGATGCTCAAGATGCCAGAATTAGATGCTTGTAGGTACCTCAGAGGGTTGTGGGGTTGGAGGAGATTACAGAGATAGAGAGGGTGAAGCCATGGAGAGATTTAAAAACAAGGATGAGAATTTTAAAATCAAGACATTGCTTGACCAGGAGCCAATGTAGGTCAGTGAGCACGGGATAGGGGAATGGGACTTGGTGCAAGTTAAGACACGGACAGCAGCTGTGAGAGACCAGCCAGGAGTGCATTGGAATAGTCAAGTCAAGAGGTATCGAAGGCATGAATGAGGGTTTCAGCAGTCGATGAGCTGAGACAGGGGTGAAGTTGTGCAATGTTACAGGGGTAGAAACAGGCAATCATACTGAAGGAGCAAATATATGTTTGGAAGCTGATCTCAGGATCAAATGTGACACCAAGCTTGTGAACAGACTGGTTTAACTGCAGACTGTTGCCAGGGAGAGGGATGGAGTCAGTAGCTAGGGAACAGAGTTTGGAGTGAGGACCACAAACAATGGCTTCAGTCTTCCCAATATTTAATTGGAAAACATTTCTGCCTATCCAGTACTGGATGTCACATAAGCAGTCTGATGATTTGGCAACAGTGGAGGAGTCGAGAGAAATGGTGGTAAGGCAGAGCTGGGTGTCATCAGCATACATGTGAAAACTAATGCCGTGCTTTCTGATGATGTCGCCAAGAGGCAGCATGTAGATGAGAAATAGGAGAGGGCCAAGGATAGATCCTTGGGGGCAAGAGAGGTAATGGTGCAGGAGCAGGAAGAGAAGCCATTGAACGTGATTCTCTGGCTGTGATTAAATAGATAAGAATGCAACCAGGTGAGAGCTGTCCCATTCAGCTGGATGACAGTGGAGAGACGTTGGAGGAGGATAGTGTGGTTAACCATGTCAAAGGCTGCAGACAAGTCGAGAAGAATGACAAGGGAAAGGTTACCTTTCTCACAGTCACATAAGATGTCATGTGTGACTCTGGCAGGGGAGGAAACCTGTTTGCAGTAATTCAAACATGGAGTTCTGGAAAGATGGGCACAGATTTGGGAAGCACCAACACGTTCAAGGACATTGGAGAGGAAAGGGAGGTTGGAAATCGGACGGTAGATTGCAAGGACGATGCGGTCAAGGGTTGATTTTTTGTGGAGAGTGGTGATGATGGCAGATTTAAATGAGACAGAATCGTTAAAATATTGGCTAACGTGGGGACATTAGAAGGGAGGGGAAGTTGGGTGGTCAGCAGTTTAGTGGGAATATTGGGTCGAGAGAGAAAGAGATGGATCTCACTGTGACAGTGAGCCCTGATGCCAGATTCAGACTACACTGAAACAGGGGAGTAAATTTCTGGGACACCCCATGCTACTGCTCCAGACTTGCATGCAGTCGGGAGGAGATAAAGAACATCAGAAAATCACAGGCAGTATCCTTCCCCATTAGGTTGCTAGGAATCACGGAGGCAAAGTTCCACTGAAGCCATGGGCATTTCTCTGGTGTAGCTATCATGTGGTCTGGAAAGTGCAGCAGATTCCAGAGAAAAGGCTGTGAAAGTCTGTTTGTGGGGCCAGGTAGAAAAGAAGGCAGATCCTCCATGCCAAGGGGAAATGACTGCAGGAATTCCTGGGCTTCTATTGAAACTCCATCATGTATATCCTTTAAAGACCTCAACAACCGTCATTGATCCTGCTAAGGTCCCAGAGAAGGCTCACAACTGATTTTGTCACAGGAAATCAGTCCCTTTGATAGCTCATTGAGGAGCAGAAGATGAAAACAAAAACTGAGCTTTACCTGCCCTTCTCAGGCCTCTTATCTGTATGTTGGAGCAGCATGGCACTACTCCTACATTCTTAATAATACTAAAGTTTCTGCCCCAAACGTGCAAGTAATCCCATCCCTTGAATTTGGGACAGGGTTCAGGCCTCCACATTTGGGTACATCTGCTAGTGGAACACGCCAACTGGAACTTCAGCCTTCATATGTCCATCCCTGCAATTACCATTAGACAACCCCAATCCATTAAAGATTAACCAACAACAATGGCTCATCCCCTCTCCCAAGGATTAGATGCCTAATACCTCCCATCTTATTGGACTACCAAGATACAACACATTTAAATTATAATATAGCCATATTATTGATGCCAACTTTTTTTTTGATTTTATCACAGTGCATAAAGTGACACAGAATCAAAAGAGTGGAATTTAAATCTATCCTCTAGTAGTTGACAACTGGAATATGGGCATACAATTACCAAACCAATTGTTAAATCATCATTTAAAAAAATTTAAATACAAACATATGAATTAGGAGCAGGAGTAGACCACTCAGCCGCTCGAGCCTGCTCTGCCATTCACTAAGATCATGGCTGATCTGATTGTTACCTCGACTTCACATTCCCGCCTAACCCCAATAACCTTTCACCCCCTTGCTTATCAAGAATCTATCTATCTCTGTCTTAAAAATATTGAAAGACTCTGCTTCCATCGCCTTTTGGAGGAGGAAAGTTCCAAAGACGCACGACCCTCTGAGAGAAAAAAATTCTCCTCATTCCTGTCATAAATGGGCGACCCCTTATTTTTAAATAGTGACCCCTAGTTCTAGATTCTCCCACAAGGGGAAACATCTTTTCCACATCCACCCTGTCAAGACTCCTCAGGATCTTATATGTTTCAATCAAGTCGCCTCTTATTCTTCTAAATTCCAGCGGATACAAGCCTAGCCTGTCCAACCTTTCCTCATAAGACAACCTACCCATTCCCGGTAATAGTTCAGTAAACCTTTTCTGTACTGCCTCTAACACATTCACATCCTTCCTTAAATAAGGAGACCAATACTGCACACTGTACTCTAGATGTGGTCTCACCGATGCCCTGCATAACTGAAGCATAACCTCCCTACTTTTGTATTCAATTCCCCTCGCAATAAACGATAACATTCTATTAGCTTTTCTAATTAAATGCTGTACCTGCATACTAACCTTTTGTGATTCATGCACTAGGACACCCAGATCCCTCTGCATCTCACAGCTTGGCAATCTCTCACCATTTTGGTAATATGCTTCTTTTTTATTCTTCCTGCCAAAATGGACAATTTCACATTTTCCCACATTATACTCCATTTGCCAGATCTTTGCCCACTCACTTCATCTATTCATATCCCTTTCTAGCCTCCTTATGTCCTCTGCACAACTTACTTTCCTACCTATCTTTGTGTCATCAGCAAATTTAGCAACCAAACCTTCGGTCCCTTCATCCAGGTCATTTCTATAAACTGTAAAAAGTTGAGGCCCCAGCATTGATCCCTGTGGCACACCACTCGCTACATCTTGCCAACCAGAAAATTACCCATTTATGCCTACTCTCTGTTTCCTGTTAGCTACCAATCTTCTATCCAGGCCTATATGCTACCCCCTATACCATAAGCTTTTATTTTCCGCAATAACCTTTGATGTTGCACCTTATCAAATGCCTTCTGGAAATCTAACTACATTACATCCACCAGTTCCCCTTTATCCACAGCACATGTTACTTCTTCAAAGAACTCCAATAAATTGGTTAAACATGATTTCCCTTTCACAAAACCATGTTGACTCTGCCTGATTACCTTGACTTTTGTTAAGTGCCCTGCTATAATGACTTTAATAATAGCTTCTGACATCTTCCTTATAACAGATGTTAAGCTAACTGGCCTGTAGTTTCCTGCTTTCTGCCTCCCTCCCTTTTCGAATCAAGTAGTTACATTTGCTATTTTCCAATTCAGTGGAACCTTCCCCGAATCTAGGGAATTTCGGAAAATCAAAACCAACGCATCAACTGTCTCACTGGCCACTTCGTTTAAGACCCTAGGATGAAGTCCACCAGGACCCGGGGACTTGTCAGCCCACAGCTCCAACAATTTGTTCAGTACCACTTCCCTGGTGACTGTAATTTTCTTGAGTTCCTCCCTCCCTTCCATTTTCTGATTTACAGCTATTTCTGGGATGTTACTTGTATCCTCCATAGTGAAGACCTATGCAAAATACTTGTTTAATTCATCTACCATCTCGTAATTGTCCCTTATTAAGTCCCCAGACTAACTTTCTATCGGACCAATGCTTATTTTGTTAATGCTTTTCTTTTTAAAATATCTATAGAAACTCTTACTACCTGTTTTTATATTTCTAGCTAGCTTTCTCTCATATTCTAATTTTTCCTTCCTTATTAATCTTTTAGTCATTCTTTATTGTTTTTTATATTCTGTCCAGTCTTCTGACCTGCCTCCCATCTTTGTGCAATTATATGCTTTTTCTTTCATTTTGATGCTATCATTAACTTTTTTAGTTAACCATGGATGGTGGGACCTCCCCTTGGAATTTTTATTTCTCGTTGGGATGTATTTATTCTGTGTTTTCTGAAATATCCCCTTAAATGTCTGCCACTGCATCTCTATATTCCTAGCTTTTAACCTACTTTGACAGTTCACTTTTGCTAGCTCTGCTTTCATACCCTCATAATTACCCTTATTTCAGTTTAAAATACTCATCTTAGACCTCAAATTGAATGTAAAATTTAATCATACTGTGATCACAGCTGCCTAGGGGGTGCATTTACTATGAGGTCATTAATTAATCCTATCTCATTGCAC
The DNA here is from genome assembly GCF_036365525.1 of Heterodontus francisci. Lineage (NCBI taxonomy): Eukaryota > Metazoa > Chordata > Chondrichthyes > Heterodontiformes > Heterodontidae > Heterodontus > Heterodontus francisci. Next base: position 103,597,459 of record NC_090372.1, on the reverse strand, counting down.
AATACCAGGTCTAGTATAGCCTGCTCTCTGGTCGGCTCCAGAACATGCTGTTCTAAGAAACTATCCCAAAAACATTCTGTGAACTCATCATCTAGGCTATCTTTGCCCATCTGATTTTTCCAGTCTATAAGTAGATTAAAATCCCCCAAGATTAAATAAATGAACACCTCCAAAAGTGATCAATATGGGCATATAAAGAGCACACAACCATCTGTGAAGAATTTGAGATAACTGAATTGCTGTAGATTTTTTTAAATGTCGTGTCTTTAATGTTTTTGTGCTTATGACTGACTATTTTCTGTATTTACCATCCAATATCAGTATCAAGTCATCTTATATCACATTAAACACAGCCAGATTCAAATTTTAGCTTGCCACAAAAATATTCCTCAACTAAAACCTCAGAAGAGCATTCACTAATCACCCGTGAGAATTTTTTCATTTAGCACATAATACATCCTATGCCACTCTAATAACGATTGCTAACTTCAACCTATGTAGATTTTCTATATACATACTTTAGCAAAAGAAGTTGACCCCTAAGCATCAAGTGTTAAATTGCTGCTTTATACACACGTCTACTTCTTAAATGAATTGCAAAACTAATGCCTATCAGCATCAGTTTGTACCAAATTGTGGGAACTCATTACATACAAGATCTTTGCAGACAACGGACACAAAACTTTCATCCCATCTGCCTGAACTGAATTTGAAACAACTGCAAGATGAAAAGACCATTTTTTGACTCCATCGAGAGAAAAAGCTATTTTCCTTTTGCTATCGGAATATAAAACTGGGATATAAACTTAAATAAACGATGTAGGAAATCAAAAAAGTTAATTGTTATGAAAATAGTAATTACCACAGGGACACATTGTCAACAGTCATCATGCGGTCTACACAAGGAAATTCCCAATACGAGCTCCTTCCAGGCAAGGCTTCCCATGAGGGATGCAATTTTGTAAAATTGGTCCGGAAATGTTTAAAAAAATAAACAGAGTGCTCTCTGTTGCTTGGGACGCATAAAGCACAAGCCAGTCTGATCAGATTTGAACTCCCTTCTGCGATTCTGGGCACAGTCTGATTTCAGTCCCAACATCACAAAATTGTGTTGCGTATAGTCAGGATGCTTCCCCAAAGAAGGGACAGGGATAAGTGTTCAGTCTTACAGTTAATTTAAACGTGACATCAACAGATGCCTTACAACAAGTTGCAAGCTACTCAAGAGGTCATTTAATGGTGCGTGGGGTAAGGGCAAACTAATGAAAGAAGAAATGACAACAGAAATAATTTTAAAACAAGTGCATTTCATTGTTTCTAATAAAGGAGATTTTATAGGTGGACTTGTTATTATATTTTCTATATGATTTGGAAAGAAGTATGGTTTGATGCTCATCAAGCAGGTAACCTCTTCCCCCTCCAAAAAGACGTCTTTATACAATATAGCAGTATAAAACAGAAAGTTATAACAGAAAATGGGAGCTTCAGCAACCAAGTGAAATTGAAGCTGCATTTATAGCTTACCCAAATATTTACATCTACAGTGCTGCATGAAATACATAATATGCTGTGAACTTTACACCAATGCAAAGTACAATTATATAAACACATCCACTGAATGTAATCAGTTATGTTTATAAGATACATCTAGTACTGTAAGCATACAAGAGATTGTACTTCAAGAGGGTTCACAAGACAAACGCCCTTGGCAGACAGCATCCTGGAAAATCTGGAGTGGCTGTATTATAGGAGTAACAAATCCTTTACACTTTACAATTCATTGAATAAACCACTTGTTTCAGCAGTTCATGATGTCAGTGGGCTTTTCTTCCAATACATCTAGTACGATATTTCACAAATGACTTACCCAGGAAAAGTATTTCTGTAATACAGACTGCCGAAGGGCTGTAGATAGATTGTAATCCTCAGAGCTGTGATGAACTTGGTGCGCTGCCCACAAGATATTCACTTCTACAACACAAAGGAAAAAAACAAATTTCACAAAATTGCATTGTGCAGAGAAACACATTGGCTGTGTAACTGGGCTCCTTTGTGCCCGGCTTTTCAGTGCTACAAGTGTCATTTTGCTTTCAAAATGGTGTCTGCGTTGCTTGTGCTCAATTCTGGTGCTAGCCATGCCAGATGCCATTTTGGTGAGGGTGTTAGTGCATGGATAGGGAAGATCCGCAGGAAGTATGCAGAGTAGACAGATCATGCTTCAATGATTTGGTGCTAGCGCTGCTATTTTGGAGCCCAATGGTCCAGCTAATGCCATCTCCTAACCTCACACACCTGAACGTGCATTCAGCAACAGAAGGACCCCCTCCTCACCACCAGCGCTATTTAAAGGGATCATCAACTACTCTGTACAGTGTTCAGTACAATTCACAACTCCTCAGATAATGAAGTCTATGCCCACACGCAGCAAGACCTGAACAGCATTCAGGCTTGGGCTGCTAAATGGCAAGTAACATTCATGCCACACAAGTGCTAGGCAATAACCATCTCCAAAAAAACAGAATCTAACCATCTCCCCTTGATATTCAATGGCATTACAATTGCTGAATCCCCCACCACCAACAACCTGGGCATTACCATTGAACAGAAACTGAACTGGACTAGCCACATAAATACTGTGGCTACAAGAGCAGGTCAGAGGTTGGGGATTCTGCAGCAAGTAGCTCACTTCCTGACTCCCCAATGTCTGACCACCATCTACAAGGCACAAGTCAGGAGTGTTATGGAATACTCTCCACTTGCCTGGATGAGTGCGGCACGGACAACACTCAAGAAGTTCAACATCATCCAGGACAAAGCAGCCTGCTTGATCCCCATGCAATACCTTAAACATTCACTTCCTCCACCACCAGCGCACAGTGGCAGCAGTGTGTACCATCTATAGGATGCACTCCAGAAACTCACCAAGGTTTCTTTGACAGCACCTTCCAACACGCGACCACTACTGCCTAAAAGAACAAGGGCAGCAAGCACATGGGAACACCACCACCTGCAAGATCCCCTCCAAATCACACACCATCCTGAATTGGAACTGTATCGCTGTTCCTTCACTGTTGCTGGGTCAAAATCCTGGAACTACCTCCCGAACAGTACCTACACCACATGGACTGCAGCGGTTCAAGAAGGCGGCTCACCACCACCTTCTGTTACCTGCTTTTTTACATGATGGATTCTGTATTATTGTGAAATCAAATGAAATCGAGAGAGATTTAGATTGTTTTATTAACAATAGGATGAGAAAAAATGTATCCCATCCATACTTAACTTTTTAAAACCATACCTAAATGAAATATATTTCTTTTTTTAAACATTTGATGAATTTTATGCTAAGAAGGATGTTAAATAACATGCATTTCTAAAGTGTCTTTTTCATTAAAAAAATCTCAAAGCAGTACACACAATGAACTGCTTTCTAAAGTGCAATGACTGTAGCCTAACATAGCCATCATTTTACGTATGCAACTTCCTATAAATAGCAATAAGACAAATGCACAATTAATGTGTTTGTGTTGGTTGAGGAAGGAATGGTAACCAGGACACTGGGAGAACACCCAGCCTCTCATCAGATAATATAATAAGCATTTTAATGTTCACCTGGACCAACAGACAGAATCTCTGTTTAACTTCTCATTCCGACTTCCTCAGCACTTACTGCAGTGCCAATCTCAGGCAAGAATACCAACAATTTGTCAGATACTCAGACTGGCAGAAAGTAGAAAGTGGTGTTCCACAGGAATTAGTGCTGGGACTACGATTGACTACTATTTACATAAATGATTTGGACTCATGAATTGGAAGTCCAATATCAAAATGTGCGGCTGGCAACAAATTAGGGGTTTAGGTTAATACTGAGGTAAACTGTGGCAAAGTACAAGAAAACATCAACAAATTAGTAAAATACGTGTATAGATGGCAAACTAATTTCATTATAGGTAAATATGAGATGGTACAGTTTGGTAGGGGCCATAATGAGGCCACAGTCATTGGAAAATACAAGTCTAAATGCAGTAGAGGAGCAAAGCAATCTAGGTGTACAGATTCACAATCATTACAAGTAGCAATGCAGTTTAGCAAAGCCATAGCAATGCAAATAAACTGGGGTTCATTTCTAGAGGAATTGAATTCAAAAGCAGAGAAGTTAGGATAATCTCATACAAAACCTTGGTTAGGCCACACTTCGGGCCGGATTTTAATTTCACGTCGCTACTCTGGGCGGGGCGGGTGAAAAAAATGGCAGCCTGCAAATGCTGGCCGCACACCACCACGGTCTTGAGTGTGGCGGCTCATTTAAATATGCATGGCAGCTGCAACCCCCTGCCCCAATTTCTGTGGTGGGGGCAGCCTCGGCGACGCCGTGAATGGCGTCAGCTGTTTTTGCGCAGGCGCTGGTGCCGTTTTTAAAGGGCTGCCAGCCCTGCTCAGAGAAAGTAGAGTTGCCCCTGTCCTCCCCACCACCCCACCACTAGACCAAAAATAAATGTTTGGCCCGTTCCCCCACCCCACCACCGACCCTCTCCCCCCCACCGCTGCAATACACTGAACTTGAAGAGTTGACCCCTTCTCCCCACAAGTGCACAAAGTGCTGAGTTGACTCCTCTCCACCCCCAAAGCTGCACAAAATGCAGAGGTCACCCCTTCTCCCCACCCCCCTCACACTAAAAATTCAGAGTTGACCCTGTTCCCCCACCACCGCACCCCCCCCCCCCTTACACAAAATATGCTCAGATCCCTCCTTCCCCGCCTTGGCAATGCCAGCTTTCCCTGGATGGAAGCACAAGAACACAAGAAGTAAGAGCAGGAGTAGATCATATGGCTCATTGAGCTTGCTCCACCATTCAAAACAATCATGGCTGATCTTAGGATTCAACTCCACTTTCCTGCCCGCTCGTCATACCCCTTGATTCCCTGAGAGATCAGAAATCTGTCTATCCCAGCCTTAAATGTATTCAACGATGGAGAATCCACAACCATCTGGGGTAGAGAATTCCTTTAAGTGAAATAATTTCTTCTCATCTCAGGCCTAAATGATCAGCCCCTTATCCTGAGACTGTGCCCCCATATTATAGATTCCCCGACCAGCGGAAATAATGTCTCAGTGTCTACCCTGTCCAGCCCCTTTAGAATCTTATATGTTTCAATGAGATCACCTCTCTTTCTTCTAAACACCAGAGAATACAGGCCCAATTTACTTTGTCTCTCATCATACGACAACCTCCTCATCCCAGGGACCAATTTAGTGAACCTTCGCTGCACTGCCCCAGTGCAAGTATATCCTTTCTTAAATGTGGAGACCAAAACTGCACACAGGATTCCAGACGTGGTCTCACCAAAATCCTGTACAATGGTAGCAATACTTCCTTATTCCTCCACTCCAATCCCCTTGCAATAAAGGCCAATATGCCATTTGCCTTTCTCATTGCTTGTTGTACCTGCATGTTAACTTTCTCCGTTCCTGTACAAGCAAACCCAAGTCTCTTTGAACATCGACACTTAGAAGTTGCACAGCTTTTAAAAAATATTCTGCTTTTCTATTCTTACGACCAAATGCATAATTTCACACTTCCCTACATTATACTCTTATCTGCCATCTTGTTGCCCACTCACTTACCCTGTCTATATCTCTTTGCAGCCTCTCTATGTCCTCCCCACTGCTTACCTTTCCACCTACCTTTGTATCATCAGCAAACTTAGATACATTACTCTCTGTCTTTTCACCTAAGTCATTAATATAGATTTAAATAGCTGAGGCCCTAGTACTGATTCTTGCGTCACTCCACTGCCTGCCAACTTGAAAGTGCCCCATTTGTGCTCACTCATTGCTTCCTGTCTGTTAACCAATCATCTATCCATGTTAATATATTACCCCAATTCCATAAACCCTATCTTGCCAATTAACCTTTTGTGTGACACCTTATCGAATGCCTCCAGGTATCTATCCTACTAGTTACATCCTCAAAAAACTGTAATAAATTTGTCAAACAGGACTTCCCTTTAGTAAAACCATGTTGACTTGTTCTAATCATACTGTGATTTCTAAGTGCATTGTTAAGACTTCCTTAATAATAAATTCTAGCATTTTCCCAATGACTGATGTTAAGTTAACTGGCCTGTAGTTCCCTGTTTTTTCTCTCCCTCCTTTCTTGAAAAGTGGTGTAATATTTGCCAACTTCCAATCTGAAGGGACTGTTCCCGAATCTAAGGGATTTTGGAAAATCATAGCTAGCACATCCACTATATCTGCAGCTATCTCTTTTAGAAACCTAGGGTGTAGGCCATCAGGTCCTGGAGATTTGTCAGATTTTAGTCCCTTAGGTTTCGCCATCAGAAACTCCTTGCTCAGCATGAAAGAGCCTCCCTCAAATGGCTCGGAACACATACTGTCTATCCGACTGCTCACCACCTCTGGTCCAGTACAGCTACTCAGCATCTATGCTCCAACACTCTGCTCCCCACCTGAAGCTAAAGACCAGTTCTACGAGGAACTCCATAACATCATTAGCAGCATCCCCAACACCGAACACCTGTTCCTGCTGGAGGACTTTAATGCCAGGGTTGGGGCCGACCATGACTCATGGCCCTCCTGCCTTGGGCGCTATGGCGTTGGAAGAATGAATGAGAATGGGCAGAGACTGCTTGAGTTGTGTACCTATCATAACCTCTGCATCACCAACTCGTTCTTTCACACTAAACCCTGTCACCAGGTTTCATGGAGGCACCCAAGATCGCGTCGTTGGCACCAGCTAGACCTCATTGTCACAAGGCGAGTGGCCTTAAACAGTGTTCAAATCACACGCAGCTTCCACAGCGCGGACTGCGACACTGACCACTCCCTGGTGTGCAGCAAGGTTAGACTCAGACCAAAGAAGTTGCATCATTCCAAGCAGAAGGGCCACCCGCGCATCAACACGAGCAGAATTTATCATCCACAGCTGTTACAAAAATTTCGAAATTCACTTGTAACAGCCCTTCAAAACACTCCCACAGGGGATGCTGAGACCAAGTGGGCCCACATCAGAGAAGCCATCTATGAGTCAGCTTTGACCACCTATGGCAAACGTGCGAAGAGAAATGCAGACTGGTTTCAATCTCATAATGAAGAGCTGGAACCTGTCATAGCCGCTAAGCACATTGCACTGTTGAACTACAAGAAAGCCCCCAGCGAGTTAACATCCGTAGCACTTAAAGCAGCCAGAAGCACTGCACAAAAAGCAGCCAGGCGCTGCGCAAATGACTACTGGCAGCACCTATGCAGTCATATTCAGCTGGCCTCAGACACCGGAAACATCAGAGGAATGTATGATGGCATTAAGAGAGCTTTTGGGCCAACCATCAAGAAGATCGCCCACCTCAAATCTAAATCAGGGGACATAATCACTGACCAACGCAAGCAAATGGACCGCTGGGTTGAGCACAACCTAGAACTGTACTCCAGGGAGAATGTTGTCACTGAGACTGCCCTCAATGCAGCCCAGCCTCTACCAGTCATGGATGAGCTGGACATACAGCCAACAAAATCGGAACTCAGTGATGCCATTGATTCTCTAGCCAGCGGAAAAGCCCCTGGGATGGACAGCATTACCCCTGAAATAATCAAGAGTGCCAAACCTGCTATACCCTCAGCACGACATGAACTGCTTTGCCTGTGCTGGGACGAGGGAGCAGTACCTCAGGACATGCGCGATGCCAATATCATCACCCTCTATAAAAACAAAGGTGACCGCGGTGACTGCAACAACTACCGTGGATTCTCCCTGCTCAGCATAGTGGGGAAAGTCTTTGCTCGAGTCGCTTTAAACAGGCTCCAGAAGCTGGCCGAGCACGTCTACCCTGAGGCACAGTGTGGCTTTCATGCAGAGAGATCGACCGTTGACATGCTGTTCTCCCTTCGTCAGATTCAGGAGAAATGCCGCGAACAACAGATGCCCCTCTACATTGCTTTCATTGATCTCACCAACGCCTTTGACCTCGTCAGCAAACGTGGTCTCTTCAGACTACTAGAAAAGATCGGAGGGCCACCATCACCAGAGAGTATCATCACCTCATTCCATGACAATATGAAAGGCACAATTCTACATGGCGGCACCTCATCAGACCCCTTTCCTATCCTGAGTGGCGTGAAACAGGGCTGTGTTCTCTCACCCACACTTTTTGGAATTTTCTTCTTCCTGCTGCTCTCTCATGCGTTCAAGTCTTCTGAAGAAGGAATTTTCCTCCACACAAGATCAGGGGGCAGGTTGTTCAACCTTGCCCGTCTAAGAGCGAAGTCCAAAGTACGGAAAGTCCTCATCAGGGAACTCCTCTTTGCTGACGATGCTGCTTTAACATCTCACACTGAAGAGTGTCTGCAGAGTCTCATCGACAGGTTTGCGGCTGCCTACAATGAATTTGGCCTAACCATCAGCCTCAAGAAAACGAACATCATGGGGCAGGACGTCAGAAATGCTCCATCCATCAATATTGGTGACCACGCTCTGGAAGTGGTTCAAGAGTTCACCTACCTAGGCTCAACTATCACCAGTAACCTGTCTCTAGATGCAGAAATCAACAAGCGCATGGGAAAGGCTTCCACTGCTATGTCCAGACTGGCCAAGAGAGTGTGGGAAAATGGCGCACTGACACGGAACACAAAAGTCCGAGTGTATCAAGCCTGTGTCCTCAGTCCCTTGCTCTATGGCAGCGAGGCCTGGACAACGTATGTCAGCCAAGAGCGACGTCTCAATTCATTTCATCTTCGCTGCCTCCGGAGAATACTTGGCATCAGGTGGCAGGACCGTATCTCCAACACAGAAGTCCTCGAGGCGGCCAACATCCCCAGTTTATACGCTACTGAGTCAGCGGCGCTTGAGATGGCTTAGCCATGTGAGCCGCATGGAAGATGGCAGGATCCCACTGTGTCACGGACATTCAACCAGCAATGGAAAAGCACTAAAATAAAGTCACTTGCAAACATCTTTGCTCAGAACAAATTAAAGTTTGGGACACATGGGGTGAAATTAGAATCTGAAATATTCTGAAAAAAAAACTTATTTAAAGCAAGTTATTTTAAAAAAACTTTAAAATGTAGTAATTAATCAAATGGAAACATTTCACAGCACTCCACAAATATAGAATCATTTTTTCAGGGACACTTCTGTTGTTCAGTGATACCTATTGCTCACACTGCCATTAAAAGCCCAGTTACACCTGATTTGGACAAGGTGTAACTTTTTATGGTGTTTCTAACAGTGATGCGAGAGAGGAAAAGGGGAAGTTCTTGCTGATTTCCATGGTAGCTGACTTGGGGTGTTGGGGGAGGGGCAGAGGGTAGGTGGCAGGTCCAGAACACAGCCTGTGGCAAAACACTGAGTGACAGACCACAACCTCAGGATTTCCACATTAAACTACGTATGCGCTACATCCTGAAGTTGCGGTCAGTTTCAGAAGGGTCATGGCAGCAAATGCTCACAGCTCGCTGTCAATCGTGACCCCCACCCCAACCCCCATAAAATCTGGGCCAATATTTCCTACCTTCAAGCTCAGAAAATATTTGTTATTCTACATTGAATCTAGACAAAAAGTTGCAAAATAATGACTGCCGATTCTAATTCCAACACAGTTAATGATGTATCGACTTTCGTTGATGTGAGCAGAATGCTGATCTGATTCACCAAACCATTTTCACTCTTTGCTAATCCAAACATGACAATAAAAACAAAATTCTCATCTCACAGGATATTATTATATGGTTATTATATTCTCCCATCTTTTTCTAATAGTCAACAAACTAAACACCTTCTGCCAAATTTTACCCCAAGAGAACAGCAAGCATCATCAATTTTTATTAGCTTTTTACAACCACAAATTATTTACAAGCTTCCAAGTGGGTTTCATAAGAATTATGACTGTAATTATATCTAAAATTGTCAGAAGTACTATTTCATTTTGCCTTGAGCCCAGAGACGCCTAATAAAATGCAAATTATGAAGATGTTGATATAGAAATTATAATGATAAACACAATTATATAATTAAACTTTTTTTTTACACTGAACAATAAATGTTTTACACACCTCTTTGTACCATTATAATTATGAATCCAATTTTAAAATACATTTCTGTTTTCAGTTTTCTAACAGTCTCTCCCAGTTTTACACCAACTGTACATGAGAGGGAAGATGACTTACCTCATACCAGGCTGCAAGTACCTGAGGTGATTCAATAATAAGTTGCATTTATATACTACCTTAAAAATATAGGAAACCTCCTAAAGGCATGGGGCAAAACAAACATCAGGCAAAACAACAACAATAACTTGCATTTATGTAGCTCCTTTAACATAGTAAAATATCCCAAGCTGCTTCACAGGAGCACTATCAAACAGAATTTGACACCAAGTCACACAAGTTGATATTAGGCCAGGCTTAGTCAAAGAGGATGGTTTTAAAGATTGTCTTAAAGGAAGAGAGAGAGGTGGAGAGATGGAAAGGTTTAGTGATGAGAACTGCAGAGTTGAAAGCGAGGCGGCAGAAAGCGCAGCTGTGGAGCAATGAAAATCAGGGATGTGCAAGAGACCAGAACTGGAGTAACACAGAGATCTTGGATTGTTGTAGAGCTGGAGGAGCTTGCAGAGATAGAATGGAGTGAGACCGTGGAGCAATTTGAAAACAAGAATGGCAATTTTAAAATCGAGGCATTGCCGAACTTGGAGTCAATGTAGGTCAATGAATGGGAGTTGGTGCGAGTAAGGATATGGGCAGCAGAGTTTTGGATAAGCTCAAGCTTACAGAGAGAGAATACCCAGGGCAGCACTGGAATAGTCAAGTCTAGAGATAACAAAGGCATGGATGAGGGTTTTAACAGTAGGTGAGCTGAGGCAGGGGCCCGAGATGGGCAACGTTATGGAGCTGGGAGTAGATAGCCTTTGTGATGGAATAAATATGGGATTCTAGTCTTGCTCTGCTAGAGAGCCACTCGCGGGGAGGCGAGTCTCCTGAAGTGCTGCAATGTCCACATTGAGTCTACTGAGCTCGTTGTTAATGATGGCGGTCTTCCGAGAATCGTTGATTTGTGTAAGGTCTTCCGACAGGCCAGGACACATAGTTCTGACGTTCCAGCTTGCAAAGCGAAGGGCTGGTACCTTCTTTCCTTTTTTCATGTTGTTTGGTGCGGTGTATCAGTCCACCTTTCGGGCAATGACCCTGAGCTCCAAGCACCCATTGAAGCAGGCAGACTGTGGCGGGACAGAACCTTATTGACCGGGGGCTGCCCGGTTTGAGGCGGGCGGTAGCTGTCCAGTGAGGTGCAATGACCTCTCCCACCGACAAAGGCAACCCGTGGCGCCCAGTTTCTACGCCAATTTATCTGGACTTATAACCCGTAACTGCTGCCTTCCGTGTTGTTTCAGTCGCTGTGAGGCAACTATGGAGTGACCTCTCCATGGCGCATGCCTGGGCAAATTTATGGAGGTTGAGAGTTGCCCAGTCGTCAAAACCCCCCTCTCGGCCTTTCTGGTGGGGTCCAAAGGAGTGCAGGACACGACGTTTGGCACCAGTATGGCTGCAGGAACTGCCGGAAACATGCCAAAGGTGACACATGACCGCCTACGGGGTTCCGCTCCGGATTTTCTGTTAGGGTTTACTCCCTTAGCCTTGGTCTCTCCCGAGACGCCCACAAGGCAGTGGGGTTGTTGGGGCCCCTACACAGGTGGAGGATGGTGCCGGTGGAGGAGGGGATGCAAGGGGGAGGGGTAGAGGGAGGGGGTGGGGGGGGGGGTGCAGGGGAAGGGGGTGCGGGGTGAAGATGGTGCGAGGGGGGTGCGGGCTGGGACGGGGTTGTGAGGGGGTGAGCTGAGAGGGTGGAGCAGGGAAGGGGACGGGGGTGGGGGGGGGGTGGAAGGGGGGTAAAGGGGGGGGGGAGGGGGGGTGGAATCTGGTGCAGGTAATAAGCCATTTCCTCAGTGCCCACCATCGACGTCCGGAAAGCTCATCCACGTCCTTCGGGAGGTGAAGCATCATTTGGCAGACTTAGAGGTGATTACATTTGCTAAGGGTTTTTTTTTTGCAGTGGTTTAAATAAAGGCATGCAGCATTGCCGACAGTGCGCTGCAGATGCTCTCCGAGCCATCTCCCGCGGGCGCTTTGAAGTTGCGGCCGGGGGTGCCGTTCGTGGATGTTTTGGGTGTTCGGGGCACCTTTTCACAGGACTTCTCTCGGGTCCCGCAGCTCCAACTCGCCTCCCCGCGAGTGGCTCTCTAGCAGAGCAAGACTACACCTTCTTCTGGCAGGGCAGGGATCCTGAAGAACCAAGACAGCATGGAGTGGGCTTCGCCATCAGAAACTCCTTGCTCAGCATGATAGAGCCTCCCTCAAATGGCTCGGAACGCATACTGTCCATCCGACTGCTCACCACCTCTGGTCCAGTACACCTACTCAGCATCTATGCTCCAACACTCTGTTCCGCACCTGAAGCTAAAGACCAGTTCTATGAACAACTCCATAACATCATTAGCAGCATCCCCAACACCGAACACCTATTCCTGCTGGGGGACTTTAATGCCAGGGTTGGGGCCGACCATGACTCATGGCCCTCCTGCCTTGGGCGCTATGGCGTTGGAAGGATGAATGAGAACGGGCAGAGACTGCTTGAGTTGTGTACCTATCATAACCTCTGCATCACCAACTCGTTCTTTCACACTAAACCCTGTCACCAGGTTTCATGGAGGCACCCAAGATCACGTCGTTGGCACCAGCTAGACCTCATTGTCACAAGGCGAGCCGCCTTAAACAGTATTCAAATCACACGCAGCTTCCACAGTGCGGACTGCGACACCGACCACTCCCTGGTGTGCAGCAAGGTTAGACTCAGACCAAAGAAGTTGCATCATTCCAAGCAGAAGGGCCACCCGCGCATCAACACGAGCAGAATTTCTCACCCACAGCTGTTACAAAAATTTCTAAATTCACTTGTAACAGCCCTTCAAAACACTCCCACAGGGGATGCTGAGACCAAGTGGGCCCACATCAGAGACGCCATCTATGAGTCAGCTTTGACCACCTACGGCAAAAGTGCGAAGAGAAATGCAGACTGGTTTCAATCTCATAATGAAGAGCTGGAACCTGTCATAGCCGCTAAGCGCATTGCACTTTTGAACTACAAGAAAGCCCCCAGCGATTTAACATCCGCAGCACTTAAAGCAGCCAGAAGTACTGCACAAAGAACAGCTAGGCGTTGCGCAAACGACTACTGGCAACACCTATGCAGTCATATTCAGCTGGCCTCAGACACCGGAAACATCAGAGGAATGTATGATGGCATGAAGAGAGCTCTTGGGCCAACCATCAAGAAGATCACCCCCCTCAAATCTAAATCGGGGGACATAATCACTGACCAACGCAAACAGATGGACCGCTGGGTTGAGCACTACCTAGAACTGTACTCCAGGGAGAATGCTGTCACTGAGACTGCCCTCAATGCAGCCCAGCCTCTACCAGTCATGGATGAGCTGGACATACAGCCAACCAAATCGGAACTCAGTGATGCCATTGATTCCCTAGCCAGCGGAAAAGCCCCTGGCAAGGACAGCATTACCCCTGAAATAATCAAGAGTGCCAAGCCTGCTATACTCTCAGCACTACATGAACTGCTATGCCTGTGCTGGGACGAGGGAGCAGTACCCCAGGACATGCGCGATGCCAACATCATCACCCTCTATAAAAACAAAGGTGACCGCGGTGACTGCAACAACTACCGTGGAATCTCCCTGCTCAGCATAGTGGGGAAAGTCTTTGCTCGAGTCGCTCTGAACAGGCTCCAGAAGCTGGCCGAGCGCGTCTACCCTGAGGCACAGTGTGGCTTTCGTGCAGAGAGATCGACTATTGACATGCTGTTCTCCCTTCGTCAGATACAGGAGAAATGCCGTGAACAACAGATGCCCCTCTACATTGCTTTCATTGATCTCACCAAAGCCTTTGTCCTCGTCAGCAGACGTGGTCTCTTCAGACTACTAGAAAAGATCGGATGTCCACCAAAGCTACTAAGTATCATCACCTCATTCCATGACAATATGAAAGGCACAATTCAACATGGTGGCTCCTCATCAGAGCCCTTTCCTATCCTGAGTGGTGTGAAACAGGGCTGTGTTCTCGCACCCACACTTTTTGGGATTTTCTTCTCCCTGCTGCTTTCACATGCGTTCAAATCCTCTGAAGAAGGAATTTTCCTCCACACAAGATCAGGGGGCAGGTTGTTCAACCTTGCCCGTCTAAGAGCGAAGTCCAAAGTACGGAAAGTCCTCATCAGAGAACTCCTCTTTGCTGACGATGCTGCTTTAACATCTCACACTGAAGAATGCCTGCAGAGTCTCATCGACAGGTTTGCGTCTGCCTGCAATGAATTTGGCCTAACCATCAGCCTCAAGAAAACGAACATCATGGGGCAGGATGTCAGAAATGCTCCATCCATCAATATTGGCGACCACGCTCTGGAAGTGGTTCAAGAGTTCACCTACCTAGGCTCAACTATCACCAGTAACCTGTCTCTAGATGCAGAAATCAACAAGCGCATGGGTAAGGCTTCCACTGCTATGTCCAGACTGGCCAAGAGAGTGTGGGAAAATGGCGCACTGACACGGAACACAAAAGTCCGAGTGTATCAGGCCTGTGTCCTCAGTACCTTGCTCTACGGCAGCGAGGCCTGGACAACGTATGCCAGCCAAGAGCGACGTCTCAATTCATTCCATCTTCGCTGCCTTCGGAGAATACTTGGCATCAGGTGGCAGGACTATATCTCCAACACAGAAGTCCTTGAAGCGGCCAACACCCCCAGCTTATACACACTACTGAGTCAGCGGCGCTTGAGATGGCTTGGCCATGTGAGCCGCATGGAAGATGGCAGGATCCCCAAAGACACATTGTACAGCGAGCTCGCCACTGGTATCAGACCCACCGGCCGTCCATGTCTCCGTTATAAAGACGTCTGCAAACGCGACATGAAATCGTGTGACATTGATCACAAGTCGTGGGAGTCAGTTGCCAGCATTCGCCAGAGCTGGCGGGCAGCCATAAAGACAGGGCTAAATTGTGGCGAGTCGAAGAGACTTAGTAGTTGGCAGGAAAAAAGACAGAGGCGCAAGGGGAGAGCCAACTGTGCAACAGCCCCAACAAACAAATTTCTCTGCAGCACCTGTGGAAGAGCCTGTCACTCCAGAATTGGCCTTTATAGCCACTCCAGGCGCTGCTTCACAAACCACTGACCACCTCCAGGCGCGTATCCATTGTCTCTCGAGATAAGGAGGCCCAAAGAAAATATGGGATTGGAAGCTTAGGTCAGGATGAAATAGGACACCAAGGTTACAAATGGTCTGGTTCGAACTTAGAGAGTTGTCAGGGAAAGGGATGGAGTCAGTGGCTAGGGAATAGTTTATTGCAGGGACCAACAGCTTTGGTCTTCCCAATATTTAATTGGAAGAAGTTTCTGCTCATCCAATACTGAATGTCAGACAAGTAGCACAATGAGTCAGAAGTGGCATGGTAAGTCAGAAGCAGTGGAGGCCTCAAGAGATGTGGTTGTGAAATAGAGCTGGGCACCGTCAACGTACACGTGGAAACTCACTCTGTTTTTGGATGATGCTGCCGACGGGCAGCATGTCGAGGTAGAAATAGGAGGGGGCCGAGAATACATTCTTGAGGGATTCTAGAGCTAACAGTGCAGGAGCAGGAAGAGAAATCATTGCAGCGGATTTTATGGCTACGACTGGATAGGTAGGAATGGAACCAGGTGAGAGCCATCCAACCCAGCTGGACAACAGTGGAGAAGTGTTGGAGGAGGACGACTTGGTCAACTGTGTCAAAGGCTGCAGACAGGTCAATAAGGAGGTGGTACAGTTTACCACGGTCACAATCACATAGGATGTGAGGATTGAGGAAGAGTGAACAAATGTTTGGTCAAAGAGGTAAACTTTAAAGAGAGCCTTAAAAAAAGGTAGGTTAAAAGGTGGAGGGGTTTGAGGAGACCATTCCTGAGTGTAGCACATAGGTGACTGAAGACATAGTTGCCAATGGCAGGGGTAAAAGATGGGGAGGAAAAATCACAGACTGGAGTAAAGGGAGCACAGAGAGTTGGCGTGAGAGTTGTAGGGTTGGTAGAAGTTATAAGTAAGGAGAGGTAATGCCAAGGAGAGAATTAAAGAAAGTGGCAATCATTTAGAATGCGAGATGGTGATAGGCTGCAAGCCAATGCAAGGCAGCGACAACGGGGGTGATGGGTAAATATGGTTTGGTGTGGGATAGAATCTAGGCAGCAGAGTTTTGGACAAGTTGAGCTTTGTGGAGGGAGGCTGGTATGTAAAGCATTGCAATAATTGAATCTGGAAATAACAAAACCACGAATGAGGATTTCAGCAGCAGAAATGCTAATGTAAGTGTAGAGATGGCAATGTTAAGAAGTGGAAGTATGTAGATTTTCCTTCCATTATTCCTTCCCTTCTTATGGGGAAGTGCACAGCTTCCATCTTCCAGTTCTTTACTATGGCATTTGTGCTTGAGCTCAGAATTCTGCATGTGAGATGGAGACCTGCACCCTGCTACTCCAGTGTGTTGAGTTCCTGCACTGCCTACATTTAGTAAACAGTTAAACCATGAAAGATTCAAGAACTTAAAAAAAACCTGATCTAGAAACTAAGAACTCAATTCTCAAACTTTGTATTTTGTTTCAATGTCCAGCCTAAACTTGAATTGTACTATGTTTTCTTTGTGGCAAATTGCTATCACCCTTAGGCTGAGCCCCATCTGTTAGATTACAGCCAAATACTAAGTAAATTATAGATACGTTTCTAAGGAAGATGAACTATATGAGTCAAATGGCCTCTCTCATCTGCACTTATCTTTGTGATCCGAATTTGGTATTAGCCTCAAGTACATCACTGCACAGCTCTGGTGAATAACTAGAATCAACCAGCTAAGTAGATGCTGAATTTAAGAACCCCAGTGTATCATGGCAGGAAGCAGGTTTGTACCTGAAAACACCCACTTGGTAAATTTCCAATCCTGGCTCTGCAATTACGGAGAGGTGCTTTTCCAAAACAGCGTACGGAAAGGGCCTCTTAACAAAAAAATTGGTCATCATCCAGATTGCTCTTGCCTGCCATCTAGTGATAGGTTTAGTCATGGAAAAGGCTCAGGAGTGGCCTATTTACCTTCTCAATTAGGTTTGATGCTTGGACTTGTTAAAAGTTCTAAGAAAGGCAGGAAACATTTTCTTTTAACATTAAAGTGAAAAAAGTTCAATTAAAAAGTTTTGAACTCTGAACCAAAACATTGAGATTACAGAAAGTTTAAAACGAGCAGAGAGAGCACTGTCAGTTTGGAGAGGTGCTCTGTAGATGAATGCCTGTGAATTTGAAGCAACTTGTAACTTACCAGGCTGAAATCTTCACATAAAAATAAATGTGAAAATCTACCAAGCCAGTCTGCAAATATTTTGAGATTTTGAATACTAACAATATTAAATAGCTGAAATCAAATGGTGAGCGTTTCAGCGAAGCCAGTCTAAAAGGCTTGTTCTCCCAATAAAAAACTGGCAAATCAATTATCGTAGACTGGAGGAAGGTTTCCTTTGTGTGCTATGTGTAATGCAATCATAAACTTGTTTACAAAGAACATTGTGATTTGCCACATCTAGTACCCAAAGGTATTCTTCTTCTAAATCATTCCATGTTAGCTGGGAGTTAGTCTTTATTAAAAAAAAGGCTCAGTAATTTTATTTGGCTTATCAACAAACTGAATGTAAATCATTATTGAGATTTAAGGGGTTAGCCTGTGCTCCCAGATATCGCCAATCAGATAAGGGGGCTACAGTGTTTTAGTCCTAGTGCCAAACCATGCCCCCTACAAATGCAGCTTCACCATGGGAGTGCCAGAATCATAGAATCATGCATATTGTCACACACCATTGCCGTTTTTGAGACATAATTATTGTGCCAACAGTTATTGGGCCATCTTCCTTCTTGTCTCTGTTCACCCACCCACAAGAAAAATGGCTGATAAATATATTTTCATGAAGACAGCATTGCATTAAATACATGCGAAATTCTGAACAATCACCGACTATTAAGGTAATTCTCCATTTAACACATCACAGAATATAAACGGGTTGAAGTAAAGCTCTCACCTGTGAAGTTCACAGAGACTTACAAAGTTGAAGAGATGTCAGGGGTTATGATGTGCAACTCCTTGAGAATTCATCTGAAAAGTCCCTTTCTCCATAAATCACTTTAAATTATTTACAAGTAAACAGTTTGTTTAATTCATAGTGTTATGACCGAGGTTGGAGGAATGCACTGTCTTTCTCTAGTTCCACTACCCAACTGCTCACAACATATATTTAAATGCTTTACCCAGTTACTGATGTGGCCAATTACATACTTTATCTATATTAGATTCAGAATAAAAATACACCAACCAGGTTTCTTTAATAAACAACAAAATGGTTGTTTTATTATAAAACAAGACTTATTCAATAAAGATGCAAAGCTTATTAACACACAGTTTGAAATATGAAAATATAAATATCTACCCTTCTAAAATATCCTAACACAACTGCACACTGTTACGACCAGGATCGACAGGAGTCTAGGGGTTGCCTCTCAGCCTTTGCCTGGTCTAAACGTAGGGTTTAATTTTTAAAACACCATGCTTTAGCTCCCCCTCAGTGAATCCTTGTTCACTGCTTTAAAATTGTAAGGCAAAGAAATCAGACAGTTTTCTTAGATTTAAAGAAGAAAGGTGGAAGTTTATTCATCTCAAACTCTAATTCGGTTAACGACTACGAATATGCGACACAACCACGCTAGCATGCATACATGATAAACACACATGCAGATAGAGAGAGAAAAAGTAGAAAGAATAAAGGGGAAAAGTTTGAGGCAATATCTGGTAGTTATTTACGGTCCTTTAAGTTCAATGTGGAGTCTTTGGTTGCCGGTGAGTTTTGCTGTTCGTTGGGGCCCAGTGCACACTTTACCTGATTTCGATGTAGGAGTCTTCTCTCTCTTGAGGTTTAAGTGACTTCAGTGGGTCCGGAGGTTTGTGAGAAAGCGAGAGAGAGCCAGCCTGGAGAAGCTCTCTTGTTCTAGGTTCAGTTTCACTCTGCAGTCTGAATTCAAACTGTCCTGTGTCTAGTTCAAAAAGCCTGGACCAGCCAGTTAGTCATGTGACCAGCTAGCTTACCCACTCCTGCGTTTGTGGATTTCAAAGCTCTCAGTGAGGGGGTGTAGTGCTGTCTTTTACCCCGACAAGATGTAGATCACCATTGCCCAGCCCAATCTCTGTTAATTGAATCAGTGAGCAATTCTTTTGTCTCTCTAAGCACTGTCTCTTAGTATGCAAATATCCTCCAGCCAAGTGTCTGGTGATCTCTTTTTAAACAAGTAATTTCTTCACTCCAGCAACAGTTTCAAATTAATGTTCATATGACGAAATCAATATGCCTCATTCTTGGCTGGTGGGGGTCTTCATGACAAGAAAAAATAAAGAAAAACGATAGAAACTGGCTCTGCAGAGATCAACTTTCAAAAAAAACTTTGGCCAAGTTATTGTCAATTCTTGAAGAAAAAGGATAAGATTTGGAATGTTCCAGATGACTTTCGGTCTGGCATCTAGGTACATGTAGACAGCTGTCACTGGTATCTTTCTGGAGCAATTTTGTTCAGCAGATGTCGAGGAGTAGCCGTGCAGGATTTTCAGGAGAATTATTGCATCCGTGGTTTCAGCTATCACACTAGATTCTCAGAAGATTTTTCAAAACAGGTGGAAAAGGAGGAGTTGAGGGTTTCTCTCTTAGCAGGATGCACACCAACTGAACTCCAAACAATCCAAAAACAAACACAAACTCCGAACAGCCTTAAGTTCTGACATGTGACTTCTCTAAGTCCAAACAGTTCCATCGTCAATAAGGCTCCGGCTGTTTAGCTTAAGACCTGTGACTTCCATTAAGTGTTTTTTTATAAACAAAGTCCCAAGAGTCCTTCCAGTGACCCTTTAAAAAAAAAGTCCAGGCATCTCCTCAGGTATTTTCCACAGTCTTTTAAACACATGTCCTCAAAAAAAAATAATGAGAAGCACCTTCATGGCAATAGTAACGTTGGTAATACATACATATGAACATACGAATTGGGTGAAGTAGGCCATTTGGCCCCTCTAGCCTGCTCTGCCATTCAATAAGATCATGGCTGATCTGTTTGTGTCTCGAATTCCACACTCCCATCTACCCCAGATAACCTTTGATTCCCTTGCCTTACAAGAATCTATCTACCTCCGCCTTAAAAATAGTCAAATATTCAATGACCCCGCCACCACCACCTTCTGAGGCAGAGAGTTCCAAAGTTGCAAAACCCTCTGAGAGAAAGAATTTCTCATCTCTGTGCTATAAGGGAGATCTCTCATTTTAAAACAGTGCCCCCTAGTTCTGGACTCACCCACAAGAGGAAACATCTTTTCCACATCCACCTTGTCAAGACCGTTCAGAATCTTATATACTTCACTTAAGTCTCCCCTCACTCTGCTAAATGCCAGTGAAAACAAGCCCAGTCTGTCCAACCTTTCCTCATAAGACAGCACGTTCATTCCAGGTATCAATCTAGTGAACCTCCTCTGAACTGCCTCCTTAAATAAGGAGACCAAAACTGCACACAGTATTCAAGATGTGGTCTCACCAATGTGTTGTATAAATGAAGCACAACAGCCTTACTTTTATTTTCAATTCCTTTCATAATAAAGGACAGCATTCCATTAGCCTTCTTTATTACTTGCTGTTCCTGCATACTAACTTTATGTGACTCGTGCAGTAGAACACCTAAATCCCTCTGCACCTCGGAATTCTGCAGTCATTCTCCATTTAAGTAATACTCTGTCTTTTTATTCTTCCTGCCAAAGTGAACAACTTCACATTTTTCCACATTATACTCCATCTGCCAGATTTTTGCCCACTCACTCAACCTATCTATATTGGTCTGCAACCTCCCAGGTGGAGTGACTATCTTCATAATATTTCTAAGGCTAAGCCCTAAAATATTCTGTTTCTTCACTTAGCCTATATTCCAGTCACTTCACCCTCACCGGCTTCTAAAGTAACGGTAAATCTGAAAGGTTAAGTGAAGGAATGTTATACTGTGGAGCTTAGCCTTGAAGTCATCACAAAAGTAGTGCCTGCTAAGTGGCCTTTTTACAAAAAAAAGTTGTGCCTAATTCTTCTAAATTGGACATGGGTGAGAAGTGTTTTTTGACAAATCCTATACTTAAGAAGGCAGCTATTATAAGGATTATGCTGCCGCATTTTTTAAGTATAATAATTAAAGTGTATTCTGTCATCCACAACAGTTTAAGAATCTGAATGTCATTACGCTAAGTCTTTAACATTATCAGTGCCAATTTCTATCAGTGTGTTGGAGATACTATGACCATATCATGGCCACATTACAAACATAGCATTGACAAAGACATTCTGTAAATGAAAACCTAACTATTTGGAAAGGTGACTGAAATCAGACAGAGTCTCACACTCATCTCACAGACACCAATCTGGATTCTCTTAAAGGAACAGTTCACATGCAAAGCTGCATAAGTACAGAATGTGTGGAGAGATTATCAAAGTACAATGAAAGTATAGGTCGATTATAAGACTTTATAAAGTTCAAACATGTTTCAGAACATGTCTTTTCTTTCTTTCTTTTGGGCCTCCTTATCTCGAGAGACAATGGATACGTGCCTGGAGGTGGTCAGTGGTTTGTGAAGCAGCGCCTGGAGTGGTTATAAAGGCCAATTCTAGAGTGACAGGCTCTTCCACAGGTGCTGCAGAGAAATTTGTTTGTGTGGGCTGTTGCACAGTTGGCTCTCCCCTTGCGCCTCTGTCTTTTATCCTGCCAACTACTAAGTCTCTTCGACTCGCCACATGTATATTATAGGCAAAACATTAGAACAGCAAAATATGGAAAAGAGAGAGG
This sequence comes from Heterodontus francisci, assembly GCF_036365525.1. Classification (NCBI taxonomy): domain Eukaryota; kingdom Metazoa; phylum Chordata; class Chondrichthyes; order Heterodontiformes; family Heterodontidae; genus Heterodontus; species Heterodontus francisci. The sequence continues at coordinate 103,575,469 of NC_090372.1, read as the reverse complement.
AAAGGTGAGCATCTGCATTTTTAGTGCCTTTCATGACCTCAGGATGTCCTAAAGTGCTTCACAGCCAATGAATTGCTTTTGAAATGTAGCAGGAATTTAATGCTCTCTATCACATTGGGTTTAAAGGCCACCTTCCCGTCTCCATCTAAATCAAGTCTGGGGTGGGATGGCCTGTGAACAGCCTTCCCGACTGCTGCCAATTAAGGCCATTAAGGGGGAAATTAAGGGCCTCATCCTGCAGCCTCCGGAATTAGCTCAGCGGCAGGCGGGCCCCTTGTTAAAAGGCACTTAGTGCCTGAACAAGGGACCCGGCATTGGAAATGGGGTGGGGGGTGTGGAACCCCTCCCGCTGTGACTTACTTGTGGCCTGGTTCCAGGGTTTTGGGTGAGTCCAGTACCAGCAGCAGCCATCACCTCTGCAGTGGCGTTGCTCGGTTAATGAACTGCTGGCCGCAGATTGGCCAAAGGCTCTCAGCAGGCGGGACTTCCATCGCCAGATTCCTTGATCCCAGGAAAGTTGCAGCACTCCCTCGTTACTTTATTGAAGTCACAACTTATATTATATGGTCAAATCTGTGGCCTAAACCTTCTGACTCAGAGGTGACAGTGCTACCAATGGACCAAGCTTGACACCTAAAAGGGTAGTAATAGGGCAACCGTTCTGATTATGAAGGTGTGTGAATGTGAATTCTTTTCAACCTGTATTGGGGCAAATGGGCTAGTTACAAAATAAACTACAGAAGTATTCTATACTAGACAACACAGAACAACGACAAAGTAATTCATAAATTACCGGATACTCAGTAAGGCTATGAAAAAGAATTACAGATGTCAGTTATTATTGTGATTTCATATTATGAGGTAAAATAACAAGGTAAAATGTTAAAATATGTGCAATGAGTTAGTTCCTTAGCAAAGGGAGAAAATAAAATTGAGTTTTGTACCTTGAATCTCAATGTGGAGTAATTTACTTTTTTGGTGAAAATATCTTCAGACATGCATGTGAGTACAAGAGTCATTTGCCTTATTTTCATTCCAATTTTCTTCCACTTCTGCTGAAGACACTGACTCACACCAGGGTGCAGTTCCATGGCCAATGGCCAATCCTAAGTATGTTGGCCAAATGGCCATTCTTCAAGTGAGCGCCCAGATAGTGAGTGTGAATGTGATTTGATCATGGAAACCATTACCAGTCTGATTCTCTCCTCACACAATGTCAACACAAATGAAGATACTTTCTAGCAGGTATTACTTGTGAGGACTTGCAGTCCTCGCTGAATTTACTTTCTGAGCTTGACAATGCCAAGGCCAGTTGAGGCGCTCTTACTGTTCCTCTAACTGAGATCAGTTAACTCAGCACAGACCAGAACGTGAACCCAAGATCTTCTGGTCTGTTTAACTCAATTCCACATTGTGCAGTACATTTACAAATGAGTCACTAAGGGATGCATCTGTGTGTGATGTTGTGATTGTATGCCTGTATTTGTGTGGGAGTGTTTGGAAACAGAAAAACTGTCTGCTGACTAACAGTATTAACATAGACACTGCCGGCACAAACATGGGATTCAGCTCTAATTACCTCATTGAATTTCTAATACAGTACAATGTAGCTCCAGAGAAATCTAGTTTTCAATGTGTAGTACAATTATTTTCTCAATATATACAGAGGGAATAATCTTTTACAATGAAAATCTCCTCAGTACAGTCCAAGATGCTGAGGATAATTACAAGATATAATGGCCTGGATTTTGTAGTCAGCAGCGAACGAATGGTGCCAGCCATTCATTACACTTATACTTGCCCACAGACTTTCAATGGGCTTTTGCACTGGGACTTGTTTTGATTAGAAATCCATTTCAGTGTAGCACCCTCTGCAGGCGATCTGGGACCTGTGTGAACAGGGCAAGCAACTGTTTATCTTTAACAGCCAGTGGACCCATTTCCCAAGCTGTCAGCAACTCTCCAGAGTCACTGAGGCAAGTGGACAGCAGTGAAACTGATCGGCTGGGAAGCCTTTGCACAATGAAACTAAAGAGCTCCAGCCATGGCCAGGTGAGAGGCTGCTGATCACATCACTCCTTCTCAGAGAGTGCTTTCACTGCTTGACAAGTGATCGCCAACTTCTTTAAAATCACTTTACCTGCCTTGCACTTCATTCACCTTCAGCTGCACTTCCCTGCTTGTGGAGGTTAACTGTAAGGCTTGGGTGCAAGAGCACAATCTGATGGGGGTGAGTGCGAGTGTGAGTGTTAGCTGCTCAGTTGAGGGATGTGAGGAGGTGAGGAAGTGTCTGGAGATAGAGGAATGAGTCGAGCTGCAGGTGCATTGTTCAGGGAAGTGCGCAGGAGGATGCTGGCAAAGTCAGAGTGTAGGACTTGGAACCTGTAAGTGTTATGCCATTAACCTCCGCCACCGGCACTCCGGCACCCACCCCCCGCCCCCATCTTCTTGGGGCACTGTCTCCGGGTTGGATGGACCACACTTCTGCTGCTGACTTCTTTGGCCACTTCCATCCACGCCTTCTTGGTTGGAGAGTCTGGCCTCTTCCTCCCATCCTTTGGAAAGATCAGCTGACTGCAGTCCCTCAGATCTTGCAGTAAGACCTTCAGGTAAGAGTGAAAGACCCGGTTGGGGGGTGGGGGGGACAGTCTTTCCAGGTCTATTCTCCATTCCTGTTGTTGCTGCAGCCTCAAAAACCCATGCCCTGTATAGTCATTCTAACCCATGCCAGGATCGCTTTAATTATGAACCTTTCCTTTGACAGATCCGGCGTGTGATCCTGCCCACCCTCTTTCATTGGTTAGGGAACCCGGAAGCGGAATGCTAACACCGTGGCTCAGTTAAAGATCCTCGGCAAAGATTCCAACAGGTTCCCGACCTATGAATGTTTCCATCATTTGGCCAGGGACCATCAGTTTAAAATTCCACCCACAGAGTTTCAACCAGGAAGTGTCTGTTAAAATAGTTAATTCAATGCAAATCATGTACAGAAAGCAAAATAAAAAGAGCAAAAACAACAACCTGTATCTATACAACACCTTTAACATAATAAAATGTCCCAAGGTGCTTCACAGGGGCATTATAAAACAAAAAATGACACTGAGCTATCTAAGGAGGTATTAGGAGCAGATGACCAAAGGCTTGGTCAAAGAGGTAGGTTTTAAGGAGATTGTTGAAAGCGAAAAATGAGGTAGAATGACAGATTTATGGAGGGAATTGCAGAGCCTCGGGGCTTGGCAGATGAAGGCATGGCCACCAATGGTGTAGCGATTAAAATCAGGGATACTCGAGGCCAGAATTGGAGGAGCACAATTATCTCAGAGGGCTAGAGAAGATTACAGAGATAGGGAGGAAATTGGGATTGAGACAGAAAAAAAGGAAATGAATTTTTTTTTCAAATCTCCATTGATAATTAAATTCTGAAAGGAAGGAGTCTCACACGTCTAAATTTTAATTTTCAGTGCCAGGGAGGTTGTTTTGGAGTAATTAAGACTTACCATGCCATTAAACAAAAATCACTTAAATTGGGAATGGACAAACCTTAACATTATCTGGCTGATTTAATGGATACATATCACGTTATGTACCACAACCTCACGCCTTTCATGTGTTTCAATGCTGAGTCTCTCAAGTCACCAGAAGTTACACTTCAATCACGGTGAACGTTGTTTGTCTCACTGTTACTTTTACCCCAAAATCTGGGCCATTATGTTATTGTTATTCTGCTTGTAACACAACACTTTTAAATACTAAACACATTATTTGAAAATAAAATCATCTCTTCCAAAATATCCAAGTTTTAAAGTGTTACTGTAAATTAAACTGTCCAGCAAGCTTTTTCGTGCTGTATATGGGGGAACAAGGGCCACAGTGGATGTGTGTCAATTTCATACCAAATGGCCGAAATTGCTGAGCACAGAGCCAAAGATAGGACCAGAACGCTACAGTGCCAATTTTTTGACTTGTGCTCTCCCCATTGAATTTTCAAAGCTCCAACTACAGGCCTTAAATCTAATTTATGTGATAATGCAAATAAACAGAATTTTTCCAAATATTTTATCATATAGACTAGACCTATTCAGCACTTTTTAAAACATAAACATTCATCAAAAGAGGCAGAAAAGCAAAAGAGAAAGGAGGATGTTAAAGTTAATCACAATCCTTACTAACAAATTTTTGAAGAAGCACTTATTGCAAGTGGATGAGGGTAAACCAGTGGATGTGGTGTACATGGATTTTAGTAAGGCATTTGATAAGGTCCCCCATGGTAGACTTATGGAGAAAGTCAGGAGGCATGGGATAGTGGGGAATGTGGCCAGTTGGATTAAGAATTGGCTAACTGATAGAAGGCAGAGAGTGGTCTTAGATGGTAAATACTCAGCCTGGAGCCCAGTTACCAGTGGCGTGCCACAGGGATCAGTTCTGGGTCCTCTCCTGTTTGTGATTTTTATTAACGACTTGGATGAGGAAGTCGAAGGGTGGGTCAGTAAATTTGCAGATGATACAAAGGTTGGTGGAGTTGTGGATACCGAGGAGGGCTATTGTCGTCTGCAAAGGGACTTGGATAGGTTGCAGTGCTGGGCTGAAAAGTGGCAGATGGAGTTTAACCCTGAAAAGTGTGAGGTCGTCCATTTTGGAAGGACAAACACGAATGCAAAATACTGGGTTAACGGTAGGGTTCTTGGGCATGTGGAGGAGCAGAGAGACCTTGGGGTCTATGTGCATAGATCGTTGAAAGTTGCAACTCAAGTGGATAGGGCTGTGAAGAAGGCATATGGGGTGTTAGCGTTCATTAGCAGAGGGATTGAATTTAAGAGCCGTGAGGTGATGATGCAGCTGTACAGGACCTTGGTAAGGCCTCATTTGGAGTACTGTGTGCAGTTCTGGTCGCCTCATTTTAGGAAGGATGTGGAAGCCTTGGAGAGGGTGCAGAGGAGATTTACCAGGATGTTGCCTGGAATGGAGAATAAGTCTTACGAGGAAAGGCTGAACATTCTAGGCCTCTTCTCATTAGAACGGAGAAGGATGAGGGGTGACATGATAGAGGTTTATAAGATGATCAGGGGAATAGATAGGGTAGACAGTCAGAAACTTTTTCCCCGGGTGGAGCAAAGCGTTACAAGGGGTCATAAATTTAAGGTGAAGGGTGGGAGATATAAGGGGGATGTCAGGGGAAGGTTCTTTACCCAGAGAGTGGTCGGGGCATGGAATGCCTTGCCTGGGGAAGTTGTTGAGTCAGAAACTTTAGGGACTTTCAAACGGCTTTTAGATAGGTATATGGATAAAGGAGAATGATGGGGTATAGATTAAATTGTCCTTGACAGAGGACAAAGGATCGGCACAACATCGTGGGCCGAAGGGCCTGTTCTGTGCTGTATTTTCTATGTTCTATGTTCTATGATTCTCTTTAGTTAACTGCAAAAATTTCAGTGACCAAATGGTTAATAAAATCAAACATGTTACACATTTTATTCATTATATGGTTTAGTAATTTCTGTCTTCACAATTTACTTCAAACATTTGGTAGCAAAGGAAACAAAGTAAAATCTGCTTGAATACAAGGAGAAAATTGATGGCAGTGCATTCCTTTTGTAGTTGTAATTCTCCAAAGAATATAAGAATAGCGTGTCAACTGTTTCCCAATGCATTCCCCTACCAGCAGGCACTGCATTGAGGCTTAGACATCCAGGGTAGTAACTGAGGATGGATGAATGATGTAACCTGTTAAACATGAGTGCACACACTCATCTGCTACTCCCCCTGAGGAAAAGTGGCTGGGCTTTTCACGCAAGATTTTTCAGAAAGAACTATGCTTCATTTAACCTGCTTTCCATTTGAAGCCAAGCCAATTACAATCCAGAAGTCACTCTTCTTTAAAAAAAAACAAAGAATCTCAGTATTTCACAACATCTGATAGAACCTATAATTTATGTCTCTCTCACTTATTAAGAAACTGTACAAAAGCACAGTCTCTATAAAATGTCGCTCTCTGTGTAAAGAAATTTCCAAACAGCCTTTAATGATCGAGAGATGGGATCAAGCTTATTTTAACCTTGCCCCTTAAATACAATCCGTTAACAAAAATAAACTGGGAATTCCTATGGTAAAAACTAGAAATTCCTGAAATGTGGGAACGGAATAAGGTTTTGGCATGCACAGAATGTGCATTAATGATACCATTGCACAGCCAAATTACAGAATGTTATGTAAAAACAGTCCAGTTATCAAGAAAAAGAGATTGCTGTGGAGAACTAGATAAAAAAAACTTTGCAATGATTATTTTCAAATGGGTTGACTGACTTGAAGATGCACCGTGACAGCTTCCACTTACCAATCTGGCACCACAACGACACTGAATGAGCCAGTGTGGTTCAGTCGTTGACCAATAAACAAAATCGTATTTCCTGGAATGTCTTATGTGGGGCAATGCTGCTGTACACTTATAACTGATTAAAGTACAAGATCATGGCGGATAATTGAGCACATGTGGTAATTTTCTTTATTAAAAAAAATTGTTTAGCAGGGATTATTGCTTGATAGCGCGAGAGATCACTTTGGTTTATGCACTCAGGCTACAGATTAATTGGAAAAAATGAATAAAACAGCAGTTAAGCAAATAGTGTAAGGATTAAAAAAGGGCAAATGTTAAAACTCATTTTTTCTCTGCTTTTGCAGACAGCATCATTAGAAGGAACAGTAGATTTAACAACTAGTAGGCATTTCTGACAATCCAGTCTGATACTGTCTCTTGACCTTCAGGCAATTGTCTCTATTCTTCGATATCTTTCAATACAAAACATGATTTGGATAGAATAGCAATAGTTGACTAATAGGTGTGTCATATTTTACTTGATCACAAAATGTTTTTGCCTTTTTGTTTCGGCAGTTTCTTTTTGCAGCAGCGACAGGGAGAGCGAGGTGGCAGCTGGGTAAGTGAGTTTCAACTTATATAAACTTACCTTTTTGTTTCGGCAGTTTCGTTTTGTAGCGGTGACAGGGAGAGCGAGGTGGCAGCTGGGTAAGTAAGTCCTATATATTTGGGCAGCGGCTGAACCCGAGACACTACACCTGTAGTGTCTCCCACCCGCCCTCCTCCTCTAACCAAAAAAAAAAAGGACTCGGTGGTGTGTAGAGAAGGTAAGGCTTTTTCTATTTCCTTTTTTTTTCGTGTGATTGGTAAAAACTTTTCGTTCCTTTTTCATTTATCTAAGTTAAGACTAAGTTAAGCTTAAGATTAAAAATGGCAAGAGATCTCAGACCCGTGTTATGCTCCTCTTGCTCAATGTGGGAGCTCAGGGACACGGCTGATGTCCCTGACTCCTTCACGTGCTGGAAGTGTGTCCAGCTGCAGCTCTTGTTAGACCGCATGACGGCTCTGGAGCTGCGGATGGACTCACTTTGGAGCATCCGCGATGCTGAGGAGGTCGTGGATAGCACGTTTAGCGAATTGGTCACACCGCAGATTAGGATTGCTGAGGGAGAAAGGAAATGGGTGACCAAAAGGCAGAGAAAGAGCAGGAAGGCAGCGCAGGTGTCCCCTGCGGTCATCTCCCTCCAAAACAGGTGTACCGTTTTGGATACTGTTGGGGGAGATGGCTCACCAGGGGAAGGCAGCAGTAGCCAGGTTCATGGTACTGTGGCTGGCTCTGCTGTTCAGAAGGGCGGGAAAAAGAGTGGAAGGGCTATAGTCACAGGGGATTCGATTGTAAGGGGAGTAGATAGGCGGTTCTGTGGTCGAAAACGAGACTCCCGAATGGTATGTTGCCTCCCAGGTGCACGGGTCAGGGATGTCTCAGATCGGCTGCAGAACATTCTGAAGGGGGAGGGTGAACAGCCAGTTGTCGTTGTGCACATAGGCACCAATGATATAGGTAAAAAACGGGATGAGGTCCTACAAGCAGAATTTAGGGAGTTAGGAGCCAAGTTAAAAAGTAGGACCTCAGAGGTAGTAATCTCAGGATTGCTACCAGTGCCACGTGATAGTCAGAGTAGAAATGAAAGAATAGTCAGGATGAATGCGTGGCTTGAGAGATGGTGCAGGAGGGAGGGGTTCAGATTTTTGGGACACTGGGGGAGGTTGGACTATTACAAATTGGACGGTCTACACCTGGGCCGGACTGGAACCAATGTCCTTGGGGGTGCTTTTGCTAACGCTGTTGGGGAGGGTTTAAACTAATGTGGCAGGGGGATGGGAACCAAATGAGGAGGTCAGTGGACAGTAAGGAGGTAGTAACTAAAGCCTGTAAGGAACTAAATAATGAAGTCAGCGTGACTAAGGGGAAGCGTAGGCAGGGAGCAGATGATGAACGCAAAGGGACTGGTGGTCTGAGGTGCATTTGTTTTAATGCAAGAAGTGTAGTAGGTAAGGCAGATGAACTTAGGGCTTGGATTAGTACCTGGGAGTATGATGTTATTGCTATTACTGAGACTTGGTTGAGGGAAGGGCACGATTGGCAACTAAATATCCCAGGATATCGATGCTTCAGGCGGGATAGAGAGGGAGGTAAAAGGGGTGGAGGAGTTGCATTACTGGTCAAATAGGATATCACAGCTGTGCTGAAGAAGGGCACTATGGAGGACTCGAGCAGTGAGGCAATATGGGCAGAACTCAGAAATAGGAAGGGTGCGGTAACAATGTTGGGGCTGTACTACAGGCCTCCCAACAGCGAGCGTGAGATAGAGGTACAAATATGTAAACAGATTATGGAAAGATGTAGGAGCAACAGGGTGGTGGTGATAGGAGATTTTAATTTTCCCAACATTGACTGGGATTCACTTAGTGTTAGAGGTCTAGATGGAGCAGAATTTGTAAGGAGCATCCAGGAGGGTTTTCTAGAGCAGTATGTAAATAGTCCAACTCGGGAAGGGGCCATACTGGACCTGGTGTTGGGGAATGAGTCCGGCCAGGTGGTTGAAGTTTCAGTAGGGGACTACTTTGGGAATAGTGATCACAATTCCGTAAGTTTTAGAATACTCATGGACAAAGACGAGAGTGGTCCTAAAGGAAGAGTGCTAAATTGGGGGAAGGCCAACTATACCAAAATTCGGCAGGAGCTGGGGAATGTAGATTGGGAGCAGCTGTTTGAAGATAAATCCACATTTGATATGTGGGAGGCTTTTAAAGAGAGGTTGATTAGTGTGCAGGAGAGACATGTTCCTGTGAAAATGAGGGATAGAAATGGCAAGATTAGGGAACCATGGATGACAGGTGAAATTGTGAAATTAGCTAAGAAGAAAAAGGAAGCATACATAAGGTCTAGGCGGCCGAAGAAAGACGAAGCTTTGGAAGAATATCGGGAATGTAGGACCAATCTGAAACGAGGAATTAAGAGGGCTAAAAGGGGTCATGAAATATCTTTAGCAAACAGGGTTAAGGAAAATCCCAAAGCCTTTTATTCATATATAAGGAGCAAGAGGGTAACTAGAGAAAGGATTGGCCCACTCAAGGACAAAGGAGGAAAATTATGCGTGGAGTCAGAGAAAATGGGTGAGATTCTAAACGAGTACTTTGCATCGGTATTCACCGAGAAGAGGGACATGACGAATGTTGAGGTTAGGGATAGATGTTTGATTACTCTCGGTCAAGTCGGCATAAGGAGGGAGGAAGTGTTGGGTATTCTAAAAGGCATTAAGGTGGACAAGTCCCCAGGTCCAGATGGGATCTATCCCAGGTTACTGAGGGAAGCGAGAGAGGAAATAGCTGGGGCCTTAACAGATATCTTTGCAGCATCCTTAAACACGGGTGAGGTCCCGGAGGACTGGAGAATTGCTAATATTGTCCCCTTGTTTAAGAAGGGTAGCAGGGATAATCCAGGTAATTATAGACCGGTGAGTCTGACGTCAGTGGTAGGGAAGCTGCTGGAGAAGATACTGAGGGATAGGATCTATTCCCATTTGGAAGAAAATGGGCTTATCAGTGATAGGCAACATGGTTTTGTGCAGGGAAGGTCATGTCTTACCAACTTAATAGAATTCTTTGAGGAAGTGACAAAGTTGATTGATGAGGGCAGGGCTGTAGATGTCATATACATGGACTTCAGTAAGGCGTTTGATAAGGTTCCCCATGGTAGGTTGATGGAGAAAGTGAAGTCGCATGGGGTCCAGGGTGTACTAGCTAGATGGATAAAGAACTGGCTGGGAAACAGGAGACAGAGAGTAGCAGTAGAAGGGAGCTTCTCAAAATGGAGACGTGTGACCAGTGGTGTTCCACAGGGATCCGTGCTGGGACCACTGTTGTTTGTGATATACATAAATGATTTGGAGGAAAGTATAGGTGGTCTGATTAGCAAGTTTGCAGACGACACTAAGATTGGTGGAGTAGCAGATAGTGAAGGTGACTGTCAGAGAATACAGCAGAATATAGATAGATTGGAGAGTTGGGCAGAGAAATGGCAGATGGAGTTCAATCAGGGCAAATGCGAGGTGATGCATTTTGGAAGATCCAATTCAAGAGTGGACTATACAATAAATGGAAAAGTCCTGGGGAAAATTGATGTGCAGAGAGATTTGGGTGTTCAGGTCCATTGCTCCCTGAAGGTGGCAACGCAGGTCAATTGAGTGGTCAAGAAGGCATACTGCATGCTTTCCTTCTTCGGACGGGGTATTGAGTACAAGAGTTGGCAGGTCATGTTACAGTTGTATAAGACTTTGGTTCGGCCACATTTGGAATACTGCGTGCAGTTCTGGTCGCCACATTACCAAAAGGATGTAGATGCTTTGGAGAGGGTGCAGAGGAGATTCACCAGGATGTTGCCTGGTATGGAGGGCGCTAGCTATGAAGAGAGGTTGAGTAGATTAGGATTATTTTCATTAGAAAGACGGAGGTTGAGGGGGGACCTGATTGAGGTGTACAAAATCATGAGAGGTATAGACAGGGTGGATAGCAAGAAGCTTTTTCCCAGAGTGGGGGATTCAATTACTAGGGGTCACGAGTTCAAAGTGAGAGGGGAAAAGTTTAGGGGGGATATGCGTGGAAAGTTATTTACGCAGAGGGTGGTGGGTGCCTGGAACGTGTTACCAGCGGAGGTGGTCGACGCGGGCACGATAGCGTCTTTTAAGATGTATCTAGACAGATACATGAATGGGCAGGAAGCAAAGAGATACAGACCCTTAGAAAATAGGCGACAGGTTTAGATAGAGGATCTGGATCGGCTCAGGCTTGGAGGGCTGAAGGGCCTGTTCCTGTTCTGTAATTTTCTTTGTTCTTTGTATATCATTTGGGCTTCACAGCTGGTGCAAAACCAACTGTTTAACTGGCAAAATTGAAGTTGCACAAGTACCCAATTGATTTGCTGGGAAATCTTTAAGTTACTGGTGTTTGTAAAGAGCCAACAGGAGAGTTAAAATGATCCTCCATTATTCTCTAAATGCAGCATTGGGCAGGCGGGGACCCGAGATGTGCCTAAAGGCACTGGCACCCACGTGCTAATAATATGCTATAATATTGATCCTACAAACTCCACAGGGCTGATGCTGAAGAGCACCAGCAGATGCAATCACATTAAAATTGTTGGAATGCATCCCGTGGCTTTTGAGGCCCTGAAGTGTATAATTTCCTCCAAACCACTTGGAAAATGGATGCCATAAAATATATTGCATTGGACCACTGCAGAAAACTGGATAAAACCCACATAATAAATTATCTTTTAGTCACTCCCTTCAAAATATCTGATACTAGAAACAAAAGCATCCGGGGGGGGCTGGGGTAGTAACTCATTTAATGCATTACTAGCATTGTGAGGTAAGATTTTCTCTTTGCACTACATGTACCATGAGGCTGCACCTGTTTCTAAAGAGTGGGTTTAAAATTTTGCTCCAAAGGGGAAATGCTTCAATCAGTGAATGTGAAAAAAATTTTTTGTTTGTGCTAAATGCTTATTGCTGGAAATAGCATGTGAGGGGTTAATAGTCACAAGGTGTATTTACTAAACCCAATCTCAGAGACCAGATGAACTGACTGATATAGGCTTCACAGGTGTAAGTTAGCATGGCATTGGACCATTGTCAAAGACTGGTTAACTAATATTGATATTGACAAAGGAAAAGTAGTCCTGTGTATTTGGGCATTACATCTTAAAACATCAAATGGTTGTCGAATTAAATAAATGAAAAGCAAAAAAAACCATGACAGGAAATACGAAACAAAAACAGAAATGCTGGAATCACAGCAACACTGGGGAGAACAGACAAGATAACGGCCGGGATTTTATCTGGGCAACAGCGGTCCTGACCTTCGGCAAAAACCCCACAGAGAACGCTGTGTTGCCCGTTCTGTGGGAGGCCCACCGAGTCAAGGCCAATTAGGTCTTAACTGGACAACGGTGGGCCTTCCACAGGATCGAGGACCCCAACAACGGAAGTCCCACCCTCTGTGAGCTGCCGGCCAATCAAGGACTGGCAGTTCTTTAACCATGGAGGCAGTGGCTGCTGCCAGTGGAGCACTCACCTAAGGCCCAGGAGCGGCGCTGGACGCAAGCCACAAGTAGGTCAGGGAGGGAGGGGTCTCGCGGGGTGGGGGAGGTCAGGGAGGGAGGGGTCTCGCGGAGTGAGGGTCGCCTGGGAGGGGGTTGTCGGAAAGTCGGCAGCAAAGGCAGGGAGGTGGCTCTTAGTGGGCCTCTCACCTCAAATGCCAGGTCCCTTGTTCAGGCACTAAGTGCCTTTTAACAAGGGACCCCTCCACCATCCTACCCCGGAGCCAGCAACGCAATCCACACGACTTTTCTTGCCATGTTTCCCATCCAGCAACAGGCCCGTCTGCTGCTCTGCTAATTGTGGAGATGGTGGGATGAGAGTCTTAATTGGGCATTAATTGCCCAGTTAAGGGCCTCAATTGGCAGCAAGGCAGGAAGATTGTTCACAGGCCTTCCTGCAGTGGACTTAATTTTGGCAGAGGTGAGAAGATGGTGGGAAGCACCGCCCCCCCCCGCCCCACCAGCCACCATCCCACCCAATTATATGCTCTCCTCCAAACTCGGAGACAGCATAAAATTCTCCCCAACATTTCTGGTAATACAGCCCTTCATCACAACTGTTCTGATGAAGTTAACTTATCTATGCCCTCCATAGATCCTGACTGTGTACTTCCAACTTTTTTCTGTTGTTGTTTAAATATATATCTGGTCTGACTTCAAGCTAGTGGAGTCAGTTTTTAGACTCAGTGTGAGGTGTTAACTCCCTGTCTTTACAACCACTACAGGACTGTCTGCTTAAAGTGTAGACCAGCCAACAAGAAAGCTGAGCTTGTTTTTGTTATAATATTGTGGCATCTTTATTATTTATGTACCAAGGAATATAGTCAAATCTACAATTCACTGTTTTATACTGGATTCGTGTCATCCATGGCTCATTTGGTAGCAGTCTTGCCTTCAAGTCAGCAGGTTGTGGGTACAAATTCCACTCCAAAAATTTGAGCACATAATCTAGGCTGACACTTTAGTGCAATACTGATGGGGTGCTACACTGTCAGAAAGTGCGATCGTTCAGATGAAACATTAAGCCTTTCAAGTGGCCGTAAAAGATCGCATGGCAATATTTCAGAGAAGATCAACCCAGTATCCTGATCAATATTTATCCCTTCACCAGTACCACTAAAGCAGATTAGCTGGTTATTATCCCATGGTCATTTGTGGGACCTTGCTGTGCACAAGTTGGCTGCCAAGTTTCCTACATCAGTAACTACACTTCAAAAGTAGCTGTAAAGCGCTTTAGAACATGCTGAAGTCATGAAAGGAATGTACGTTCTTTCTTATTTTCTTGCATACTGTTCACTTAACTGTGCTAATCTAAAAGAAACCTTTGGTTAATTTAGAACCCGAGTTTCAATCTAATGGTGTATATACAGTTCACTTTGCAGGAGAATCACTTGGTGGCATGTGCTAAATTTCAGTAGCTGGTATATAGTATTGAGGGTTCTTTGTTTCTGTGTTTTATCCCTATCTCTTACTGAGGTACTGAACAGGTAAAATATATTTACCCAGATCCCCAGACTGTAGGGGACACAAAGTCCATCTACAGGAATGGTCAGCAACACTGAATTCAAGTAAAATATCTGATACAAAAACCTTAAAAACAGCATTCTTTATTTTCAATGAGTTAAGACATGCCTTAAGATATTAGTGAGAAAAATTGGGTGCAAGTACCTAAATCACTCAAATCAAATTGTTGGCAGTGTTATCTTAATACAGAGGTGAACTAGTATATGTAAATACTGCTAATCAGAACTTCATTTTTGCAGTGCACAGAAGTAATATTCCATGTAGTGCAATAGGTACATAATTGGCCTTACTGATTTAAAAGATGAACCAAACAACAAGTACAGCACAGAAGGAGGCCATTCTCCTCACTGTGCCTGTCGCAGCTCTTTGGTAGAGCTATCCCATTCTCCTCCTCTTTCCCCATAACCCAGTAATTTTTTTACTTCAAGTATTAATCTAATTTTCTTTTGATCTGCTTCCATCACCCTTTCAAGCAGTGTAATCCAGAATACAACTTGCTGTTAAAAAAAAAATGTTTCCTCATGTCACCGCTAATTCTTTTGTCAATCACCTGAAATTTGTGTCCTTTAGTTACTGACCCATCTGCCACTGCAAACAGTTTCTCCTTATTTACTCGATCAAATCCTTTATGATTTTGAACACCTCTATCAAATCTCTTCTTAACCGTCTCTGCTCTAAGGACAACAAACCCAGTCTCCAGTCGCTCCACATAACTAAACTCCCTCATCCCCAGTTCCATTATAGTAAATCTCTTCTGCACCCACTCCAAGGCCTTGACATCCTTCCTAAAGTGTGGTGACCAGAACTGAACACAATACTCTAGCTGAGACCTAATCAGTCTTTTATAAAGTGTTTGCACAATTTCCTTGCTCTTACACTCTGTTCCTCTATTAATAAAGCCAAGGATTCCATATGCTTTTTAACAGCTTTCTCAACATGTCCAGCCACCTTCAAAGATTTGTGTACATACACCCCAGACATCCTCTTTAGGATAGTACCATTTAATTTATATTGCCACTCCCCATTCTACCTACCTAAATGTATCACTTCACACTTGTCGGCGTTAAATTTCATCAGCCACATTTCTGCCCATTTCCCCAGTCTGTTGATGTTCTTCTGAAGTCTGTTACTGTCCTCCTCATTGTTTACTACATTTCTGAGTTTCATACTATCTGCAAACTTTGAAGTTATGCCCTGTATCCTCAGGTCCGTATCATTAATATGTATCAAAAAGAGCAGTGGTCCTAATACTGACCCCTTGGCAACACTGAAACAACCATTCATCATTACTTTAATAAAACCAAACTGCTGCAGATGCTGGGAATCTGAAATAAAAACAAGAAATGCTGGAAATTTCACTTGCTTCTATCAATGGAGTGTTAAGAGGAAAAGAAAAAAAACTAAATATTAAAGAACTTGCATTTACTTAGTGCCTCATGTTCCTGAGAATATCCAATACCGTGAGCCAATTTATTGCTTTCTTGAAGTGTAGCCATGATGTGCACAGCAAGATCCCACACACCAGGAAATGAGATGAATGGCTATTTAATCAATTTATTGGTTGTGCTGGTTTAGGAAGGAACTATGTGCAGGTCACCCGGAAAACTTCCTTTTCTTTGAATAATGCCATGAAATCTTTACGATTTACCAGAACCAGCAGACAAGGTTTGGTTTAAGATTTCATCCAAAATGGCACTTCTGTCAATATAGTACTATAACCGGACTGCACTGAAGAACCAGCACCAATTGTATACTCAATCCTGCAGTACAGCTTTCTTAGTCAGAGTTGAGAGTGCTGCCAACAGAGCCAGGCTGGGACTAGTGACATCCCACAGCTTGTCAGTTAGTACAAATGGAAAAAAAATAAAAAAAACTGTGGAGATTAAAAAAAAAGATAAAGGAAGAAATGGCAAATAAAGGAGCAAGAAAATTGATAGGAAAAACAGAGACAAAAAAATAGCAAATAGGGAGAAATACATATAGAAAGAATTCCTCCTCTGTACCATAGTGATTTATTTTGTTCTCTGTTTCCTTTGTCCTTAGAACCACCTTTACTATCTTAGATAAAGGTCTGGAAATGACACTCCCAAACCTCTGTTGTATTATTTTATAGGCAGCCAAAGGTGAAATGGAATACTCAAGTAGTTCATGGCTATCAATAATGAGCTAATGTTTTTTGCTCCCTTCTATAAGATAATTGCATCCTATTGCAGTGTGTTTGAGATTGTGAGGGGAACAAGGTTCATACTTTTATCTTTTATGTCATGCTGAGTCATACTGAAATACACATAGAAATCTGGGGAATGATCATTATGGTGAGAGACAATATAATATATCTGGACTTTGATATACAGGGCATAATTTCAAAATGTGAAGATGAAACTCAGAAATATAGTAAACAATAAGGAAGAAGGTAACAGACTTCAGGAAGACAGGACTGGTGAAATAGACAGACTGGTGAAATGGGCAGACACACAGCTGATGAAATTTAACATGATAAGTGTGAAATGATGCACTTGGTAGGATGAACGAGGAGAAGCAATGCAAATAGTACAATTGTAAAGGGGATTCAGAAGCAGAGAGTCAAAGGGGTGCACATACACAAATCTATGAAGGTGGCAGGACAAGTTGAGAAAACTGTTAAAAAGCATAAGGAATCCTTAGCTTTATTAATAGAGGAATACATTATGAAAACAAGGAATTTATGCTAAACACTTTATAAAACACTGGGTCAGCCTCAGCCAGAGTATTGTGTTTGGTTTTGGGCATCACACTTTAGGAGGAATGTCAAGGCCTTGGCGTGAGTGCAGAAAAGATTTACTATAATGGAACCAGGGATGAGAGACTTCAGTTATTTGGATAGACTGGAGAAGCTTGGCTTGTTTTCCTTGGAGTAGAGAAGGTTAGGAGATTTGATAGAGGTGTTCAAAAATCATGAATTGTTTTGATAGAGTAACTAAAAAGAAATTTTGGTGGCAGAAGGGTTGGTAACTAGAGGACACAGATTTAAGCTTTTTGACAAAATAGCCAGAGGTGACAAGTGAAAGTAGAAGTTTACACAGCAAGTTATGATGATCTGGAATGCACTAACTGAAAGGGTGGTGGAAGCATATTCAATATTCATTTTCAAAAAGGATTTAGATAAATAATAGAAGGGAAAAATTTACAGAGGTATGGTGAAAGAGCAGAGGGAGTGAAACTAATTGGATTGTTCTTTCATACAGCCAGTACAGACACAATGATCCAAGTAGCCTCTTTCTGTGCTGCATCATTTTATAATTCTATGATCTCATTTAGAGAACTGAAATATTAAACTGAATCTCCAACAATGCAACACTCTGACAATACTACACATTGCCCACATAAGAGCAGTGACTATATAAGGTAATTTGTTGGCCTTGAAGCATTTCGAACATCCGGAGGATGTGGAAGTTGCCGTATGAATACAAATACTCTCTTTCTGTAGTGTCAGCCTAGATTATCTGTTCAAGTCCTATGGGAAACCTAGGGGGAAAAAATAACAAGAAGAACAAGCTGTGCAATACCTGACATGGGAATGCTTCAGCGCGACAATGGAAAATTGGAAAAGAATTTTCATTTCCCAGTACTAACATCCTTCATATTGATGAGTAAAAAATATTCAAACAAAATGTATTTTAACATTTGAACAGATTTTTCTTCTCTCTGCAGAATTGTACACCGTTAAAATTTGTGTAGGTTGATTTCCTGGAATTTGGCATTGAGGAAGTTTAAGTTACTGAACATTACCCAGAGTGTGGAAATTCCCCGGGATTGGCTGCAAAGAGATACAAAAGCTCTTTAGCAGAATGTTGTTGTTTCCCCCAGAACAAAACGATGTGGCTCCAAAATCTGAGATAATGCAAACTCCACTGAATTAGAAAGTGAGAATAAAGCTAATTTTCCCAGAAACAGAAAATAAAACAAATGTAATTCAGAGCACAGTTAAGAGAAGAAATATGGGGCTGGATTTTAAAAGCCCACCGCCAACAATGGCAGCGAGCTCAAAAAACGGCAGCCCGCACGCCAAAGAGCCACCACAATCTCCACCGAGGCGGCTCTTTTAAACAGCTGGGGTGGCCCGCCATCCCCCCCACCATTCATGTGGAGCGGATAAGCTGTCCATCGCCAGCAATGGCGTCAGCTGCCTGGGCGCAGGTTCTGGTGCCATTTTCAAAGGGCAACCAGCCCTGCCGGTCAATTTAAATTTTTAAAGCAGTATCACCCCAAAATTTATCAAATAAATTTCTAAATGCCCCTTTCCCACCCCACAATAACAATTATGTTAACTATTTGCCCTTCCCCCCAACACTCACCTTTTAAATTTGACCGTCCCCCCCAAAAAAAAACTGCACAAAGTTTAAGGTTCACCCCTTTCCACCATTCCCTCCGCCCAGTACATTTATTTGACCCCGTTACCCCACCCCCGTTGAAAATCTTACCTCCTCCCACTCCCCACTAGTGTCATGCCAGCATTCCCCAGATGAGGAATTGAAGGCGCGTAAGTGATGACCGCCGCACTGAGTTGGGGTGGGGGGGGGCGGTGCTGCCACAGAGCCTCGCCGCCACCAGGTGGATCGAGCCTGGCCCTCCCAGTGCCAGCCTCAGTGGCGGGCCGCTGCCGGACCCATATTCCAGCCCCCCACCACGGAGTTTGATGTCATGGGCTTGGTAAAATCCAGCACATGAGAACTAAAGGAAGTTTTTGAGCCTGAGAGACAAAGATTTTTAGATTTTTTCCCCCAGCATTTGGCTATTGTGTCTGGATATTTTGCAACATTAATCAGACCCAATCAGCAAGTCTGGATCAAACATCTCAGGAACTGATTTAACTATGTGATTTGTTGGACATTGTGCACATTAGCAGTTCTCAACCTTACCGTCAGAGAGAAAAAAATAACTATTTCTGCAGCAGATTGAGGTCCAAATGGGATTTTCAGTTTGTCAGCCCTTTTCATTTTTAAACTTTAAAATGGTGTCGGTTGATTTATGGGGCAATATGGCTTTGAATCACAGGAAATAAGTTCTGTGATGTAAAGCTTGTTTTATTCGCTGTCTAATGGCATGTGACTGTCAGAGC
This sequence comes from Heterodontus francisci, assembly GCF_036365525.1. Taxonomy (NCBI): domain Eukaryota; kingdom Metazoa; phylum Chordata; class Chondrichthyes; order Heterodontiformes; family Heterodontidae; genus Heterodontus; species Heterodontus francisci. Next base: position 103,556,377 of record NC_090372.1, on the reverse strand, counting down.
TCCACAGGAAAGAGAACATAATTCGATTGAGAGCTGGACATGTGTGTGTTAAATTCTGCCAAAGGCTTTAAAGTTTTAACTAAGCTGCTAGGATCATTAAAGAGAGATTGGGGCCACTTTCACCAGCAGCTTTTATAACTGTTTTCATTTTGAAAATGTCCTTTTAAATCCACCAATTCTCAGATCTGATTTATTATTAAAGTCACAATATTCCCTTGTGTTCATTCCCACAGTCCAAACCTGCAGCCAGTTAAAGAAGAGGTACATATTTTCGTCTTTGAGTACTTTTATTTAAAATTTAAATAAACAGAAAGGGGGGGAACTATCCTGGTTTCTATGTGTGACAAAACTGTAAATATATTTATGAAGATTTCCCCGATCAATATTTCAAGGGACAGGTCTCTTATTACTCTCTCTCTGGGCATTCATAGCACTTCTACTTGTCTCCTTTGCCTTGCTCCTTTGAAAAATCCACAATAATGAAACCTCAAGGTGATTCCATCTGTAAAATGATCTGTAGAATTTGGCTGAACCTTTATGGATGTTCCACAGCACCTTTCTTGCTCAAATGATGCAACCTCAGAACATTGAAACCATTATAATACAGGAAGATCAATAGCAGCTGGGCTGCTCAGTATTAAATAGATACTCGATATTAACTATCTACTTACGTACACGTATAATTCTATAAGGTGCCCGTTGTCCAATTTCACCCAATAGTCTTTGCATTCACAGGTCATTTACTGCTATTTCCACCAACTACAACATAATGCCACCTCAAATTTGTTTTTCCTCCCTTCTCTTTGCCTTCTGGAGGGACAGTTCCCTCTAGGATATCCACATTCATTCTTCACCACCTCACTTCTAGCTGGCCTTACTGTGCAACCACAACAAACGCAACACCTGTCCATTCACCATATATATGCAACCCCCACTTGAGATACAATGTCCAGGGGCCCCAAACACTCCCTCATCTGAACAGCAATTTTTGTGTACTCCAACAACAGCTCTTTCATTTATATAGTGCCTTTATAGTAGTAAAATGGCTCAAGGTGCTTAAAAAGAGCATGATCAATAAAAAAAAAATAAAAAATTGACACCCAGCCCCAGGAGAAGATATCAGGACAGATGACCAAAACCTTGGTCAATGAGGTAGGTTTTCAGGAACATCTTACAACAAGGAGAGAGAGGTAGAAAGCATTAGAGGGGGAACTCCAGAGCTCAAGGTCAAGACAGCTGAAAGCACAGCTGTCAATGGTAGATTGATAAAAATCGGGGATGTGCAAGATGCCGGAAATGGAGCAGGAGGGAACTGATAGGTGACGTCACACGCACACTGAGGTGTTAAAGCAGTTGCCAGGAGCAAGAATAGAAACAGTGGTGAGGGAACAGAGTTTGTAGCAGGAACAAGGATGATAATTCCAGTCTTCCCAATATTTAGTTGGGGACATTTTCATGGGGAAGGTCAGGGTAGGGTGGGATCGGAGGCCTTGTGGGGGCGGGAAATCGGAGACCGCATGGGAGGGGAGGAATCAGAGGACATAATGGAGATCAAAGGCAGAGGCAAGGGCATCCACCAGGTCTTTGCCTTACCAAAGTCACAAATGGGATCCTATGTGACTGTGGCAAAGGGAAATGATCCCTCCTCATCCTTCTCAATCTGTCTGCAGCCTTTGCCATGCTTGAACACGAAATTCTACTCCAACGCCTCTCCACCTTTATACAGTTGGGTGAGACTGCTCTCATCCTGGTTCCAGTCGCAACCAAAGAATCACCAGCAATGGCTTCTCTTCCAGTTCCCGCATTGTTACCTGTGGTGTTCGCCAAGAATCTAATCCTTGACCCCTTCCCAGTTCTCATCTATGTGCTGCCCCTCAGTAACATCATCTGAAAACACAGTGTTAATTTCCACATGTATACTGATGATACCCAGCTATGCCTCATAGCCCCATCTCTTGATCCTTCCACTGTATCTAAATAGTCAGACTACTTGCCCAACATCCAGTGCTGAAGCAGCAGAAATTAACTCCAAACAAATACTGGAAAGAAAGAAACCATTGTCTTCTGTCCCCATCATATAAAATCTGTTTCCTTGCCACTGACTCCATCCTTCTCCCTGGCAAATGTCTGAGGTTGAACTAGACTGTTTGCAGCCTTGGTGTTACATTTGACCCCGAGATTAACTTCTTACCACATGTCTGCGCTGTCACTAAGACCAACTATTTCCACCTCTGTAACATCACCCAACTTCACCCTCGCCTCAGCTTATCTGCTTCTGCATCCCTCATGCATGCCTTTGTTAACGCTAGACTTGACTACTATAACGTACTCCTGGCCGGTCTACCACGTTCTACCCTCTGAGGTCATTCAAAACTCTGCTGCCCATATCCTAACTTGCACTAAGTCCCACTCACCTATCACCCCTGTGCTCATTGACCTACATTGGTTCCCAGTCGAGCAATGCCTCGATTTTAAAATCCTCATCCTTGTTTTCAAATCTCTCCATGACCTTACCCCACTCCATCTCTGCAACCTCCTCCAGTCTTACAGACCACCAACCCAACACAACTCTATCCCATTCCCCCCCACCCCGAGATCTCTGAGCTATGCCAATTCTGGCTTCTTGAATATTGCCGATCTTAATGGCTCTGCTATTGGTCATGCTTTCAGCTGCCAAGGCCCTAAGCTCTGGAATTCCCATCCTAAACATCTCAACCTCTCTTTTCTCCTTTAAGACTCTCCTTAAAACCTATCTCTTTAACTAAGCTTTTGACCATCTGTTCTAATATTGCTTGGTGTGAAATTTTGTTTGGTAACGCTCGTGAAGCATCTTGGAACATTTTGTTATGTTAAAGGTTCTGTATAAATACAAGCTATTGTTGTACAATTATTATTGTACAAGTAAGTTGTTGAAAAAAAGAGGGATTACCCAGAAGGCTTAGAACCATAGGAAAGTTATGGCACAGAAGGAGGCCATTCAGCCCAACGTGTCTGCGCCAGCTGAAAAAACTATCCGCCAATCTAGTCCCACCTTCCAGCACCTGGTCCATAGCTTTGCAGGTTACAGCACTTCAGGTGCATGTCCAGGTACCTTTTAAAAGATGTTATGACCGACCGCTCCTGACAAAGCCCCCAATCAAAATATACGATTCTGAATGTGGTGGGACCAATGCACTGTCAATTCAATCCCGTCGTTCTACAGATCGTCTAACATATCATTTAAAACTTTCCAAATTAAAGAAAGACCCAGCCAAATTGTACCATCTATTAACCCCCGAATGAAGCTAACCAAACCAGGTGTCTTTAAATCATCAAATTAACTCTTTAATTAGAAGAACTAAATTCTGAAACATTGTGAAGATATAAACAACATTTAAAATAGAAATAATTAGAGTCCTTCCAAATTTACTTCCTGTCTACTCTATCTAGGCCCCTCATAATTTTGTCATCTCAGTTAATTCACTTCTCAACCTCCTCTGTTCTAAGGAAAACAACGCTAGCCTATCCAATCTTTCCTCATAGCTGCAACTTTCAAACCCTGGCAACATTCTTGTAATCTCCTCTGTACTCTCCAGAGAATTATGTCCTTTCTGTAATGTGGTGACCAGAACTGTATGCAATACTCCAGCTGAGGCCTAACCAGCGTTTTATACAGTTCCAGCATTACATCCCTGCTTTTGTATTCTATACCTCAACCAATAAAGGAAAGTATTCCATATGCCTTCTTCACCACTCTATCTACCTGTCCTGTCACCTTCAGGGGCCTGCGGACATGCACTCCAAGGTCTCACACTTCTTCTACCCCTCTCAATATCCTCCCATTTATTGTGTATTCCCTTGCTTTGTTTACGCTCCCCAAATGCATTACTTCACACTTTTCCAGAATGAGTTCCATTTGTCACTTTTCTGCCCACTCAACCAAACCATTGATATAATTCTAGAGTCTACAACTATCCTCTTCACTATCAACTACACGGCCAATTTTTGTGTCATCTGCAAATTTCCCAATCATGTCTCCCACATTGAAGTCCAAATCATTAATATATACCACAAACGGCAAAGGACCCAACACTGAGCCCAGTTGTGGAATGCCGCTGGAAACCGCTTTCCTTTCACAATAACATCCATCGACCACTACCCTTTGTTTCCTGTCACTGAGCCAATTTTTGATCCAACTTGCCACATTCCCCTGTATCCCATGGGCTTTAATTTTTCTCACTAGTCTGCCATGTGGGACCTTGTCAAATGCCTTATGAAAATCCACATAGACCACATCCACTGCACTACCCTCATCAATCCTCCTTGTTACTTCCTCAAAAAATTCAATCAAGTTAGAAAGACACCACCTTCCCTTAACAAATCCATGTTGACTATCCCTTATTAATCCGGGCCTTTCCAAGTGACAGTTTATCCTGCCTCTCAGAATTGATTCTAATAATTTACCCACCACTAAGATCAGACTGACTGACCTATAATTATTTGGCCTATCCCTCGCACCCTTTTTAAACAATGGTACAACGTTCACAGACCTCCAATTCTCTGGTACCTCACCTGTATCTAGTGAGGATTTGAAGATGATCCTCAGAGCATCTGCTATTTCCTCCTTGGCTTCTTTTAACAACCTGGGATACAATCTATCCAGCCCTGGCAATTTATCCACTTTCAAAGTTGTCTGACCCTCTAGTACTTCCTCTCTCATTATGCTTATTGTATCTAATATTTCACACTCCTCCTCTTTTACTATAATATCTGCATCAACCCGCTCCTTTGTGAAGACAGAGACAAAAAACTCATTAAGAAACATGCCCACATCTTCTGCATCCATGCATAAGTTCCCTTGTACATCTCTAATAAGCCCTACCCTTTCCTTAGTTATTCTTTTGCTCTTAACGTACTGATAAAACATCTTCAGGCTTTCCTTGATTTTACCTGCCAATAATTTTTCATGTCCTCTCTTTCCTTTCCTAATTTCCTTTTTTACTTCACCCCTGCACTTTCTATGCTCCTCTAGGCTTTCCAAAGTATTACGTTTTTTGTGACTGTCATAAGCTTTCTTTTTCTGCTTTATCTTACCCTGTATGCTTCTAGATAATCTTTTATCTTTGTGGGTACATGTCTACACTGTGCCTGTAGAATCTCGTTTTTGAATGTCTCCCACTGGTTTGCCACTGATTTTCCTTCAAGTAGCTGAATCCAGTCCACTTTTGCCAGATCACCTCTTAGCTTCATAGAATTTGTCTTCCTCCAATTTAGAACTTTTACTCCTGTCTTATCTTTGTCCTTTTCCATGATTATGCTAAAACTAACTGTATTACGGTCACTAACTTCAAAATGGTCACCCACTGCCACTTCATCCACTGCCCCAGCTTCATTACCGAAGACTAAATCTAGAATTGTGACCCTCACATTGAGCTTGTTATGTGCTGGCTAAAACAGTTCTCTTGAATGCAGTTCAAGAATGTTGTGCCCTCTGTGCTCGTCACACTGTTTGTATCCCAGTTGATATTAGGGTAGTTGAAATCCCCATCTATTATTGCCCTACAGTTTTTGCAGTCAGAAATTTGCCTACATATTTGTTCTTCTATCTCCCTCTCACTATTTGGGGGTCTATTGTACACTCCGAGTAGTGTGGCTGCCCCATTTTTATTTCTGAGCTCAACCCATATGGCCTCATTTGATGATTCATTTAGCATATCATCCCTCCTCACAGCTGTTATTGATTCCTCAACCAATAATGCCAAACACTCTCCTTTTATATCCAGCCTGAAAACTATATCCAGGGATGTTGAGCTGCCATTCTTGCCCCTCTTTAAGCCAAGTTTCCGTTATAGCAATGATACTGTATTGCCATGTGTCTATTTGTGCCCTCAGCTCATCGGCTTTATTTGGTATGCTCCTTGCATTTAAATAAATATGTTTTAACACTGTCAAATTCCTACGCTGCACACTTTTTAACCTTTGCTTCTTCTGTCTTTCAGAGTCACTTGCTAATTTTCTGCCTCCCGTTAGCTTAAATGTTAACTTGTACCGTTGTTTAGAAAGAAAGGAAGGAATAATCCAAGTAATTCTAGGCCAGTTAGCTTAACTTCAGCTTTCGCCAAATTATTGGAATCAATTCTGAGGGACAGAATAAACCTTAATTTGGAAAGGCATAGATTAATCAAGGAAAGTCAGCATGGATTTGTTAAAGGAAGGTCACATCTGACTGAATTTTTTGAGGAGGTGACAGACAAGTAGGGTTGATGAGGGCAGTGCATTGGGTGTGGGGTACATGGATTTTAGCAAGACTTTTCACAGGGTCCCATCTGGCAGGCTGGTGAAAAACATAACAACGTAAGGAAGAGTGGCAAACTAGATCGAAAATTGGCTGAGCGGTAGGAAACAAAATCATGAGCGGTCTAGACAGAGTAGATAGGGAGAAACTGTTCCCATTGGCTGAAGGATCCAGAACCAGAGAACATCGATTTAAGGTGATTGGCAAAAGAACTAAAAGTGACATGAGGAAAAACTTTTTTTACACAGTGAGTGGTTAGGATCGGGAATGCTCTGCCTGAGTGTGGTGGAGGCAGATTTAATCGAGACCTTCAAAACAGAAATGGCAAATATCTGAAGAGAAAAGAATTGCAGGGCTACAGAGAAAAGGCTAGAGAGTGAGACTAGATGAGAAGCTCTTACAGAAACCCAGCACAGACACAATGGGCCGAATGGCTTCCTTGTGCGCTGGAAATATTCTAAGATTCTAAGCAGAGGGTAATGATTGACACGTGCTTTTGCCACTGGAAGGCAATTACCAGTGGGGTTCCACAAGGTTCAGTACTCAGTCCCTTGCTTTTTGTAGTTTATATTAATGATTTAGACTCAAATGCTGGGAGCATGTTAAAGAAGTTTGCAGATAATACAAAAATTGGCCGTGTAGTCGACAGTGAGGAGGAAAGCTTTAGATTACAGGAAGATATAGATGGTCTGGTCAGTTGGGCAGAAAAGAAGAAAATGGAATTTAATCCAGAGAAGTGTGACATGATGCATTTTGGGAGGTGCAACAAGGCAAGGGAATGCACAATAAATGGGTGGATACTAAATGGTGTGGCGGAACAGAGGAACTTTGAAGTGTACGTCCACAGATCCTTGAAGGTACCAGGATAGGTTGATAAGGTGCTTATATGGCATGCTATTCTTTATTAGCTGAGGCATAGAATGTAAGAGCTGGGAGGTTATGCTAGAACTGTATACAACACTAGTTAGACCACAGCTTGAGTACTGTATACAGTTCTCGTTAAAGGCCTGCAAATGAGACCCGACCCGAGCCCGACAGAACCCCATACGCGCCCGGCCCGGCCCTAGTCCTTCCATTTTTTTCTCGCACCCAACCCGACCATCAGTTAATTTACCTCCTGTTTTTCACTTTGTTCCTTACCTGCACAAGCTTAAAATAACTGTGTAAAAACCACCTTTAAAGTCCAAAAAGTAAATTAACATTAGAGTCACTTACCTGAGGTGGTGATAGAGCGTGTCCGATCCTTACCGACCCAAACTGAGCCCGAATGCCAGACCCAGAAGTGTGACCCAACCCAAACCCGACACATGCCGTTGGGTCCCGTCGGGTAGCAGGACTTTAGTTCTGGTCACAGTACAGGAAGGATGTGATTGCACTGGAAAGGGTGCAGATAAAATTTGCAAGGAAGCTACCAGAACTGGAAAATTTTAGCTATGAGGAAAGATTGAATAATCTAGGGTTGTTTTCCTTGAACAGAGGAAGCTGAGGGGTGACTTAATTGAGGTATATAAAATTATGAGGGGCCTAGATAGAGTAAATAGGGATGACCTATTTACCTTAGCAGCGGGGTCAAAACCAGGGGGCATAGATTTAAAGCAATTGGTAGAAGGATTAGAGAGGAGATAAGGAAACATTTTTTAACCCAGAGGATGATAGGGACTTGAAACGCACTGCCTGAAACGGTGGTCGAGGCAGAAAATCTCAGCACATTTAAAAAGCACCTGGATGTTTACTTGAAGAGCCGTGACCTGCAGGGCCACAGATCTAGTGCAGAAAGGTGGGATTAGGCTGGGTAGCTCTTCTTCGACTGTTATGGATATGATCAGCCAAATGGCCTCCTGTGTCGTTGTCAGGCAAGCCCCCCCCCCCACCTGCCACACATTATTTTGCCACATGAACATTAAAACTTAAAATTCCAAGCCCCTGATGGAAAGACATTTGCATAATAACAGAGAGTGTTGGAACAAGGGACAAAGGACCATGCCCTGACACATTCAACCAACAATGGACTTATGATTACCAGACGTTGAAGGTGCAGGAGCTAGCATTTCAGGTTGACTGCTAAGATAGCAGAATCCACAAACACAGACATGGTCAGACCAGTGTTTAGTCACATGACTAACTGGCTGTTGCAGAGTTTTGAACTGAGAGTTTTAAATTGGAGAAAACAGTGTTTGAATCATAAAGCACTTTTCTCCTGGACTGAGAACACCTGTCTCCTGTCTGCTCTCATCTCGTTCTCACCAGCTTTGGAAACCATTGAAGACACATGAACTCCAAGAGAAAAAAATCTCCTACAGTGAACAAGGTTTAAGAAGAATGCTGGGCCCCAACGAAAAGTAAGAGCTGTCTGCAATCAAGGACTCTACGGCGAGCTGGAAATACAAACAGTAACAAGAAACCCCGTTTTGGAGACTGCCTCAAACCTCTCCATTTGATTTTTCCTCCGGTCTGTTCTGACCCTATTTGCATGTGTGTATTGCGTGTGCATGCTAGCATGGGTGTATCGTATATCCGTAGGCGTTAACCATATTAGACTTTCAGTTTAAGGTTTAATAAATTTCACTTTTCTCCTTTAAACTGATGAAAGTCTGTTTATGCTCATTTCTTTGCCTTATAATTGGAAAGCTGTGAACAAGGATTCACAAACGGGGATCTCAAAACACAGTGTGTTTAAAAATTAAACCCTGTTACAATAAGACCAGGTGAAGACAGCAAAAGACCCCCAGACACCTTTCTCACCTGGTCGTAAGAGCCATGAATTTTCTATGATTCTTTGAAGAAGCTCTGATGCTGATAGTTGAGGTATGAGGCCATGGTGAACTTTAAAGACAATGTACCAACAACAATAGCAGGTGTTGGAGGCAATGGATGTGATGTCATGCAACTGATGAACCTTTGAGACATCTATGAGAAGGAGTCTGAACTAAAGAAAAGTATAAAGGTGACCAATCAGGATAAATATGAATAAATGGAAGCAGCCACAAGTGTAGCAAGCCATTTTGGCAATCAAGTAAAATTTAGATGTCGACATACTTGCTTCAGTAGCTCACTGTATTTAACTTGAATTAATCTAAGATCAACCAATCTAGCAATCTATTTTAATCATTAGATTTAATTTTTAGAAAGTTTAGAAAAATGTAGGTAAGAACATTTATTATTATTCACACATAAAGCTGGTCATTCTAATACACTCATTCAGTTCCTATAAATTCTACAATCAACATACTTAAAAATGTGCTGGAATCTGATATACAAAGCACATAATATGTACTTAATGCATATATAGGTGATATCATACTGTACAAGATTATCAAATTCCACTGCCTATCTTATCAAATGTGTTATTAAACTATTGAAAATCAAACACTTGAAATGCCAAAGTCTACAGCTGATGGCACATTGAACCCAGGAATGCTTCTCCTGCTACTGATACCTCTCAGTGATGAACCTAATGCAGTCATCAGCAGGTCATAAAAAGGCATTGTGATTTCAGTAGTGAAGCAATGAATTGCAAACTGTGATCCTTGACACGTCTCCTGCCAGCAGTTAGAAGAACCCAATGATAAAACAATATTCTGACCACCCCCCCCCCCCCACCCCCGCCGCTCGACTCCCCCGCCCCCACCACCAAATGAGGTTTTCAGATAGTTTAAAATGTCAGTCTTGGCTCAGTGCTAACACTGAAGAGGTACAGCAGGATGTTCTTAGTGCACCTGTGGAGTCCTATCAAATGTCTATACATGATGCCACTAGTATGAAGGTCAAGATGGCTCAGTTTATTGCGGATCAGAGAACACAGGTCCATGATCATTTGCCTAGATAGGCGCCGTTTCCGATGACACTGGCGCTCTGTCATTTGCAGGTAGCTGACTCTAGTGGTAGACTCGATGTCTGGGATGGTGCCTTCTTCCCCTTGAAGCCCCCCACTGAGCTCCTCTGGCCTCCTGCTGTCCAGAAGGTTGAATCTGGTGTAGCTCATCCTGGCTGCTCTGTCCAATGTCAAGAGCCTGTTCCCATCTGAACTCCCTCAGCTGGGCTTTGTGCATTTGATGCCTGCGGGTTCACATCCCTCTCCTGATTCCTACCACTGACCACTGAGAAAAGCAAGTCTTTCAGCTCCAGCAATGGCTGTGGCACTTTTGGAGCAGCTGAGTTTTATTTTGGGCCTCTGCATTATATTAATTAGCCCTTCCCATTGCCGTCACAGTCCTCCGCATTGTTCATGTCTTCTACACCCTGCCATGCTTTCGAGATAGTGTTCTCCACATGACCTTCCTCTGAAAATGACAAACTGCTGCTGACAAACCTCTGATGAGCTCCACAATGAGCTCAACAGGCGATTAACTAGAGGCGTACGGGCTTGCTGTTCCCTCCCTGCTGGTGCCCCTTTAAAAATAGCTTTGTGCTCTGGAGGTGGCTGGATCCAGTGCCAACCTCTGAGAACGCAATCTTCAAAATGCACGCACACCTACTTCCGCTCCCAACGGACTTTAAAATCCGGCCCAATGTGCTTGAAGGCAAACATTAGAAACTTTGCATACCTCACTGTAATTTCTGTTTAACCAGCATTAACCTGCATGAGATAACTTTATTGCTAGCATCCCTTCAGGCAAAACTTTGTAAGTACTTTTTACGTCTATTGTAGAAATCACTTCATCCCAGCATGGATGTAACATATGCAGTAGCTCTAACACGAAGAAATTCATTCCCTTAATGTGTTAGAGCTCATATAATCTTAAGGCAGCTTCTGTGCAGGGGAAGTATGGAATTGCATGGAATTTTTACCCCTGCCCCACCCCACCTGCTCCCTACCCACTCATTCTGAAGGGTTAAAATGCCCCCCTTAGCATTTGCAGCTGTTGTGGAAGCCACATAGAACTGTGGATTACTTAATAGGACAGTAAATAGATTTGAAACCAAATAAAGTTTTTTTTTGAGTTTGTGGATACATTGAAATCTACATGGAAGCCCGATAGGAAAAAAACTCAATAATAACCTCCTTTATGAACATAATTAGCAAATCTTAGTTTATTTCCTTACATTACTAATGGCAAAGTCAACCCAAGTACATTCAAAGCTGGATATATGTAACACTTTTACCTACTATATACAATAGATTTCACAATAAAGTCAGTTGAAAATTTTGGATTTAATAGTGCACTTGGTTTCCAGAGTAGCTAAAATGAAAAGTATCAGCTATAATATTCTGTTTATCTGGCTTAAGAATGATCTAAAATTATTTATGACTATTTTGCCTACAAAAGAAAACCCTTACTTCTTTAGGCCTTTTATAGAGATGGATACAGTGCACCATTTGATGATCTGTGATTATGGAATTATTGCCACAAGGCAGTGACTGGGCCACAAGCCACAATGCCTCTTCAGTGATTATCCAAGCTGCAATACAAATGTGAAAACACTGAGGAAACTTCCTCATCAAAGCACTTTGAAGTGTGCCAAGGAGGTAAAAATTAACAGGTTAAAGACATGTTTCCCACTTTATAAACATTTACTTCCCATCATAAATGGAGCATAATACAACCTTGCAGTAAATGATGTCCAGCTGTATAAATAATGTATTCTTACTGTTCTTCATTTCTCTATCACAGTCATTGCCAGTGCTGCACAACCTTCATTGAGGCACATGAAGCAAGGCAATTATGTCACTCAGGGTGAACTATGTCTCAAGTACTTGGAGAGCATAACTGAAGCTCCAAAAGAAGTTGCACGAGCACAGAATATGGCAAGAGTATAACAGAAGTGTTAGCAGAAGGTGTGCTGATATATGAAAGAAAGCAATTATTATTAAAGATAAATGCACAAAATGCTATACCAACACAGGTGCAACAACTAAAGTATTAAAAGTCAAAATAGGAGGACTGTGTGAATGACATTACACATGCTATGATGAATTTCCACGGGCAAACGCATCACCTTAATCCTCACTGCTATTATGTTAAAAGCAAACAATCCAAAGACTAGAAAATACAACTTGGAACTTGCATGGCTCAACAACATTAAGCAACTCATTTTATATGAAGAAGCTACCAGTAACTTATCTAGGAAATGTAGGGCTGGATTTTATCAAGCCCACAACATCGAGCTCCATGGCAAAAGATTGTTCCGGCAGAGGCCCACCACAGAGGCTGATGCTGGGAGGGCCCAGCCCGATCATCTCGGCAGAGGCGAGGCTCTGTGGCAGCCCCTCTGTCGCTGGGCGACAGGAACTGAATTACAATATTTAAATGAACAGGAAGAATAAATTTAAATAAACTTACCTTGAATCTTCTGGGCTCGCTGCAATCCTCAGTGCAGCAGCTGGCACTCCCACAGCTTCAAGCTGGCGTGACATTGGTGGGGAGAAGGGAGGGGTTAAGATTTTCAGTGCAATGTGGGGGACGGGTCAAATAAACGTAATAGGTGTAGGGGATTGTGGGAAGGGGTGAACTTTAAACTTTGTGTAGTCTGGAGAGATGGTCAAATTTAAAAGATAAGTGTTTTTGGGGGGAAAGGGAAAATAGTTAATATAATTGTTATTGGGGGTGGGAAAGGGGTGTTAGAAACTTATTTGCTAAATTTTGAGGGGGGTGTATCTTTAAAAATGTAAATATGCCAGTAGAGCTGCCTGCCCTTTAAAAAGGCACAAGTAGCTGACACATTGCCAGCGACAGACAGCCCACCCTCTCCATCACGCTGCCCCAGCTATATAAATGAGCCGCCGCGCGGGAGATTGCGACCGCTCTTTGGCATGCGGCCTGTCATTTTTTGAGCTCACCGCCAAGATTGGCAGCGGGCTGTTAAAATCCAGCCGGTAACGTTCAATGGTTTGATTGATCTGAGTTTGATTGCATTAATCTGTCCATTAATCTGTGTTCACTGTGTTTGATTGTTTACGCCTAGTTGAAACTGAAACTAAAAGGGACAGAACTGTGTTCTGAGAAAGGCATTGTACTGAAATCTTGTAAGTACTGAGATATTTTAAAATACTGTACATAAACTAGTTGGTGATTTAATACAACTGTGATATCTGCATTGCTCTGAGATAAATCATATGTAATATATCCAGCAACTTGGTGTAAACATAACAGGAAGCAGAGCTTAGAGGGTACTGAATCAGTTCCCTGTGAATGAAACAGGGGGCCGAGCCAGCAACGTGTTTGGGTAGGGAGGAGGCAGAAATCCCTGTGAGTCAGCAGCTCTGATGTACTAAATCTATTTCATCACCACTGCAGCAACTAGTAATTGCTATTTCCAGAGCTTGCACAACTGTACCCTGATAACATCTGTACAGCAGGATTGTGTCTTGTGTATTTAACAATGATGCCTTAATGGACATGCTGTAGCAGATGCAGCCAAGGAGGGTGGCCCTCTTTGGAGCAGAAAAACAACTAACTGTAGAGGCAGAAGTGCAAGCTGCCTGCAAAGAGATTGAGGAGGCTTGAAAAGGCCGAGGCACCTTTTCGGCCTGGCACCTGGAGTCCCACCAGCACCACAAAAATCCAGCCCTTGAGTTACAAACTCTAGGATGCAATCATGAACAGATTCAATTTGCTCAGAGAATGGTTACAGACAACCATAACAGAAGGAGCCAAAAGTGTCACAGATCAAAGGTCATGATAAGGAAATCCGATCCTACAGTGGTATACATGGAGTAACATAGAAAAGTTGGATGGCATTTGAGAGGGCAGTAGTCCTATGCCATTACACACTCCTTTACAGTAAGCACCACCTTTCAATGCAAAGAAGCCAGAGTACGTGAAGTAAAGAAACATCTACATCGATTCAGATCCTTCAGTTCATCATCAGATACATGAAAGGAGCTGAAAGCCTGCACACAAACTGTGTGCAAGGCTCGTTTGGCCTTCAACTCTCATTTAGATTAGGTGGCCTCCCCATAATGCAGATTTAGAGGCTGAGCAGCACTCCAGCCACAGGACACCTATTTAGAAGAGGCACTGAAAGAAATCATCCAGTGCACAATGGACATTCAGCAGACCTTCATTGATTCTGATGTTTTAAATTAGGGCGAGGTCAGATCATTTGTGCACAGATATGCACATCGCCTGGATAATGCTGGCATTGGCAATGCTGTATGGTAGCCATAATAACTGTTTCAGTAACTCCAGGTCTGTCTGGCCGTGAGCAAAATACCCACTTTTAATTTGACCACTGTTGCAGAATTCACCAATAATAGCAGTTTTCAATGAGGAAAGATCAAACTTTCTCCCCACATTTTATACTTTTTTTTGTTACATATTTGTAGGTGGTAGGAATCCTCAAAGCAGCAATGAACAGGGACAAGCCATTTATTGACCCTCCCCCCCCCCCCTTATGTTTTTTTTTACTAAAATTAGTAAACGTTGGAAAGTTATACACTCATTAAATAATAGATGTAGGCTGGTAACATCCAGGCCAATGACAGATGCACAGTTCTACCTGGAAAATGTGACAGCATTTTTATCACTACATCTTGATATCCCACCTTGAGACCAGGGAGGAAACTGGCACTTCATTTCACTTGATAATGAATGTATTCCCACCCCAATCCCACAGAGAAACATCAGTATTAGAACTGTCGAACTGAATTGAAGACATGGGGCACCATTTCCTATCTTCAGTAAATCAGCAGCTTAATGCTAATGCTAAATGTGTGATAAATGGTAATTAGTATCAGGAATAAAAGTTCGTGCTTGTGTTCCATCTTTTTACTGTCCATTCTGAAATTTTTGCCTTAGGAATTTTTTTTCAGCTCAAGTGCTAATACACTTACAAGTCAATTAGCCTATTGAAACCAAAAGATTAAGTAAGAGTGATGTATCTAATATTGCCAGACCAATACAGTAATTGTTTGATGCATTTATCTTGCTCAAACGATATTGCTGTAGAGCTTCCAACAAGAAAGGTGGAACCTTTATTTAAAGATGATTTGCTGCATGCCATATTTGCACATTCTCAGTTTTTGCAGACTGAGGGTTGGATTCAGTGTCTCACTAGCATTGCATTGGCAGAAGAGGACTAGCAACAGCAAAAATGATGTCAGGTAGCAAATAAGGTGTCTGTCAAATCCCAAAGTTCCGCTACACATTGAGTTGCATCAGGTAGAACCATCTGGTAATGACATTTGCCTCAGAAGTTGAGGTCTGGCACAGAAGCAGTGACGGAGTTGTGCCATCTCTTTCAGAAAGACCACTTGACAACATGCAATATCCCTATGGCACGACAAGTGGCTGTCATAGTCCTTTTTTACTGCTTTTTTGCTTGTTCTGAGCTAGCACTGGTGACAGCAGCAGTGTTAGCCTGTTTTCTCTCCACATATGTATCAAAAAAGTCACAGATTTATTACTTAGTAAGGTCAATAACTTCAACATTTGTTAAGAGTAAATTGTGTTTAACTAACTTGCTGGAGTTTTCTGATGAAATAACAGAGAGGCTTGTTGAGGGTAATGCTGTTGATGTGGTGTGCATGGACTTCCAAAAGGCATTTGATAAAGTGCAACACAACAGACTTGTGAGCAAAGTTATAGCTCATGGAATAAAAGGGACAGCAGCAACATGGATACAAAATTGGCTGAGTACAGAGTAGTGGTTCATTGATCTTTTTTAGGCTGGAGGAAGGTTTGTAGTGGAGTTCCCCAATGGGTTCAATGTTAGGGCCCTTACACTTCCCAATATATATTAATGACCTAGACCTTGGTATAAATGGCACAATCTCACAATTTGTAGATGATATTAAACTAGGAAGCATTGTGAACTTTGAGGAGGATAGTGTAGAACGTCAAAAGGCTAGTGGAATGGGCAGACAAGTGGCAGATGATATTTAATGCAGAAAAGTATGGAGTGATTTATTTTGGTAGGAAGAATATGGAGAGACAATATAAAATAAAGGGCACAATTCTAAAGGGGCTGCAGGAGCAGAGGGACCTGGGTATATATGTGCATAAAATATTGAAGGTGGAAGGAGGGGTTGAGACAGGAGTTAATAAAGCATACAGCATCCTAGGCTTTATCCATAGGGTTATAGAGTACAAAAACAAGGAAGTTATGTTCAGCTTGTATAAAACACTTGCTCAGTCTGAACTGGAGTACTGCATCCAGTTTTCAGTGCCATACTTTAGGAAGGATGTGAAGGCATGAGAGAGAATACAGAAAAGATTCACAAGGATGGTTCCAGGGATGAAGAATTTCAGTTATGTAGGTAGATTGGAGAAGTTGGGACTGTTTTCTTTGGAGAAGAGAAGGTTGAGAGGAGATTTCATAGAGGTATTCAAAATCATGAAGGGTCTGGAAAGAGTAGATAGGAAAAAACTGTTCCCATTTGTGGAAGGATCAAGAACAAGAGGGCGCAGATTTAAGGTAATTGGCAGAAGAAGCAATGGTGACATGTGGATAAACTTTTTCATGCAGCGAGTGGTTGGAATCTGGAATGCACTGCCTGAGAGTGTAGTGGAGGCAGGTTCAATCAAGGCATTCAAGAGGGAATTAGATTGTTATCTGAAAAGGAAGAATGTGCAAAGCTGTGGGGAGAAGGTGGGGGAGTGGCACTAGGTAAATTACTCCTTCAGAGAGCCAGCACAGACACTACAGTCTGAATGACCGCCTTCTGTGCTGTAACAATTCTGTGATTTTGTCATTAACCAACAGCAACACAATTCCAGAGTCTCCAGTGTCACCAGCTGAACCTATGCTGTCATTCAAGCCTTCTGCACAAGGCTGAGCAGAAAGAGAATTCTTTATATATCTCACCATGCACTTAGTATGTAACAATTGGCGCAGAATTATTCAGGTTAATACCTGCTGTTCTGGGATCTTGATTTTAAAGCAATCATCAAGGTTGACTTTCTTTGAAGGGGATTGAAGATTCAAAGGGTGGCTCCTGAGAGGCCATGATTATTGAGCTATAGCTCAGAACACATATGAGGAACCAAGGACAGAAACAGATACAACAAACTTCCTTCCACAACCAGGATTTATTATGGAAGATACCATTGCATCCTGAAGTAATGCATTGGATGTCTGGACAGCCTTACAGTACCATTACCACACCCACCACCCTTCTTCACCAAGAGTTTCCAGATTACTTCTCATTTTCAGTATGCTCCATAACTTTCCTTAAACAAAAGAGTAAGAGATCCTGGGCATAGAAGCTGATGACCAGGAAGACAAAGACATGGCAAACCAAGAAGGTGAAAATGTCATTGAGGAATTAGCAGTAATAAAGCCTGTTGTATGTTTGCTTTGTCTGACACCATTTGCATATATGGTTAATCTAGCTAGGAGAGATTACTGAGTTTTCAGTAATTTTTAATTAACTCATTTATTATATTTTAACTATATACAGCTTTACATAAGTCTGTAGGACTCCTCTGAAGCCATGCTGCATCTCCCTCCAGTCTCTCTCACATGTGGTCTCTACCATCATCATAGTGGGAGCTAAATCCTCATACTGCCTCAAACACTAACCCTTTCAAATCCTTACAATACACAGCCAAGAAGAATCAAGCAAGAATCAAGAATCCTGAACGGTCTTGACAAGGTGAATGTGGAAAGGATGTTTCCTCTTGTGGGTGAGTCCAGAACTAGGGGACGCTGCTTTAAAATTAGGGGTCGGCCTTTTAGGACAGAGATGAGGAGAATTTTTTTCTCTCAGAGGGTTGTACGACTTTGGAACTCTCTGCCTCAGAAGGTGGTGGAGGTGGGGTTATTGAATTTTTTAAGGCAGAGGTAGATAGATTCTTGTTAGGCAAGGCAATCAAAGATTATCAGGGGTAGATGGAAATGTGGAGTTCGAGACACAAACAGATCAGCCATGATCTCATTGAATGGTGGAGCAGCCTAGAGAGGCCGAATGGCCTACTTCTGCTCCTAATTCGTATGTTCGTATGTATGTATTTCGCACCAGACATTAATTTTAGATACCTTCCAAGGAGCCCTAAAATCTACACTTTCTTCTTTTAAAAAGAGAAAATGACATTTGTAAAGTTACTGTGCCTAAAGTCATCTTGTCCCAAACTTTGATTCTCAGCTCTTCAAGGAAAACATATTACAATTTGATACTGGACTCTCACTATATTCTAACTAATGAAAAATACTCAGCACAATCCTCACATCAACTGCAAGGCTGTGTGAATGTTGGCAGCTGGAGTTGACTCTGCCCTGTGGAAGGAGTTAGTATGCTTTCTGATTGGCTGCAAGAACAACAAACTTGCATTTATATCATGCCTTTCACATTTCAGAACATCTCAATGTGTTTTACAATTTCAGAACATCTCAATGTGTTTTACAGCCAATGAAATACTTTTTGAAGTGTAACCACTGCTGCAGACAATTTGTGCACAGCAATCAGGTAAATGAGTATTTAATCTGTTTTGTGCTCAAGTCCTGCAGTAAAGCTTAAATCTATACCCTTTTGACTCAGTGGCAAGAATGCTACCACTAAACCAAGCTTGCAAGACAGCCTGCTAGGATTCTGGCAGTCCTACACCTCTTTGGAATGTGCATACTAATAGTCACATCTGGGCTTGTGATGGCTGACTGATGCTATCTATTTTCAGCTACCTCTTCCCCATGTAACTTGAACAAGGCACCCAAGAAAATCTTTCACTCTTCCACATTTAACTCCTGAATAGCATATTAACAGTTTATAGCATTATATCTCTTACCATTAGCGCAGAAAAGCTAAAACTATTTAATCAACATCATAAGATGTCACCATGTCTCACTGCTGAGTCCATTATAGGAATGTTGCATCCAGCTATATTTTGCCCTTCAGGGAATACTATTCTATTCTTTAATTCACAAACACTTCTTTTCCCCTCAACAACTCAACTCTACAAAACCTACGTCTGTCCAAAATTTGAATAATGTTCCAATATCTGAGTAGGTTCTTCTAGATCTTTCTTTTGCATTCCTGGATGGTTGCAAGAAAAAGCTTCCCTCTCAGTCACTACCTTTCTGATTACTACTATGTCCTGTGTTAATCTAAACTCTCTTTTGTTCTTTCTAAGGTTCAAATATACAAACTTGCATTCCCTTCCTCCTCCTTACATTCCCATTATGTTGATAGCAAAACTCAATGCAGTGTCTCCTGTTCTCAAGCATTGTTTCCAAGTGCCTGAAAACTTTCTTTTCTTCCACAATCTTCAGGCATCTAAACTGAATTTCGCTGTTTGACTTTAACTCTAGGCGCAGTAGTGGGCAAGCTCGGCCGATTTTAAGGCCAGGCTCACTAGCATGCTACTAGCTGACATCCTGTCCAAAATGCCAAAATGGCTGGCAAGTCAGCAGAAGGGCCTGGCAGTTAAAATTAGGTGGCAGGAGGCTGCCAGGGCTCCTGGGGAACAGTCTCTGGCACAAGGTAAGTGCTCCAGGGCACCTCCGTCGGGGACGAAGACAAAAGCTGGCCATGAGAAGTGTTCTTGCTTTTCCTGGCCCACAGGGAAACTGAATAAATATGGGTAATGGGCACTTTACAACCTTCTGGACTGAACACTGAGTTCAACAATTTCAGATCATAACCTCTGCCCCCAATTTGTTTCATATTTCTTTGGTTTAGTTTTTCCTCTCATTTCTCTCTTATCTCTTTTACTTTGTGTTCAGATGGCAACTACCCTGCCATTCACGCCTCCTCTAGACACATCGGCCAGAGTTTTACGCCCCCCGCAAGAGCGGGCTGGAGGCGGGTGTGTTGTAAAAGTGAGTGGGAGGCGAGGTTGCCGTTCCCGTCGCCTTCCCACCCCTGCTGCAATTGTACGAGAGGGGGTGGCAGTGAGAAATGGCCTGCCTGCTCCAGGCCAATTAAAGCCATTAAGTGTCCAATTAACTGCCACTTAAGGGCCTCCTCCCACCGACGCTGGTATATTACCAGCGGCAGGGGGTGGCCCAGGACCCCCAGGAGGCAACCCAGTAAAACCCGGCGGCCTCCTTGTGGACTGGGGGAAACCCTCCTGATCGGGCCTGCTGTGCCTCACGGAGGGCCCTTCCATAGCACAAGCCACCCCCACTGCACTGCATTTCCCCCGCTCCCAACCGAACCCCCTTGCCTCGCTGGGGCCTTGCTGATTCTTCCTGGTGAGACCCCACACACTTACCTTCATTCCAGGGCCAGTGTCCCTCCTGCTCTTCTGGCTGGGTGCAATCCAAGCAGTGATGACCGCTCCCAGTGGTGGTGCTGGGACTGAGAGCTGCTGGCCCGCTGATTGGCTGGCAGCTCTTGGAGGTGGGACTTCCTGCCTCAGAGGGGCAGAAATCTCGCCCGAGGCCGATTAAGGGCCTAGGCCAAATAAAATCATAGTGCGGCTCCTAAGCCCGACAAGGACAGGCTCTTCCCCGATTTTTTGGCTGGTGGGTGGGGCCTCCAGCCCAATGTAAAATTCTGACCATCTTTTATTTCCTTACTTGTCCCATTGCTCCCTTTGGCCTTGTAACATGAAAGCTTTTGTCATTTAATGCCTTCACTGCTTCACAGACCATCCCTTTTGTTCTTCCTCTCACCCTCTCCCCTTTCACTTGCTCAAAACCATTTCTAACTTTTCCCACTTCTGATGAATGTTCATGGACCTGAAACATTAACTCTGTTTTTCTCTCCACAGAAACCCTGGAGCAGCCAGTTAGTCATGTGGCCAACTGGTCTAACCAGTCCTGGATTGTATACCATAGTAGTCCCTGGAATGCTCCTCTTACACACAATACCTGCTGATCAAGGTCCATTGTGGGTTGAATGGGTCAGGGAATGGTCCTTTGTCCTTCCAAATACTGTCTGTTAATATGCAAATGTATTTTTCCAGCCATGCCTGATCTCTTTAACAAGTCATTTTTTCACCCCAGCAACAGTTTAAAATCAATGTTCACGACAAAATTAATGTGCCTCATTCTTAGCAGGTGGGGGCCCAGAATGACACCAAGGTTCTATACAATTGAAGCAAGACTTCACTACTTCTGTATTCAAATCCTCTTGCGATAAAGGTTAACATACCATTAGCCTTTTCAAATGCTTGCTGCACCTGCATGTTACCTTTCAGTGACTTATTGACAAGGACACCCAGGTCCCTTTGTACATCTACAATTTGTAATCTCTTACTATTGAAGAAATGCTCTGCACATCTATTCCTCCTACCAAAGTGGATTACCTCACATTTTTCCACATTATATTCCATCTGCCACATTCTTGCCCACTCAGTAAGCCTGTCCAAATCCTCTTGAAGCCGCTTTGCATCTTTCTCAAAACACACTTTTCCACCTAGTTTTGTGTCATCCATGAACTTGGAAATATTACTTTTGGTCCCCAAATCCAAATCATTTGATATATATTGTGAACAGCTGTGGCCCAAATACTGATCCTTGCGGTACCCCACTAGTCACAGCCTGCCAATGCGAGAATGACCCATTTATTCCCACTCTCTGTTTTCTGCCTGTTAACCAATCCTTAATACATGCCAGTAAATTACCTCCTATCCCATGTGCTTTAATTTTGCTAACCAACCTCCTGTGGGGGACTTCAATCAAAAGCCTCTGAAAATCCAAGTATACTACGTCCACTGACTCCCCTTTATCAATTCTGTTAGTAACATCCTCAAATCAAATGTCTCACAGCACTTTACAGCCAATTAAGTACTTTTGAAGTGTAGTCACTGTTGTAATGCAGGAAATAGAGCAACCAATCAGCACACAGCAAACTCCCACACACAGCAATGCAGTAATGACCAGATAATTTGTTTATGTGAAGTTGATTGAGGGATAAATATTGGCCAGGGATAACTCTCCTGCTCTTCTTTGACGGAGTGCCATGGGATCTTTTCTATTATAGTATATATATATCTTTTATATCCACCCAAGCAGGCAGATGGGGCCTCGGCTTAACGTCTCATCCGAAAGACAACACCTCTGACAGTGCAGCACTCCCTCAGTACTGCACTGGAGTGTCAGCCTTGATTTTTGTGCTCAAGCCCTGGAGTGGGACTTGAGCCCAGAACCGTGTGACTCAGATACAAGAGTGCTACTAACTGAGCCACAACTGACAACCAAGAAGAAAAATCATAAACATCGTTTCTTCTGAGAGTAAACACCAGAAACCGCAAACAAAATCTTAACAAAATCACATATTCTGAAACCAAAGAAGCAATTTCAGATCTCAGGTCTCTGCTACTTGATAATCATGGCTAACAGGCGTAAACAGGCCACAGGCACACTGAGCAGCAGGGTGAAGATTACGAGTAATGGCTATAAACAGAGATTGGAAGTAAAAATACAGAATTTCATTAAAATATTAACACCTTTAACTCTGCAAGCATGGCACTGCAGGTTAGAAAAAACTTTGACTATAAAAATACACAGATTTATTCTATTAAATGGTGGATTAAACTCTTTTATGCTGCAGCAAAAATGCATTTTGTGACAGTACTACATTATCACAATTGAAATTGCAACTCATGTTCATTCTCATTTATTTATCACAGTGCATTACATTTGCAGCATACCACAAAGGAGGGCATGAAAAATTGTACTTCCTGCAGTGCAGTCACTGGAATTCATTACAGTTTTGGTGATATATTTCTCACCAAATGGAATATCTGTGGTGAATCAGTACCATTCCTTTTATTTCTCAGTGTTTTAAACTACTCACTTCCTCTCATCCCAAAGAGTTAGATCTCATAAATGGACAAGTTCTTTGCTTTTTTCACTTTCAAATTTTACTCCTCCTTTCTCTCCACAGGGTGGAAGTGGGTTTTGTATTTTACAGGTCCTGTGAAGCAATTTACACTGTGGCAGCCAAAGTAATTCCCTTGCCTCAATGGGAAAGCATGGAAAAGACATGGAATAGTCTCAAATATCTATTTGTTGGGACAAAAATGGTACTTCATGTCACTACGTAACATAGACAAATCAGTGCCTCAGGCTGGTAGAAGGCATAGTAAGTACTGATGTGCTAATTAATCATCAAGACCAGTTTAACATCAAGAAAGAGACTTTTATAAAGCATAGTGAAGAAATTCTGAAGAACTATGTTTCATTAATTGTATTACAACAACAACTTTTATTTATATATGACACCAAGCCACATAAATAAATATTATGTCAGATGACCAAAAGCTTGGTCAAAGAGGTAGGTTTTAAGGAGTGTCTTAAAGGAGGAAAGTGAGGTAGAGACGCGTAGTAAGTGTATTCCAGAGCTTGGGGTCTTCGCAACTGAAGGCATGGCCACCAATGGTGGGGCGATTAAAATTGGGGATGCTCAAGAGGTCAGAATTCGAGGAGCCCAGATATTTTTTATTTTAATTTTTTTATTTATTTAGAGATACAGCACTGAAACAGGCCCTTCGGCCCACCGAGTCTGTGCCAACCATCAACCACCCATTTATACTAATCCTACACTAATTCCATATTCCTACTACATCCCCACCTGTCCCTATATTTCCCTACCACCTACCTATACTAGGGGCAATTTATAATGGCCAATTTACCTATCAACCTGCAAGTCTTTTGGCATGTGGGAGGAAACCGGAGCACCCGGAGGAAACCCACACACACACAGGGAGAACTTGCAAACTCCACACAGGCAGTACCCAGAATTGAACCTGGGTCGCTGGAGCTGTGAGGCTGCGGTGCTAAACACTGCGCCACTGTATCTCGGAAGGTTGTGGGGCTGGAGGATATTACAGAGATAGGGAGGGTGAAGCCATGGAGGGATTTGAAAACAAGTATGAGAATTGTAAAATTAAGACATTGCTTGACCAGGAGCCCATGTAGGTCACGGAGCACAGGAGTGATAGGTGAACGGGACTAGGTGCAAGTTAATTCACGGGCAGCAGAGTTTTGAATGACCTCAAGTTTACAGAGGGTAGAATATGTGAGACCAGCCAGAATTGTAATGGAATATTCAAGTCTGGAGGTAACAAAGGCATGAATGAGGCTTTCAGCAGCACATGAGCTGAGACAGGGGCGAAGTCAGGAGATGTTATGGGGGTGGAAATAAGCATTCTGAGTGATGGCGCGTATCTGAGGTAGGAAACTCATCACAGGGTTAAATGTGACACCAAGGTTGCGAACAGACTGGCTTAATTTCAGTCAGAACGCCATGTGGCCCAAGACTCCTCCTCTAGGGTGCAAGAAGAAGCCAATGCCCCAGAGGGTGCACCATCACCTGTCTCTTCTTCCAACTCCACCAGCGCAGATATATCCACACGATCCGTGGGGGGTTTAAGATTAGAATCTGGGTCACAAGCTGGTGTACACGACAGAGACACGTCCCAGCAGCTTAGGGAGCATGTGCCAATCGGGTACCCCGACAATCGAAGCACAACCCACTGTTTGTTGCTACGAGAGGTCTGCTGGATGTGCAGCAAAGCCATGTGGAAAATATGTTGGAGATGCCTGAGATCATGAGTGGCTTGCACTTACCATGGAGTAGTCCATGCAAACCATGACGTCTGCCATGTCCCAGGTATTTCAGTGTATAGCTTCCTCAGTCGAGGGTCTGGCGAGCTCCACAGCAAGTCTGGTTGAGCACTTTGAGCCATATGCGCTCTGACGTGCACTCCATCACTGTTGCCATTGGGTCCATGCAGCAGAGTCTAACTGAGAGGGGGATGAGGAACCTGGACCTCCCTCTAGGTGCGCCTTCCCCTCAGGGAGACAAGCAGGTGCCATCATGCACACAGATGGAGAAGCAGCGCGTGTCAGCTGCCCCGGGGCCTTCCTCTCAGGACACCCACAGGGTAAGCGACATCTCGTCCTGTCCACCCCACTCCCGACATTGACTGACTTACCTCCAGCAGGCGAGCACATGGGGGATACTCACGCACCATTGCTGCAGATCCCCAGTAGGATGGCGCCATCAAGGCCCCATTCTTTCAGAGAACGTCCACCATGGTCATCCACAGCAACGGGACAGTGCACTGAGCAGACTCCCTCCACCTCAGCTGCTAGTGTCTAAGTAGCACCGAGATGTAGTGGGAGAAAAAGGAAATTGAAAGAGTTTTGATCACGAAGGTGGCTCGGGTGCTGTACAACTTGTGACAATTGAAAAGATTTATTAATATATTTTTATTTCATGCAAAATTTGATCCGTTCTCAGTAATGTTTTGCTTGGTTACAGATGGATACAAAGATGTTTTTAGAGGTCTATGGCAGGAATGCAATGATGTTTACAAAGCAACTCAGGAAATGTCCAGTGTCCATATCTCATTGGAATTTGAGCCTTCACTCTTCAATGATGGCTGTTTTCCTATTGACAGTTATTAATTTTTTCCAGTACTGTCATGCCTTACTTTTGTTTTCTCCGGTCAGAACTTAACGCTGCTTGCTGTGGTGTGTTGAGGATTCCAAATGCCAATCACATGAAAGTGCAGCAACACCTCGTTACGACTGCAGAGATGAATACGACCTCATGCAAAAGGGAATTTCTGTGGGGAATTGTTATGTTTCTCCTCCCAACATTCCTTGATGATGTGGCTTATTGTTGACTGAAACGTGCATAAATGAGGTTCTCCCTGATGTCCCTTGCCTGTCTCTCTATGGTCCACATATTGATGCTGGCATCATTGTCATTGTTGTCCTCCTTCTCACCCTCTTCATAGTCATCCTCATCTGAGGAGGACTGGTGTTCCTCCTGTTCCTCTGCCTGTAGCATGTTTCTGCGTCTAATTGCAAGGTTGTGCAAGGCACAGCAGACAACGATTATTCGTGACACCCTCTGTGGCACGTACTGAAGAGCCCCTCCCAACTGGTCAAGGTAGCGGAAGCGCATTTTCAGCATGCCAATGGTGTGTTCAATGATGGCTCTGGTGGATGCATGAGGACATTGTACCTCTCTTCAGCAACACTTTGGGGATGATGTACTGGTGTTATCATCAGGTACAAAGTGGGTAACTCTTGTCACCCAGGATCCAACTACCCACTTCGGCTGGTTCCTTGAAAACTGCTGGCAGCTGGGAGTTCCTCAAAATATAGGAGTCTTGACAGCTCCCTGAGAAACGTGCGCAAACACGCATGATTCTTCTCTTGTGGTCACAAAGTAGCTGTATGTTTAAAGAGAGGAAGTCGCTGTGATTGACAAAGACGGCAGGCTGGACCCAGGAAGCTCGAAAGGCCACATGAGTGCAGTCAATTATCCCTTGTACTCTAGGAAACCCAGAGATGGTGCCGAAGGCTGCAGACCTCGCTGCCTGGCTGTCGCGTCTACAGGTAAGTAGATGAAATAATTGGCACGTCGATGCACCTATGGGTCGCAGACTGCGAGATGCCACATATGTCACCCGTGGATCCCTGGAAGGAGAACTGGAGAAAAAATTGAGTGCAGCTGTCATCTTGAGGGCAACTGGCATGGATTGCTACTGAAGCGAGCAGCTGCCGATCATGCTGCAGGATCCTACAAATTTCTGTCACCATTTCACGTGACATCTTTAAGCATCTCTGGCATTGCCTGACATTTGTAGGTAATTTGTCCTTGTCATGAGGATGCAATGACATGCCAGTGCCCGTCTTTGATAAGGCCATTCCTTGATGTCATCATTAGGAGCATCCTCACCTTTCTGTTCAGCCTGTTGCTGCCGCTCAGGCATCATGAGTTGAGGAAAAAGAGCGGTCCTTAGTTCTCTCCCTTTGTTCTTCTTCCCGTGGTACTAGACAAATTGGGTGTAGGAGACCCATGCTGCTGTATTTTTTCTGAACAATAAATGAACAGTGCGTAGTGATTCAGCCCTCTGTTGCTAGTGAATAGAAACATCAAGGTAATGAACAAGTCCCTTATTTCTGCCTTCAAATTGCAGCCAGGTAGAAGACACACCCACTGTTGTTTGCCTCCTCCCACTCTCCTTGCAATCCTTCAGTGTCCAATGTGATTTCCATTATTGTTGGAGAAAATGGTGAAAGAGGAATTCAGGGCAAGTCTCCCCACCTTCCAACCTCTTCCTGCAACTTTCCAGCTTGAACCCATCACCCAATGTTACCGTTACCTTTCCCTCCGTTACCATTGAGCCTCCCCAATTACCTTGCACAGTGTAATCATCAATGTATGTATGTCATCCCTCCCCTCTTTCCCCCATTGACTGTAACCATTCTCTCTGCTAGCTAGTACCCTCAATTTACCCCACAGCTCCCTGACGTTGACAGCACTCATCCCTCCCTTCAGGCCCTTGCCAAATATCTTCACACTGTACTGATCTAAAACTTTCCGCTGGTTGGAGTCCTATCTAGCGCAAAGGAAGATGGTTGTGGTTGTTGGTGGTCAGTCATCTCAGTCCCAGGACATCACTGCAGGAGTTTCTCAGAGTAGCATCCTAGGCCCAAACATCTTCAACTGCTTCATCAGTGACCTTCCCTCCATCATAAGATCAGAAGTAGGGATGTTCGCTGATGATTGCACAATGTTCAGCACCCTTCACGACTGCTCAGATACTTGAAACAGTCCGCGTCCAGATGTAGCAAGACCTTGACAACATCCAGACTTGGGCTGATAAGTGGCAAGTAACATTCACGCCACACAAGTGCCAGGCAATGACCATGTCAAACAAGAGCGAATCCAACTATCTCCCCTTGATGTTCAATGGCACTACCATCATAGAATCCCCACCTATCAACATCCTGGGGGTTACCATTGACCAGAAACTGAATTGGACCGGCCACATAAATGCTGTGGCTACAAGAGGAAGTCAGTGGCTGGGAATTCAGCAGCAAGTAACTCACCTCCTGTCTCCCCAATGCCTGTCCACCATCTTTAAAGCACAGGTCAGGAGTGTGATGGAATACTCTCCACTTGCCTGGGATGGGTGCAGCTCCAACAACACTCAAGAAGCTCGACACCATCCAGGACAAAGCAGCATGCTTGACTGGCACTCCATTTACCACCTTCAACATTCACCCCTTCACCATTGACGCACAGTAGCAGCAGTGTGTACCACCTACAAGATGCATTGCAGCAATGCACCAAGGCTCCTTTGACAGCACCATTCAAACCTGCAATCTCTACCACCTTAGAAGGACAAGGGCAGCAGATGCATGGGAAGACCACTAATTGCAAGTTCCCCTCCAAGTCACCCACTGCCCTAACTTGGAACTATATCGCCATTCCTTCACTGTCGCTGGGTCAAAATCCTGGAACTCCCTTCCTAACAGCACTGTTGGTATACCTACACCCCAAGGCAGCTCACCACCGCCTTCTCAAGGGCAATTACAGATGGGCAATAAATGCTGGCCTAGCCAGTGATGCCCACATCCCACGATTGAATAAAAAAAATCTAATCCATCCACTACCTGCAGCAGACAAAATGCATCTTCACCATCAACAACAACCATTCAACAACCTGGACGCTCCACTCCACCCTCCCTTGCTCCTCCATGCACCCAATCAAACCCATCCTTCTCTCCCCGGCTACCCTCCCCTGCTCCTCCATGCGCACGATGCCCCACTCGTCCCTCACTGACCAACCTCCCTGCTCCTCCATGCTGCCCCCAACATGCCGTTGCTGCCATCCGCTGAGATGATTCACCCTTGTTGCTGTCGAGCCTGGAGCCAAACATCCATTGCAATGCTGGCCTGGAGGTAAACATCCATTGCAATGCTGGTGTTAGTTTAGCAGATGGGAGAAAGAAAGAAGAGCACAGACCTGAGGCTCAACTGCACAAATCTGACTGTTGCACGCCAGGTTGAAACATTTGTGAACTGGGTAGCACGGGAATATTATTCGCAGTTCACTTAATCTGGCAGGTAGGACTAAATTGTACCTATGCATAGGGTAATGAGTATTCATGTTATTTAAATGAATGCAAAGCTGCAATCCACCACTGTGTCAGGGGAACCCCGGAACATCACAAACCCGCTGCTGACTTAATTCCTCTAAAATATCCCACTGTTGGAAATCCAGAAAAACACCTCCCGCCTAATTATATCACCCCGCAGGCAACCAAATCCATCGTGGCAGACAGCATAAAATTCCCCTCAATGGCTTCAGTTTTCCAGTATTCAGTATTAGTATTCAGTCTTATCAGAATAAACTTGTAGTCTATGTACTAATTTGGAGTTTTGCAATAAATGGTGCTGCAGTTCACAAAGGGTTAATCTAAATTTAAGTTTAGCATTAAAATGATTACACTATCCTAGCGTTATTTCCTAACAGGAAACTCGACTCTATTTTTAAAAAGCTGCAGTAATATCAAACTATTAAAAGTCACATCTACACTATGTCATGCAGGCCCCCACTTGCCAAGAATGAGGCATATTAATTTCACCACATGGACGTTAAATTTCAAATTGTTGCTGGGCAGAAGAGAAGGCCTGATACAAGGGGTTGCTAAGCCCCTAGCGAGAAAGACATTTTTGCAGACATTGCTTGGAACAAAGGAGCTATCCCCTGCTCCACTACAATACACAAAGCCAGAAGTGGTTATACCAGTCAGTCATGTGACTACCCTGCTGGCCAACTTGGGGAGTTTTAAATTGTAGAGACAGTGTTTGAACTGGCAGATGGCAGGTTTGCTCCTGGACTGAGAGCATCTCCTTCTCACCAGCTTCGGAATCCATTGAAGACACATGAACCCCGAGAGAGAAAAGTTTCCTACAGTGAGAAAGGTTTAAAAAGAATACTGGGCCCCAACGAAAAGCAAGATCTACCTAAAAGCAAGGACTATACAGTGAACTCGAAGCACAGTAAAAAAAACTCTTCAGATATTGCCTCAAATCTTTCCACTTTATTTTTCTTCTGCTCTTTTCTGTCTCATTTTGCATGTGCATATCAGGTATGCACGCTAGCGTGGGCGTGTCATGTATCCGCAGGCGTCATGCAAATTAGAGTTTAAGTTTAAGTTCAATAAAATTTCAATCTTTCTTCTTTAAACCTAAGAAAGCCAGTTTGTGCTCATTTCTTTGCCTTATAATTGGAAAGCGGTGAACAAGGATTCACCAAGGAGGAGCTCAAAACTGTGTGTTTAAAAGAAATCCCTGTTACACTAAGACCAGGTGACGGGTGAAGGGAACCCCTAGACCTCTTTCTCACCTGGTCGTAACAACTATATCATTTTCACACTTAACAGGAACACTTGAAGTGAAAGTAAAAAGTTACATACTGATCCCATCTACTAACTGTTTATCTTTTTGGCTGTGTAGGTTCTCTTTAATGAGAGAGGAGAATCTTGGCAAATGGCTCAATTCCCAATTTGCATCAACACTGGTTAATAAGTACTTCCAAGTTACTGCTTATTCCTCTAATCCCACTGCTTCAAAAGCTTATTCCTCACTGAACTACTGACATATTCATTCAGATACTGCCCATTTAGTATCAAACCTGTACTTACAAACATTGTGACTGAACTAAAAGTGGACATTATACTATGCACTCATTAAAAACCCAAGATTGTTAGTACCATCTGCTACCGAATTAAACAATCTTCAGGTTGTTGTACTTTATGCAGCACTGGTTGCACGTGTTTGTTATAACAAGCAAATTGCTTGAGCTATTTTCCCAAGTGGCAGTTATTTTTAAATTGACTTAATGCCAAGCTGAAAATAGTAGACATTGTGTTAAAGTCCAATTGTTGTGTTTTAACACCATGCTACATTTTTGATAGAAGTTTAACACAGCAGTAAATGCTTATTATGAGGGAATAATACCAGCAAGCCAGCCAATTATTAGAGGGCAGATCCACATCACATCATTTAGCTATCTTTTCCTAAAATTACTGAATGGTTGCAGACGTTATAACCAAGCAAAAATTGAGGTAATTTAATTGAACTTTCTTTTAAGATTATAAAGGAGACTGACAAAACTGAACCAGAAAAACCGGTCACTATGGCAAAGGGTTCAAATAGGAGCAATAAAAGTCACAAATTAGGAAGTTAGGTGTACAAAAGAAAGTTAAACAGAATTGTTTTTACAGAAAAGGGAAGAGTTCTGGAGTGTTACCAGGAAAAACCACTGAACTAAACAATATAAATTATTCAAGAAAACAACTGAATATGTTTCTCGGGAAGAGGAAATGATAGATAAGGTGAGATGGTGTGTGGGGAGTGCTAGGATCAATTAAATAAGGACAAGTTTGATTGGTCCTTATTGCCTTTTAGTCTTCATAAAAGTTATGCATTTGCCAAGTCCTTCTCCTGTGCAATCAGTTTCACTTTACCAGGCTTTGATACTGTCGATAATATTAAATCCAATCTTTTTTAGTGTGCTGTAATGCATCCTCCATGGTATTTCTCACAGACTGCTCTGTTCTGGGTGTTCAGACTTGTGAGTGCAATAGCAGGACCAGGATCAAGGCTGCAACTATGAAACTATTATTGACAGCCATAAAAACCCATCTGGTTCACAAATGTCCTTTAGGGAAGGAAATCTGCTGCCTTTGCCTGGTCTGGACTATATGTGACTCAATGTGATTGACTCTTAACTGCCCTCTGAAATGGCCTAGCAAGCCACTCAGTTGTCAAAGGCAATTAGGGATGGGCAACCAGTGCTGGCCTTGCCAGTGACGCCCACATCCCATGAAAGAATAAAAATAAGATGATGGGGCATGGTAGCAGGAGACCATTTGCCCATCCAGCCTACCATTCCAAACCATCCATTAGACTCCTTACCTGCAATTCTAGTAATAATAGACATGTATCCTTTTGCTTAACGAGAACTGCATTCTATCTTTTTAAAAACCTGTCATGGTTTCTATTCCACCACCAATAGTACTGTTTCATAATTTTGTTCCCTTCTTACTAACAAAATGTGCTTAAATTTCCTACTTTCTTTTGACACCCTAAACTTTTAAGCTGTGTTGCCTAGTCCTGAAATCTTGTAATGGAAGAACTTCGCTGGATCCAAATCCTCCATACTCCATACATTTTGGAAAGCTCTATTGAATTCTTCTTTATCCTCCAGAGCCCCAGTCTTCATACCTTAACACTCTAAATTTAATAATCATACTGAAAATTAAGCTGAGTGCTACGTACGATATTCTGGCAAATTAAAATAATAGTTGGTGTCATGCAGGCCCCCACCTGCCCAGAATGAGGCATATTAATTTTGCCACATGGATATTAAATTTCAAATTGTTGCTGGGAAGAAGAGAAAGCCTGATACAAAGACTGCCAGACCTTGTCTGGGAAAAAAACATTTACATACTAACAGACATTGAAGGCAGAGAAGCATATTCCATTCCCTGCTAAGATGATATAACACAGAGCCAAGATGTGCTCAGAACAGTTAGTCACATGACTAACCTGCTTGGCAACCTGGGGGTTTCTGAATTGTACAGTTTGAACTGAGAGCCTGCAGAAAGCTGTTTGTTCCTGGATTGAAAAGACCTCTCCTGGTTGGCTCGCCACAGCCTCTCCTGTCTGCTTCCATCTCTTTCTCACAAGCCTCTGAATCCACTGAAGACACATGAATCCCAAGACAGAAAAGTATCCTGCAGCGAACAATGTTTAAGAAGAATACTGGGCCTCAACGAAAAGCAAGATCAACCTCCAATCAAGGACTCTACAGTGAGCTCAACGAACCATAACAAAAACTCTTCAGACATTGCCTCAAACTTTTCCACTTTATTTTTCTTCTGCTCTTTTCTGTCTCTATTTGCATGTGTGTATCGTGTATGCATGCTAGCGTGGGCACGTCATGTATCCGTAGGCGTTGACTGAATTAGAGTTTAAGTTTAATAAATTTCAACTTTTCTTCTTTAAACCTAAGAAAGCCTGTTTGTGCTGGTTTCTTTGCCTTATAATTGGAAAGTGGTGAACAAGCATTCACCAAGGGGGAGCTAAAAACATGGTGTATTTAAAATTAAACCCTGTTACAGTGAGACCAGGTGAAAGCTGAAAGGGACCCTAGACCTCTTTCTCACCTGGTCGTAACATTGGCAACACAAGTACAACATACACCAGACCAAGAGTAGCTGTAATTTTTTTTCATTTACGTGTCATGGAACCTCGGCTTTTCTGCTTTCTAATTCATTAGCTCAAGAATCCCATTCCAGAAACAGCCAAACCCATTCTACCATAAAAGATGCTTTCCTTTCTGAAGGGCCTTGTTGTCACCCCAGTGTTGAGCAAATTGAAACAAATTTTCTCGAATGGATAAAATAACAAAGCCTTGAACTCCCAAAAAACAGGATGGGTGGTCGCTGGTGTTGTGACTGAAAGGACAGATGAGAGCCTATACTTCATTGACACAGGAGTTGAAAAGAAAGATCTGCTCCATAATAAAAAATTGAAGCCACTGCAAATGGATCTAATTCTATATTCCCTAAAAACAGAAAACAAATTGAATATAGTGAAGCATCCTTTAAGTAGGAGACACACCTCCTCCGAAGGGAAAAAAAGATCAAGTTTGACTGCAGGGAATTAAATCTTGTACTTTCTCAAAGTGCTTGTAGGAAATATATTTTAAAAATCAGGATTTTTTTTTATATAGAGTTAATCAATTTTCAGCACTGATGCTAGATATGTATTTATCTTTACTCCCTCTCTTGCTTTTGGTCCTTGAATGATGGGACCGCCTGTAAAATAATCCAAGCTGAAAATTATCTGACAATATATTCCCTGGCTCCAGCCGGATGGGTAAACAGCAACAGACCTATCCAACAGTAAACAGGAATCGTTCAGTTTTCACAAAATTATGACATGCTAGCCCTGAAAATGGAGACACAAAGCACAAAGTAGGTTGTTAACTGATTAGCATTTACATGTACTGGTGCTTTGTGCTTTGTCCCACCAGAAATGTCAGGGACAAGAGTACTATTCCCAGTGCAATATTGCAAAGAAGGCATCAGGAAAGGGGTGGCAGTAGTAGATGAGTCCTAAATTTTAGGATTCAGATCTCCTGGACTTCTTATTAAAATCAGTAATAGGAAAACCTACCTGCGGGAGGTTCACTGGGAAGAAGGCCATCCAAAACAATCAGCAGAGCAACGGAGGAGTGACAGTGGCACATAATGCCATCTCTCACACACTCAAAGTCAGCAAACCAGCGCCTCCAGAAGTTCAATTACCTAAATTTAGCATCATGGAGCTCCTTTAATGGTTACATTCACTCCTTTAGTGCACTGGGAATGCAGGTAGATTGCAAAAGTGCAAAATGCAGTTCAACTGCAGGAGAGGAATACTTACACAGGACATTCTTCATCTGTTTTTTCTGACTTTTACTATTTTAATTTGCAATAAACAATAGACCACAAAGTGCTCAGATTCCTGGTTTGTGGTGAGTTAGTTAGCCAAGGCAGAACTATGAACACTACAAATGGCCACAGTGCACTGGAAAGGGAAAATCATCCATGATTATTGTTTCTGATTAGTATCTGTATTTTAGTGTGCACATCTAAAAATCAGGTGAGGATAGGATTACAATCGGCTGTGAAGCCCTTCATGCCGGAATAGCCTGTCAACTCTCACCAACTAAACTCCACACATGAAGAAAGGTCAGAGGGCTGCTGACAACCATGGAAACCCAGGTGGAGAAGCGAAGAGGAGAAAATTGGTAATAATCAGGTTAATTGTAACATCAACTTGGCTACTTTTACTTGCCAACCACAGGAAGATGTTGTAAAGTTGAATATGCAGTGTTTCTGATATTGCAGTTTCTGGCAATTAACACTGGACACTTTTCACCCTACGGTCTAAAAAAAGGCATGGGGGGTGCTGGAGAATAGCATCAGGCCCATCCGCCTGTATGTCCAACGTCGTCACATTGGTTCCAGATTTAGTCAGTGGCGGGAATGCTCCAATGCGGCAGCACCACCCAATGCAATGGGACAGCAATTTAAATTCCTAAACATATAGTTGCAATACATTTTCATGCAATTGAAAGCAATTCAATGGGGGTGGGGGGGTGGTGCTTGGAATTAAGTGGACAACAGGCAGCCCTCATGTGCCTTTGGATTCCCGGCCATTGAAAGGTGGTGGCATCGAGGCAAAGCCTCAGTGCTGTGAGGGGAAGGCAGCATGACCAACACTGATAGGGGAAGAGGAGGGAGCAGAGGCCATTGTTGTCCTCTCGCTATCCGCTATGCACTCTGCACGGGTGGGCATGTTGCCAGGTGGCATTACCGGGTGGCCATACTGCTGGGTGATCTGAATGGGTGGCTATACTATTGGTTGAGAGGGTTGACTCTTAGCAAAGGTGGGCACTGAGGGCCATTAGCAAGGAAGCCAAGTGTAGTAGCAAAGGCAAAGGTGCTAAGGCAACTTCATCTCGACAAGGACAGTGCTCTGGAGGCCTACTGATCAGCTGGCAAGTTTCTCATATACCGTGTCTTTTCTGGACTCCCGTGGCGTGATGCAGCATCTCCAACAGAGGGAAAGCCAGGAGGCAGTTGCGTCTGCCCATGAAGCTCCACAATGAGCGCGACAGCAGCTGGCCATGCCAAGAAGGACACACCTATTTCAGAGCGTGTTCCGAACTCGAATCAGCTACCTCTAAATGTCCAAGCAGCATTGTCAATGAAGACTACGACTTTCCAGGGAGGCTGTCACCAACTTATATGTCCTGTTGCAGGACGGGTTGCTACCTATGGGATTCGGTGATCACTCTATGCCCGTGGCCCTGAAGATCAGAGGGTCACTTAACTTTTACGTTTCTGGATCATTCCAAGAATCCACTGGGGACATGGGTGGGATCTCCCAGGCAACAGCCCACTGCTGCATCAAGGAGGTAACCAATTCCCTGTTCAAGAGGGCCAACAACCAGACTGCCCCTGACAGTCAGGGTGAGAGGGCCATCGATTCAGGGCCATTGTTGGAATCCCCCAGTTGCAAGGTGTGATAGATTGCACGCATGTGGCCACCAAGGCTCCAACGCATCAGCCAGCCGCCTTCATCAACAGGAAGGGCTTCCATTCAAATCAACATTCAGCTGGTCTGTGACCACTGAAGCATATCCTGCAGGTGTGTTCCATCTTCCCGGGAAGCAGCCACGACGTCTACATACTTCAGCAGTCTCAGGTGCCACAGATTTCAGGCCCCCTGCTCACCTACAGGGATGGATTCTCGGGGACAAGGACTACCATTGAAGACATGGCTACTCACGCCTGTGAGGAGCCCTCGCAATGCAGCAGAGGAGAGGTATAACACTTGCCACGGCTCCACCCGAGTGACCAGCAATCAGGCCATTGGGCTTCTGAAGGTGAGATTCTGTTGCCTAGATCGATCCAGTGGAGCCCTGCAGTATGCCCCTGCAAAGATCTCACATATTGTGGTGGTCTACTGTGAAATTATCTGTGCTGGTGAAAGGGGCAGGAGAGTCATGTGATGGTGCTATCTCTGACTGCTCCTCCTCAGAGGTTGACTGCTGCCCCCTCTTCTACTGGAACCTCCTGTGGACACCAGCCTGCATTAGAGAACACAAACGTGTGTGGGTTAGGCTTGTCTCAATATCCACGTGTGATGTGGATCTCCAGAAGTGTGTTGGATATCGATTGAAGATAATCTTAACTCTCTTGTCAGATACTCCGGTATCCCCATCCGCTATTGAGAGGCTGCCCTGGGACCCAGTGCCTCCTCCTCAGCTGTCGAGAGAGATCGTATGTCTGGAACTCATCCGTCAGTCTGCGAGGC
The DNA here is from genome assembly GCF_036365525.1 of Heterodontus francisci. Classification (NCBI taxonomy): domain Eukaryota; kingdom Metazoa; phylum Chordata; class Chondrichthyes; order Heterodontiformes; family Heterodontidae; genus Heterodontus; species Heterodontus francisci. The sequence continues at coordinate 103,519,583 of NC_090372.1, read as the reverse complement.
CTCCCTGTTGTTATGGGCCTGCTTGTCCTGCAAGTAGAAAAAGGGAGATTGAAGCCTTTGCAGAAAATGTTCTGCTAGTGGCAGCCCCTCACCTATATAGCTCATCTTCATGTCAGCTCTCAGGGACATTAATGGGGGTGAACTGTGAAAGAAGATGGCCCATGGCCGGGATGCAGCCATGCATCTGGCAGGATGTGGTGATGCCGAACCCTCTTTGCCAGCGCCTTTGTGGTGCCTCCCTCCCATGTCGCGCAGATTCCTGTGTAGCCACATGCAATCCCCAAACAGGAGAGAGGTGTGGACCACTCACATTGGCAGGTTGAAGGAGGTCATTCACTCTCTTCCTGCACTGCCCCCTGTTCGGGGGAGGCCCCACATGTTGCTGACCTCCTCTGCTATCTCTGTCCAGGCTTGCTTAGTCAGGCAGGAGGATCTCTTCTTGCCTTCTGTGAGGAAGAGGACCTCCCAGCTTCTCCCTGCAGCCTGGAGGAAAATCTCCAGGGAGGCATTGCTAAACTATGGGGTCACCCAGCGTCTTGCTTCTGCTATACTGGCATCCTTTTCCCGGGTGGTGACGAGTCCAGGAGTCACTCCAACACCAGTTTCAGAAGTAACAGCAAACAGCAATGACTCAAAGGCAGCAATGCAAGCGGGGCTGGCAGGGCTTTAAATACGGTGCAAGCACCTGCTCCAGAGTTATCTGACGCGGCAATCAGCGCTTCGGGGTCCATCCCCATCGCGCAATTGGATAGGACCCATGCCTCCATTGTGATAATTGGCCGCCGACCGCGTGATTGCAGTGGGCCCGACGCACACGTGACGAGTGGTGACGGTGCCCAGTTCTGGGTCTGCTGCCGGAACCCACAACTGGTTAACTAAATTTAGCCCAATATATCAAGAAACCACTTCTAGACTTTATTGATATTTCCCTTGCCATCTGCTTCAGTGCTCTACAGCTGGATGATAAAGCCATTGATGTATTTATCCATTATGGATGAAACATAACATGAATAAATACTTCAACATCACATGTTACGACCGAGGCAGGAGGAGTGCACTGTCTTTTCTATTTCCAGTTCTCCACAGGTTACAACATATATATTAAATGTTTACCCAGTTATTGATACAGTCAATCATATACTCTACTCTTTATCCCAAAATTAAATGCACCAACCAGGGTTTCTTTAATAAACAACAAAATTATCAGTTTATTATAAAACAAGACTTATTCAGTAACAAAGCAAAGCATTAACACACAGATTGAAATATAAATGTTTCCTTTTTAAATACCACACACACACTAGTCAAAGAAAAAATAAAGAAATGTACTCTGAAGTGCTCTTTTACAAAAATAAAAGACAGAAAAGAATACTTTGGCCAAATACTTGTTAATTCTCAAAGAAAACAGATGAGCTATGTTGTGTCCCAAAATGTCATACAGTCTGGCGTCCGAAAATACATAGACAGGTCACAGGGATATTTTCTGGAGCAGTTCTTTTCAGGCGGCATCGAGGATTAATCCGGCAGATTTTTCCAACTTCTCAGGAGAGATGCAGCATCAGGGTTGTAGATTTCCTACACATTGAACTCTCAGAGCTTTTCAGAGAAGTGAAGAAAGAGATGAGCTTTTCTAATATTTGTCAGTTTCGAAGAAGGGTCACCGACCCGAAACGTTAACTCTACTTCTCTTTCCAGGACTTTTCTAATATTTGTCAGTTCCGAAGAAGGGTCACCGACCCGAAACGTTAACTCTACTTCTCTTTCCGGGACTTTTCTAATATTTGTCAGTTCCGAAGAAGGGTCACCGACCCGAAACGTTAACTCTACTTCTCTTTCCAGGACTTTTCTAATATTTGTCAGTTCCGAAGAAGGGTCACCGACCCGAAACGTTAACTCTACTTCTCTTTCCACAGATGCTGCCAGACCTGCTGAGTGAATCCAGCATTTCTTGTTTTGGTTGTGAAAGAGATGAGCTGGGTGTTTCTCTCTTAGCAGGCTGACTGCCAACTGCTTTTCAACACGGTACACACCCCAACTGAACTGAAACAGTATCTCAGAAGCCAAACCAACTCCTGACCCTCATAAAACCTATTATTTTCGAACCTTTGCCAGTTCTAATGAAAGTTCACTGACCTGAAACGTTAACTCTGCTTCTCTCTCCACAGATGCTGCCTGACCTGCTGAGTATTTCCAGCATTTCTTGTTTTCACCTCATATTCTTGACATGTCACTTCTCACTAAACATCTTCCCCAAGTCACCAAGGTATCTGTTGTTTATTTAGCATAAGGCATGTGATATCCAGTAAAGGTTGTTTTCAAACACAACATTTCAAATGTCCTTTCAGTGAACTTTCAATAACAAAAGAAAGTTCAGCATCTATGAAATCTTCGGTCTTCCACAAGTTAGAGAGGGAGTTGCCCTGGGAGTCCTCAACATTGACGCCGGACCCCATGAAGTGTCATGGCATCAGGTCAAACATGGGCAAGGGAACCTCCTACTGATTACCACCTACCGCCCTCCCTTAGCTGATGACTCAGTACTCCACCATGTTGAACACCACTTGGAGGAAGCACTGAGGGTGGCAAGGGCACAAAATGTACTCTGGCTGGGGGACTTCAATGTCCATCACCAAGAGTGGCTCGGTAGCACCACTGCTGACCGAGCTGGCCGAGTCCTAAAGGCCATAGCTGCTAGACTGGGTCTGCGGCAGGTGGTGGGGGAACCAACATGAGGGAAAAACATACTTGACCTCATCCTCACCAATCTGCCTGCTGCAGATGCTTCTGTCCATGACAGTATTGGTAGGAGTGACCACCGCACAATCCTTGTGGAGACGAAGTCCCACCTTCACATTGAGGATACCTTCCATCGTGTTGTGTGGCACTATCACCGTGCTAAATGGGATAGATTTCGAACAGATCTAGCAATGCAAAACTGGGCATCCATGAGGCGCTGTGGGCCATCAGCAGCAGCAGAAATGTACTCAACCACAATCTGTAACCTCATGGCCCGGCATATCCCCCACTCTACCATTACCATCAAGCCAGGAGACCAACCCTGGTTCAATGAAGAATGCAGGAGGGCATGCCAGGAGCAGCACCAGGCATACCTCAAAATGAGGTGTCAATCTGGTGAAGCTACAATATAGGACTATCAGCGTGCCAGACTGCGTAAGCAGCATGCGATAGACAGAGCTAAGCGATCCCATAACCAACGGATCAGATCTAAGCTCTGCAGTCCTGCCACATCCAGCCGTGAATGGTGGTGGACAATTAAACAACTAACTGGAGGAGGTGGCTCCACAAATATCCCCATCCTCAATGATGGGGGAGCCCAGCACATCAGTGCGAAAGATAAGGCTGAAGCATTTGCAACAATCTTCAGCCAGAAGTGCCGAGTTGATGATCCATCTCGGCCTCCTCCTGAAGTCCCCAGCATCACAGATGCCAGACTTGAGCCAATTCGATTCACTCCGCGTGATATCAAGAAACGACTGAAGGCACTGGATACTGCAAAAGCTATGGGCCCTGACAATATTCCGGCAATAGTACTGAATACCTGTGTTCCAGAACTTGCCGCGCCCCAAGCCAAGTTGTTCCAGTACAGCTACAACACTGGCATCTACCCGGCAATGTGGCAAATTGCCCAGGTATGTCCTGTACACAAAAAGCAGGACAAATCCAACCCGGCCAATTACCGCCCCATCAGCCTACTCTCTATCATCAGTAAAGTGATGGAAGGGGTCATCAACAGTGCCATCAAGCAGCACTTGCTTAGCAATAACCTGCTCAGTGACGTTCAGTTTGGGTTCCGCCAGGGCCACTCCTGACCTCATTACAGCCTTGGTTCAAACATGGACAAAAGGGCTGAACTCAACAGGTGAGGTGAGAGTGACTGCCCTTGACATCAAGGCGGCATTTGACCGAGTATGGCATCAAGGAGCCCTTGCAAAACTGAGGTCAATGGGAATCAGGGGGAAAACCCTCCGCTGCCTGGAGTCATACCTAGCGCAAAGGAAGATGGTTGTGGTTGTTGGAGGTCAATCATCTGAGCTCCAGGACATCACTGCAGGAGTTCCTCAGGGTAGTGTCCTAGGCCCAACCATCTTCAGCTGCTTCATCAATGACATTCCTTCAATCATAAGGTCAGAAGTGGGGATGTTCGCGGATGATTGCACAATGTTCAGCACCATTCGGGACTCCTCAGATACTGAAGCAGTCCGTGTAGAAATGTAGCAAGACCTGGACAATATCCAGGCTTGGACTGATAAGAAGCATTCGCGCCACACAAGTGCCAGGCAATAACCATCTCCAACAAGAGAAAATCTAACCATCTCCCCTTGACATTCAACAGCATTACCATCGCTGAATCCCCCACTATCAACATCCTCGGGGTTACCATTGACCCGAAACTGAACTGGAGTAGCCATATAAATACTGTGGCTACAAGAGCAGGTCAGAGTCTAGGAATCCTGAGGCGAGTCACTCACCTCCTGACTCCCCAAAGCCTGTCCACCATCTACAAGGCACAAGTCAGGAGTGTGATGGAATACTCTCCACTTGCCTGGATGGGTGCAGCTCCAACAACACTCAAGAAGCTCGACACCATCCAGGACAAAGCAGCCCGCTTGATTGGCACGCCATCTACAAACATTCACTCCCACCACCACCGACGCACAGTGGCAGCAGTGTGTACCAACTACAAGATGCACTGCAGCAACGCACCAAGGCTCCTGAGACAGCACCTTCCAAACCCGCGACCTCTACCAACTAGAAGGACAAGGGCAGCAAATATATGGGAACACCACCAACTGCAAGTTCCCCTCCAAGTCACACACCATCCTGACTTGGAACTATATCGCCGTTTCTTCACTGTCGCTGGGTCAAAATCCTGGATTTAAAAAGCAGTTTTAACACAGTACAACATATGAAGGCATTTCAAGAGGGAGATGGGCCAGACACTGAGCAGGAGTTGGGTGGGGTGATAAGAGTTAGAGAGGATAACCAAAGGCACAGCTGAAGATGTAGGCTTGATGTACAGAGAGATGCAGTGCGGCAAACTAAATTTTGCCTGGGTTCCCTGAATTGGATTTTTGACTTATTTCCAAAATGTTAGATTCCACATATCAATTACTCAGGAGATACTTTAAAAAAAAGCTGAAAGCCAGCAGCCTAAAACCGGTAACAGTGGTGATTTGAAGTGTTAAATCATGCAGAGAGGTCATTATGTACAATCTCTACCATCTGGTGCAGGTTGTCCAGGCCTCGCTGCCATAGAGCAAGGTATTGAGGACACAGGCTTGAAACACATCGGACTTTTGTGTTCCGTGTCAGTGCGCCATTTTCCCACACCCTCGTGGTCAGTCTGGACAGAGCAGCGGACGCCTTTCCCATGCGCTTGTTGATTTCTGCATCGAGAGACAGGTTACTGATGATAGTTGAGCCTAGGTAGGTGAGCTCTTGAACCACTTCCAGAGTGTGGTCGCCGATATTGATGGATGGAGCATTTCTGACGTCCTGTCCCATGATGTTCGTTTTCTTGAGGCTGATGGTTAGGACAAATTCATTGCAGGCAGCCGCAATCCTGTCGATGAGTCTCTGCAGACACTCTTCTGTGTGGGATGTTAATGCAGCATCGTCAGCAAAGAGGAGTTCCCTGATGAGGACTTTCCGTACTTTGGTCTTCACTCTAAGACGGACAAGGTTGAACAACCTGCCATCTGATCTTGTGTGGAGGAAAATTCCTTCTTCTGAAGACTTGAACGCATGTGAGAGCAGCAGAGAAGAAGATCCCAAACAGTGTAGGTGCGAGAACACAGCCCTGTTTCACGCCACTCAGGATAGGAAAGGGGTCTGATGAGGCACCGCTGTGTTGAATTGTGCCTTTCATATTGTCATGGAATGAGGTGATGATACTTAGTAGCTTTGGTGGACATCCGATCTTTGCTAGTAGTCTGAAGAGACCACGTCTGCTGACGAGGTCAAAGGCTTTGGTGAGATTTATGAAAGCAGCGTAGTGGGGCATCTGTTGTTTGCGGCATTTCTCTTGTAGCTGGTGAAGGGAGAACAGCATGTCAATGGTGGATATCTTTGCTCAAAAGCCGCACTGTGCCTCAGGGTAGACACGCGCAGACAGCTTCTGGAGTCTGTTTCAAAACGACTCGAGCGAAGCCTTTCCCCACCGTGCTGAGCAGGGAGATTCCACGGTAGTTGTTGCAGTCACCGTGGTCACCCTTGTTCTTATAGAGAGTGATGATATATCATCGCGCATGTCCTGAGGTACTGCTCCCTCATCCCAGCACAGGCAAAGCAGTTCATGTAGTGCTGAGAGTATAGCAGGCTTGGCACTCTTGATTATTTCAGGGGCAATGCCATCCTTTCCAGGGCTTTTCCACTGGCTAGAGAATCAATGGCATCACTGAGTTCCGATTTTGTTGGCTGTTCATCCAGCTCATCCATGACTGGCAGAGACTGGGCTGCCTTGAGGGCGGTATCCGTGACAACATTTTCCCTGGAGTACAGTTCTAGGTAGTGCTCCACCCAGCGGTCCATTTGCTTGCATTGGTCAGTGATCGTTTCCCTTGATTTAGACTTGAGGGGGGCAATCTTCTTGATGGTTGACCCAAAAGCTCTCTTAATGCCATCATACATTCCTCTGATGTTTCCGATGTTGGAGGCCAGATGAATACGACTGTATAGGTGTTGCCAGTAGCCATTTGCACAGAGCCTGGCTGTTCTTTGTGCAGCGCTTCTGGCTACTTTAAGTGCTTCAGATGTTAACTCGCTGGGGGCTTTCTTGTAGTTCAACAGTACAATGCGCTTCGTGGCTATGACAGGTTCCAGCTCTTCAAAGTGAGATTGAAACCAGTCTGCATTCTGCTTCTCACATTTGCCAAAGGTGGTCATTGCTGAGTCATAGATGGCGTCTCTGATGTGGGCCCACTTGGTCTCTGCATCCGCTGTAGGAGTGTTATGAAGGGCTTTTTCAAGTGAATTTAGAAACTTATGTAACAGCTATGGATAAGAAATTCTGTTCGTGTTGATGTGCAGGCAGCCTTTCTGCTTGGAGTGATGCAGCTTCTTTGCTTTGAGTCTAACTTTGCTGCACACCAGGGAGTGGCCGGAGTCGCAGTCCGGACTGTGGAAGGTCATTAATACATATCAAGAAAGACAGAGATCCTCGATCCGACCCCTGGGGTACCCCGCTATATACTTTCCTCCAGTCTGAAAAACAACCATCACCACTTACTGTCTGTTTCCTGCACTCAGTCAACTTCATATCCATGCACCACTATCCCTTTTATTCCATGGGCTTCAACTTTGCTGACGAGTCTATTATGTGGCACTTTATCAAACGGCTTATAGAAATCCATGTTTATCACAACAACCATATTCCCTCATCAACCCTCTCAGTTACTCATCAAGAAACTCAAGTTAGTTAAACATGATTTGCCTTTAACAAAACCGTGCTGGCTTTCCTTAATTGAGCCACATTTGTCCAAGCGACTGCTAATTTTATCCAGATTATCATTTCTAAAAACTTTCCCACAACCGAGGTTAAACTGACTGGGCTGTAGTTGTTGGGTTTATCCTGACACCGTTATTCATTCTAAAAGCTTCCTCATCACAGATGTTAAACTGACTAGCCTTTAACATGTAACATTTGCAATCCTCCATGCCTTTTCCACCACCCCTGTATCTAAGGCCAGTACCTCCATAATTTCCACCCTTACTTCCCTCAGCACCCTCGAATGCATCCCATCGGTCCTGGTGACTTATCAATTTTAAGTACAGCCAACTTTTCTCGAACTCTTGTTTATCAATTGTTAGCCCATCCTGTATCTCAGCTACTTCCTCTTTTACCAAGACTTTGACAGTATCTATTTCATTGGTAGAGACTGATGCAAAGTACTCATTTGGTCCTCAACTATGCCATTCACTGTGTTAAACAATGCATATGTCTTCTTTTAGGTCCCTAATCGGCCCACCCTCCTCTTTCTACCCTTTTACTATTTATATGCCTGTAGAATACTTTTGGATTCCCTTTTATGTTAGCTGCCAGTCTCTTCTCATCCTCCCTTTTGGTCTCTCTTATTTGCTTTCTCACTACCCCTCTGAACTTTCTATATTCAGCCTGGTTCTCTTTGTATTATGAACCTGATATCTGTCATAAACACCGTTTCTCTGCTTCATCTTTCTTTCATCATCCAGGGAGTTTTGGCTTTGGTTGCCCTACCTTTCCCCATCGTGGGAATGGACCTTCACTGATCCTGAATCATCTCTTTAAAGAGGGCACTAGATTTGTGGGGAAAAATGTTAAGCCATTTTTCTCCACAATTGTTTGACACAGTGAAATAAATCACATTGAAACGTATCACTATATCATTTACACATGACAGGATCACCTGCAAAAAATATGCAGCAGCAATTCTCTCAGCAAGAACAAGAAAAGATTAACTAGATATTTTTCCAAGAAGAAAACGGCATATGGATAGTGGATACAAACAAGATCATCATTTAGGTTCAGGGCTTGTAGAATGGCCCCAGCAAACCAGACCCAGCAGGAGTTAACTTGTTCAGGAGAAGTAATTATCAAAAATAAATATCACCCTCTATATGTTGACCACGCAGAAGTACACAAAATTGCTTATGAGTTTCAAATGCTGTACTCTTGTTCGGTGGTACAAGCATCTACCATAAAAGGCACACAAGGTAAGCAAATGTTCAATTATCGGAAGAGATGTGCAAACAAGATTTCCAAGTTTGGTCCTAGTCTTTATTACATTTGCATACGGGTTTTCATGAAATGTTGAGAATCTTCTGGACCATATGGAAAAAATATGGGTGTGGGCTCAAACACAATTTCTGGTCAGTCGACAAAGGATTGGCAATTATAAGTATTGCAGAGTAATTTTTTATGAAGGTTTTGCTGATTGCAGTTTTGATTTGATGGGATTTTCCAATTGGAAGCATTTCTAACATCTCAGCCTGTTAGTATTGCAATCATCCTTCTATGTTCTGGGACTGAGAAAACACCAACTGTCTTTTGAATATTAAGTAGCCAGTCATTGAAGTCTGTAGAGATACTAGAACCTTGGACATAATTTTAACTAGAAAGCATTGCTTTAGTGCATCTCTCCTGACCCTTGCAACAGTTTCAGTACACTTTATACTGGTGCAAGGGCAAAAAGAAAAGTTGCTGTAAACTTACCAGAGGTTTACATGTCAAAGTTCAGTTATTTTTCCCACATGAAGCATCACTGACAGTCCTCAATAGAACATTCATAATAGGCCAAATGAAATTAATAAGGGAATTGAGATGCTTTGATTATAAGTGCTTTGTTCTATTGTACCCCAAAAGACTGTGATGTATCCTGCTCCATGTTTGGCATTGAATCTGCATTCATTTCACAGCTGAGAAAAATCGATTGGATTTTTAAAAGATATTCAACATTGAGCGGTTACCAGACTTAGTCTATTTGAGCATATAAGAGGCACGTTTGTACATTTTCTCTCCCAAAGGAAATGAATGGACTGAAAATCCTGAGGGGCCTGCTGATCTCTGCGTCAAAATGCCCAATTATCCCCAGTGTCAAATTTCCAATATATGCTCCCAGTGTGCACTACTCTACGCTGGGAGTGTGAATTTGGAAGCTTTGCCCTATAATGTTGCGTGCTGTTATGAGAAATATTCTATATCTTCAGTACGCCTGGGGACATGTCTGGTGCACAGGGGCATCACATCATAGAAGCATCAAAAAACGTAGGATTATATGTACACAAAATTTTGAAGGGGGCAGGACAGGTTGAAGAGGCTGTTACAAAAGCGTAAGGGATCCTTAGCATTATTAATAGAAACATAGAGGACAAAGACTTTGCTAAAACTTTTTTTAAAAACACTGGTTAGGCCGCAGTTGGAGTATTGTGTTCAAAGTTTTTTTATTCGTTTGTGGGATGTGGGCATCACTGGCTAGGACAGCATTTATTGCCCACCCCTATTTGACCTTGAGAAGGTGGTGGTGAGCCAACTTCTTGAACCAAAGCAGTTCATGTGGGGTAAGTACACCCACAGTGCTGTTAAGAAGGGAGTTCCAGGATTTTGCCCCAGCGACAGTGAAGGAACAGCGATATAGTTCCAAGTCATGATGGTGTGTGGCTTGGAGGGGAACTTGCAGGTGGTGGTGTTCCCATGCATCTGCTGCCCTTGTCCTTCTAAGTGGTAGTGGTTGCAGGTTTGAAAGGTGCAGTGAAAGCAGCCTTGGTGAGTTGCTGCAATGCATCTTGTATATGGTACACACTGCTGTCACTGTGCGTTGGCGGTGGAGGGAGTGAATGTTTGTGGGTGGGATGCCAATAAAGCGGCCTGCTTTGTTTTGGATGGTGTAAAGCTTCTTGAGTATTGTTGGAGCTTCACCCATCTAGGCAAGTGGAGAGTATTCCATCATACTCCTGACTTGTGCCTTGTAGATGGTGGAGAGGCTTTGGGGAGTCAGGAGATGAGTTACCCATCACAGGATTTCTAGCCTCTGACCTGCTCTTGTAGCCGTAACTTGGAGTATTTATGTGGCTACTCCAGTTCAGTTTTTGGTCAAGGTAACACCCAGGAGGTTGATAGTGGGGGTTTCAACAATTGTAATACCATTGAATGTCAAGGGGAGATAGTTAGATTCTCTCTTGTTTGAGATGGTCATTGCCTGGCACTTGTGTGGCGCAACTGTCACTTTCCACTTATCAGCCCAAGCCTGGATATTGTCCAGGTCTTGCTGCGTTTCTACACGGACTGCTTCAGTATCTGAGGAGTCCCAAATGGTGCTGAACATTGTGCAATCATCAGCGAACATCCCCCCTTCTGATCTTGTGATTGAAGGAAGATTATTGATGAAGCAGCTGAAGATGGTTGGGTCTAGGACACTACCCTGAGCAACTCCTGCAGTGATGTCCTGGAGCTGAGATGATTGACCTCCAACAACCACAACCATCTTCCTTTGTGCTAGGCATGACTCCAACCAGCAGAGAACGTTCCCCCTGATTCCCATTGACTCCTGTTCTGCTAGGGCCCCTTGATGCCATACCCGGTCAAATGCTGCCTTGATGTCAAGGGCAGTGACTCTCACCTCACCTCTTGAGTTCAGCTCTCTTGTCCATCTTTGAACCAAGGCTGTAATGAGTTCAGGAGCCGAGTGGCCCTGGTGGAACCCAAACTGAGCGTCACTGAGAAGGTTATTGCTAAGCAAGTGCCGCTTGATAGCACTGTCGATAACATCTTCCATCACTTTACTGATGATCGAGGGTAGACTGATGGGGCCGTAACTGGCTGGATTGGATTTGAAGTGCTTTTTTTTTGTGTACAGGACATACCTGCGCAATTTTCCATATTGCCAGGTAGATGCCAGTGTTGTAGCTGGACTGGAACAGCTTAGCTATGGGTGCAGCTAGTTCTAGAGCACAGGTCTTCAGTACTATTGCAGGAATGTTGTCAGGGCCCATAGCATTTGTAGTATCCAGTGCCTTCAGTCGTTTCTTGATATCACATGGAGTGAATCGAATTGGCTGAAGACTGGAATCAGTGATGCTGGAGACTTCAGCCTTATCTTTCGCACTGATGTGCTGGGCTCCTCCATCATTGAGGATGGGGATATTTGAGGAGCCACCTCCTCCTGTTAGTTGTTTAATTGTCCACCACCATTCACGACTGGATGTGGCAGGACTGTAGAGCTTACATCTGATACGTTGGTTATGGGATTGCTTAGCTGCGTCTATCACATGCTGCTTACCCTGTTTGGCATGCAGATAGTCCTGTGTTGTAGCTTCACCTGGCTGACACCTCATTTTGAGGTATGCCTGGTGCTGCTCCTGGCATGCTCTCTTTGTCTCTTCATTGAACCAGGGTTGATCCTCCGGCTTGATGGTCATGGTAGAGTGGATGATATGCTGGGCCATGAGGTTACAGATTGTGGTTGAGTAAAATTCTGCTGCTGCTGATGGCCCGCAGCGCCTCATGGATGCCCAGTTTTGCATTGCTAGATCTGTTCGAAATCTATCCCATTTAACACAGTAGTAGTGCCACACAATGCGATTGAGGGTATCCTCAATGTGAAGATGGGACTGCATCTCACAAGGACTGTGCGGCGGTCACTTCTACCAATACTATCATGAATCATCTGTGACAGGCAGATTGGTGAGAATGAGATCAAGTATGTTCTTCCCTCTTGTTGGTTCCCTCACCATCTGCTGCAAACCCAGTCTAGCAGCTATGTCCTTTAGGACTTGACCAGCTTGGTCAGTAGTAGTGCTACCAAGCTACTCTTGGTGATGGACATTGAAGTCCCCCCCACAAGGTACATTCTGTATCCTTGCCCACCACAGTCACCTCGAGGATAGCGTGCGGCGGCAGTGAAACTCCGAACATACAGGAACGATCTGACGAGGAGGGCCCTTCCCACCACCTGCCAAGCTACGTCTTGGTGCTTGTTTGAAAGTTCTAGCAATGAGGTATTCTGCCAAATGAGTTTGACAGTCTGCTCAGGGAACCATCCAACGGGATCCACCATCTCCTTTTCTTGCAGAGCCTTGAGAACGTTACATGTGAAACACTGCCTGATGGACTTGTGGTCAAAAGTGTTTTTCTACATAAACCTTTCCATGAGGGTCAGGTGGAACAGCACGGTCCAACTGAATGGAGTGTTCCATGGTAACGTGGCCAGACCCATCCTTCGTAACACTCGGGACAGATGGAACCTCAGCACATAGTGACACTTGGGGCTTAATTTTATGAGCTCTCCAGCATCGGGAGTCATGACGGGGGGGCCCAGAAAATTCTTCCAAGACAGACCCGCTACAACCCTTGACGCCGAGAAGGCCCCACCACATTTTACCGGCAGCAGCAAGGCCTCAGTGCAACCCCTGCTCCCCCCCACCACATTCCCACCCCCACATCACCGCCTTCATTTGCCTAATAAAACTCATGCCAATACAATTTAATTACCTTCCCTGGACCAGGCGGCCATCCCACACCCATATTCTAAATGGTGGCCAGAAGTCACATGCCTTCCAATCCCTGTTTGAGGATTCAAGGCGAGACTGAAAAGAGACTTTGGATTTTTTAAAATAAAAAAACACTTACTGGAAGAGACAATACAGGGCTAATAAAACATAAGGAGCCTTGCTGGCTATTGGAGTTGTTTAAAGAGAAGTCGCAAGTCTAGGTTTATGATGGTTAGGAGTTTGCGGCTTTCTGATTTGGGCATGAACTGTTCGAATGCTCAGTTGGTGTGTATCCTGCTAAGAGAGAAGCCACCCAACTCATCCTTTGCCACCTGCTTTGGAAAATCTTCTGAGAATCCAGTGTGATAGCTGAACCCACTGATCCAGTAATTCTCCCAAAAAGCCTGCGAGACTACTCCTCGGGGTCTCCTGAACAGAACTGCTCCAGAAAGATCCCAGTAACAGCTGTCTACATGTACCCTAATGCCAGACCAAAGGCCAACTGGAACATTCTGTATCTTATCCTTTTTCTTCAAGAATTGACAATAACTTGGCCAAAGTATTTTTTTTAAGTTAATCTCTGCAGAGCCAATTTTTTTCAATTTTCTTTATTTTTCTTCAGCTGGGGTGTGTGTGTGCATTATTTTAGAAGGGTAGATATTTATACTTTCATATTTCAAACTATGTGTTAATAAGCTTTGCAACTTTATTGACTAAGTCTTGTTTTATCATAAATCAACAATTTGTTGTATATTAAAGAAACATGATTGGCAGATTTTTATTCTGAAACTAATACAGATAAAGTATATAATTGGCCGTATCAGTAACTGGGTAAAACATTGAAATATATGTTGTGACCAGTGGAGTAGTGGAACTAGAGAAAGACAGTGCATTCCTCCAACCTTGGCCGTAACACCATTTCCATCAGGAATCTGGAAGTTGCGTCCAGTTTGCTATCGGCCCTGCTGGATCATCCAGTTGCATTGATGAAGTCATCACCTAGAATGACCAGCCTGGAAATCGGCAGCAGCAGTTGGAGCTGCGGGAGGACCATCAGCCACTCACTGTTTTGAACCAGGGAGTACACATTGATTCACCAGAGCAGAGTGTAGTGGACTTAAGACTAAATTATATATTGCTTACCACTCCAGGTGTCTGTGCTAGTCCCAGTCCTTCGGTATGTTCCTGCATACCCATAGTGTTCGCAAACTGTTGCACTGTTATTGGGCTGACAAAACATCCCTGGTCACCCACGGAAGGGTTGTTCCACTTGGGAGACATCTGGAGGATCTTGTAAACAGCTCATAGAGGATGTTGCTGCTCCTGGCTTCCCAGAGCTGGGGTGCACTGGGCATCATGCTGTACTCGGCACTTTGGGGTTGGGTGTGCTGGGCCCTTCACTGCTTCCAGTGTTTAAGAGCTGGGGGGCTTCTCCTCCAGCATTACATCTGCTATGATGAGGTGACCACCTACCACCTCCTTAACGTCGGAGATGGTGAAGTTGCCTCCACACAGCAGAATATCCAGGCCAGAGAAACAAGTATCATTTCCCCCTGATCAGATTAATGGTCCGTGGGACCATTGCCTGTAAATGCTGAGGTGTGGTATTCCAACTCCTGCAGAAACTGCATGTCAGCTTTGACCTTGGCAAGGTACCCCAAGCTCGAAGCACATTGCGTAGTGGACTTAACACTAAACTGCATGTTGCTTACCACTCCAGGTGTCTGTGCTAGTCCCAGTCCTTGGGTATCCTCCTGCATAGCCATATTGTTCGCAACTTGTTGCACTGTTGTTGGGCTGAGAAGACTGTCCTGGTCACCCATGGGAGGGCTTCTCCTCCAGCTCCTTTGCATTCGGCCCCTTCTTTTGCTGGTGTCATCTTACCTGCCCTTCCTCATCTGATGAGGAGCAGCTGCTGTAGTCCGTTTCAGATAGTAACCTCCTCTTGCCACTGGTTTGGGTGATGGGCTGTTCATTTTTTGGGCTTTCTTCTTTGTGGTTTTCCTCTTAACCTCTTGTCACTCACCCGGTTGTCCCTCTGCTGGCTCCTCTTCCATTGATTTGGTCTGCTGAGGAGGGGGCTCAGGGCACAGGGTTGGTGCTTGGCAACTTGCTGCAGCACCTTCTTCCTTCTTCTTGTCCTTCTTATGTGTTTCCCTGCTGGGGGGCTTGTTGGGGGTGGGGTTGCTGGTCTTTGCAGCAACAACCATGTTCGCCATTCCCTCCTCGTGCCGCACCCCCCCCCCCACTTGGATCTCACCACCTGTGCATAACTGAGGCAGCGTTCTGGGCAGGTCTGGTAGAGGTGGCCTGCCCCATCACACAGGTTGCAGCACTTACTCTGCTTGCAGTCCTTTGTCTGATGGCCTTCCTGCTTGCAGTTCTTACAGATGACTGCGCTGCAGTTGGCTGCCACATGATCAGATTTGCCGAAGGTGCGACAAACTCTGGGCTGCCCCACGTACAGCAAGTCGTCCCAACATCCCCCCAATAGCGACGCTGAATGGAGGACGGCTCCATTGGTGTCCACCTTCACTGAATTATACCTTACAGACAACATCCCATACTCCTCCATCACCATCCCTGAGTATGTCTTGTCCAACCAGAGGTGGTGGCACAGCGGTACACAGTAGGTACAGAGTAGCCTGGGAGTCCTCAACATTGACTCCAGACCCCATGAAGTCTCATGGCATCAGGTCAAACACGGGCAAGGAAACCTCCTGCTGATTATCACCTACTGCCCTCCTTCAGCTGATGAATCTGCTCCTCCATGTTGAACACCACTTGGAAGAAGCACTGAGAGTAACAAGGGCAGTGAGTGTACTCTGGATGGGAGACTTCACTGTCCAACACCAAGAGTGGCTCAGTAGCACCACTACTGATGAGCTGGCCAAGTCCTGAAGGATATATCTGCCAGACTGCGCTGTGGCAATGAGGAGAGAACCAACAAGAGGGAAAAACCTACTTGACGTTGCCTTCACCAATCTACCTGTCACAGATGCAGCTGTCCATGACAGTACTGGCAGGAGTGATCATCACACAATACTCGTGGAGAGAGTCCTGTCTTCCCACTGAGGATATTGTCCATCGTGTTCACAAGAACACAAGAATTAGGAGCAGGTGTAGGCCATTCGGCCCCTCGAGCCATTTAATAAGATCATAGCTGATCTGATTGTGGTCTCAACTCCACTTTCCTGTCTGCCCCCATAACCCTTGACTCCCTTGTCGATCAAAAATCTATCTAACTCAGCCCTGAATATATTCAATGGCCCAGCCTCTACTGCTCTCTGGTGAAGAGAATTCCACAGACTAACAACCCTCAGAGAAAAAATTCTCCTCATCTCTGTCGTAAATGGGAGACACTTTATTTTTAAACTGGGTCCCCTAGACTCCTCCACAAGGGGAAACACTCTCTCAGCATCCACCCTGTCAAGTCCTCTCAGGGTCTTATATGTTTCAATAAGATCATATCTCATTCTTATAAACTCCAATGGGTATAGGCCAACGTGCTCAACCTTTCCTCATAAGATAACTCTTTCATCCCAGGAATCAGTCGAGTGAACCTTCTCTGAACTGCTTCAAATGCAATTATATCCTTTCTTAAGTATGGAGACCAAAACTATACACAGCACTCCAGATGCAGTCTTCCGAAGTCCCTGTACAGCTGTAGCAACACTTCCCAACTTTTATACTCCATTCCCCTTGCAATAAGCATTAACATCCCATTTGCCTTTCTAGTCACTTGCTGTGCCTGGATACTATTTGTGATTAATGTGCCAGGACACCCAGATCCCTCTGTAGTGTAGAGTTCTGCAGACTCTCTCCATTCAAATAATATACTGCTTTTCTATTCTTCCTGCCAAAGTGGACAAGTTCACTTTTTCCCACATTATACTCCATCTGCAAAATTTTTGCCCGCTCACTTAACCTATCTAAATCCCTTTGTAGACTCTTCAACCAGAATTTTACACCGCCCCAACGGGTCGGATGGTGGCATGGGGGCGGCGTAAAATTGGCCTACCCGCCCCGATTCCACCTCCGGACAAGTTTACGGTATCCACTTAAGGGCCCTCGCCCGCCTCCATGGGTATTTTACCCGTGACAAGCACGCAGCACAGTGGCGCAGTGGTTAGCACCGCAGCCTCACAGCTCCAGGGACCCGGATTCAATTCTGGGTACCGCCTGTGCGGAGTTTGCAAGTTCTCCCTGTGACCGTGTGGGTTTTCACCGGGTGCTCCTGTTTCCTCCCACAGCCAAAGACTTGCAGGTGATAGGTAAATTGGCCATTGTAAATTGCCCCTAGTGTAGGTAGGTGGTAGGGAATATGGGATTACTGTAGGGTTAGTATAAATGGGTGGTTGATGGTCGGCACAGACACGGTGGGCCGAAGGGCCTGTCTCAGTGCTGTATCTCTAAAAAAACAAAGTAGGTGTTCTGGGGACGTGAAAGGCCGCCCAGCGATAGCTGCTGGCCTTTCCGTGCCCCGGGGGGAGGCATGGCAGTCGGGCACAAGGTGCTCAATTGAGGGCCGCCCCTGGGATCCGATGCCCCCCCTCCTCCCAATCGACCACCCTAGTCTCACCAGGGCACGGCCGATCCCCCTGGTGAGGCAACCCAAACTTATCCACTCTCTTGGGTCCATGGCGTCGGCTGGGCTACAGTCCCCACAGTGGCCTCCGCTCCCGGTGGCGCTGCTGAGACGAAGAGCTGCTGGCCCGCTGATTGGCCGGCAGCTCACTAAGGCAGGACCTCCTCCCCCAAGTGGGTGGAAGTCCCGTCTTGGGCCAATTAAAGCCCAGGGATCTGTAAAATATGGGATAGATCCCCAGGCTGGGTGGAACCAGGTTCGTCACCGACATTTACGTTGGAGTCCGGCTCCCGTCCGCCCACTGTAAAATTCCGGCCTTTATGTCCGCTTGACAGCTCACTTTCCCACCTACCTTTGTGTTATCAGCAAATTCAGCTGCCATACATTCGGTCCCTTCATTATAAATAGTTGAGGCGCCAGCACTGACCCCTGTGGTACTCCACTAGTAATGGCTTGCCAACCCAAAAATGATCCATTTATCCCTACTCCCTGCTTTCTGTTAGCTAACCAATCCTCTATCCAAGCTAATATGTTACCCCCTACACCGTGAGCTCTTATTTTATGCAGTAACCTTTGATGTGGCACCTTATCAAATGTCTTTTGGCATTCCAAGTACACCATATCTGCAGGTTTCCCTTCATCCACCTTGCTTGTTACTTCCTCAAAGAACTCTAATAAATTAATCAAACACGATTTCCCTTTCACAAAACCATGTTGGCTCTGCCTGATCCCATTATGATTTTCTAAATATCCTGCTATTTTCTCCTTAATAATGGATTCTAGCATTTTTCCTATGACAGATGTTAGGCTAACTGTCCTATAGTTTCTTGCTTTCTGTCTCCCTCCTTTCTTGAAAAGAGGTGTTACATTTGCGATTTTTCAATCCACTGGGATTTTTCCAGAATCTAGGGAATTTTGGAAGATCACAACCAATGCATCTACTATCTCTGCGGCCACTTCTTTTAAGACCCTAGGACGCAGGCCAACAGATCCAGGGGGCTTGTCAGCCTTTAATTCTAATAGTTTTCCCAGTACATTTCCCTTTTTGATTGTGATTGTTTTACGTTCCTCCCTCCCTTTCACCTCTTGATTTTCAAGTACTCTTGAGATGATTTTTGTGTCTTCTACAGTGAAGACAGACACAAAATAGCTGTTCAATGCTTCCGCCATTTCCTTGTTTCCCGTTATTAATTCCTCAGTCTCATCCTCTAAGGAGCCAATGCTCACTTTAGTTTCACTTTTCCTTTTTAAATACTTGTAGAAACTCTTACTATTTGTTTTCATATTTCTAGCTAGCTTTCTCTCATACTCTAATTTATCCCTCCTTTTTTTTTAGTTATTCTTTGGTGGTTTCTAAAATCGGTCCAATCATCTGACCTACCGCTAATCTTCGCAGTATTGTACGTTTTCTTTCAATTTGATACTCTCTTTAACTTCCTTAGTTAGCCACGGATGGTGCATCCTTTCCATACAGTCTCTTTTCTCAATGGAATATATTTTGGCTGAGAGTTATGAAATATCTCCCTGAAGGTCAGATACTGCTTCTCTATTGTCTTACCTTTTAATCTATTTTCCCAGTTCACTTTAGCCAACTTTTTCCTGATAAACTTAAATAAAGGCAATTACAAGTGTAAGACACTAGTCTTTGACCCATATTTCTCAAAATCAAACTGAATGTGAAACTCGATCATGTTATGATCACTGTTGCCTACAGGTTCCTTTACTATGAGGTCATTAATTAATCCTATCTTGTTGCACATTACCAGGTCTAAACCCATATGCAGCAGTGAAATTGGAAGTGATCCTCTGTCTTCAAACTGAACTTTCAACCAAGAGAAAAATCTGCAAACACCTCAGGCCTGCAACCAACAAGATCTTAACTTTCAAGGGAATTCAACAGGTTTATCATGAACCCCGAAACCCTACCCCACATTCCCCTTTTTCTCTCTATCTGTCTCGTGTGTGCACGCATGCGAGTGAATGCGTGAGTGGATGCGGTTGCGACAATTTCGGGATAGGGCATATTGATCAACAAATAATTGATCTTCTGCTTTAAACCACTGGAAAACCTGTCACTGTCTGTTTATTTGACAAATAAAACACAAAGGGGTTAAATCCTAATAAAACCATTTGCGACAGTCAGGTGGGAGCTGTACAGGGGGAACCACCCACATACCTCACCACGTGGCCGTAACACCTCCAACATAAGGTCAAAAGTGAGGATGTTTGCTGATGATTGCACAGTTTTCAGCACAATTTGCAACTCTACAAATACTGACGCAGTCTGTGCCCACATGCGGCAAGATGTGGACAACATTCAGACTTGGACTAATAAGTAGCCAGTAACATTCACACCACACAAGTGCCAGGCAATGGCCATCTCCCCATGACATTCAACAGCATTATCATCGCTGAATCCCCCCATCAAAATCCTGGAGGTCACCAGAAACTTAACTGGACCAACTATATAAATCCTGTGGCTGCAAGAGCAAGTCAGAAGCTGGGAATTCTGCAGCAAGTAACTCACCTCCTGACTCCCCAAAGCCTGTCCACCATCTACAAGGCACAAGTCAGGAGCTTGATGGAATACTTTCCATTTGCCTGGATGGGTGCAGCTCCAACAACATTCAAAAAGTTTGACACCATCCAGGACAAAGCAGCCACTTGATTACCACCCTATCCACCACCTTAAACATTAACTCCTTCACCACCTGCACACTGTGGCAGCGGTGTATACCATCTACAAGATGCACTGCAGAAATTCGCCAAGGCTTCTTCAACAGCACCTTCCAAACCCGTGACCTCTACCACCTAGAGAGACAAGGGCAGCAGATGCATGGGAACACCACCACCTGCAGGTTCCCTGCAAGTCACGCACCATCTTATCTTGGAACTATATCACTATTCCTTCTCAGTCGCTGTGTCAAAAAACCTGGAACTCCCTCCCGAACAGCGCAGTGATTCAAGAAGGTGCCTCACCATCACCTTCTCGAGAACAATTCGGGAATGGGCAATAAATGTTGACCTTTCCAGCGATGCTCTCCTCCCACGAATCCATAAAAACAAATTCTGTCGACCACACTTTAAGGGAAGATTTCAAGGACTTAGGGAGGTACAGGAGAGATTTAGATTAGATTAGATTAGATTAGATTAGAGATACAGCACTGAAACAGGCCCTTCGGCCCACCGAGTCTGTGCCGAACACCCATTTATACTAATCCTACACTAATCTCATATTCCCAACAAACATCCCCACCTGTCCCTATATTTCCCTACCACCTACCTATACTGATGACAATTTATAATGGCCAATTTACCTGTCAACCTGCAAGTCTTTTGGCTTGTGGGAGGAAACCGGAGCACCCGGAGAAAACCCACGCAGACACAGGGAGAACTTGCAAACTCCACACAGGCAGTACCCAGAATCGAACCCGGGTCCCTGGAGCTATGAGGCTGCGGTGCTAATGGTACAAGTGATGAGGGGCTTCAGCTTTCTGTAGAAGCTGGGTTATTCTTCTTAGAGCAGAAAAGGTTAACAGGAGATTTGATAGAGGGTCATGATGGTTTTGAGAAACTAAATAAGGAGAAACTGTTTTCAGGGGCAGGAGAGTCAGTAACCAGAGGACACAGATTTAAGGTGATTGGCAAAAGAACCAGAGGTGACATGAGGATTTTAAAAAAAAACTCTTGAGTTGCTGTGATCTGGAATCTACTGCCTGAAAGGGTGTTGAAAACCTTAACAGGAAATTGGATAAATACTTGAAGGGAAAACAATTGCTGAGTTATGGGGAAAGAGCTGAGGAGTGAAGCAGTTTTAACAATGTTCCACTTGTTGACTAGCATTTAGTCCAGTGCCAAGAGAGCTTTGGGATTAAATATGGATTCTTTGTGCCACTGCCAGGTTCCTTGATTCACTGCCTGCTTCAGATCTCCAATCATCCATTATTTCAAGCTGTATATCACAGTAATGCTAAAGAATAACCTTTTCTTTGGTGTACTTTTGATTTATTTAATTTTGAAAATTATTTGAATCAGCTTCAAGTGTCACCATTGGTTTTATATGCACCAACAGCACCAGAAATGTTGCCCAATCGTGGAAAGTTGATCGAAAATTTCTCTCACTTGTTCATCTTTTTAAAAATATTTATACCTTAGTCATTTGGATTTTGTCCATTTTTCCACTGTTCAAGAGACTAACAACTTAAATGTTTCTTTGCACAAAGCTCTGAAAGCTGGTTACCTTTTCTGATGGTCAAATGGCAAAGTAAGGCAGTGCACATGCTATTCCTTTTAACAATTTAAATATCAAGGTTAGGCAGTGAAAGTCCACATACATAGCATGCACTCTGACTTAAAGACAATATTTGACAGTCTAATCCATCAACTTCTTTTCAAATTCAGGCTTTTGTATTTTATGCTATCTTAAGCCCTGCGTGCGGTAAGTTCGCCTTCTGCCAGTTCCAAATAGTAGGCTCAATTTTATTGACCATCACGGTTTGCAACCCTGTTCATCTTCCCTTCAACAATTTCCAGGAATTTCAACTGAAAGACAATGCAATAGTTGTATCTTCTTTGTGCTATTTTCCTTCAAATCACCTCCATTTCTGAAATCTTGAACTTTGAGGCATGTTCACAATCCACTAAAGACAAAAATGTTATATACCCTATTTGGTTATAGCCGATATTATGACAGCAGTGGGTGTATGTTGTAGCATGTAAGCAGTAGTCCCTTTGTACCCTTGTCAGCCGCACATCCATGACAGCATGGGTGTGGGCAAGGACCACTGGTCTCCCACTGCTATGAAACTCTTACTTATGCCTCCAAGGAGCTGATGTTTAGTTTAGTTTAGAGATACAGCACTGAAACAGGCCCTTCAGCCCACCGAGTCTGTGCCGAACATCATTCACCCATTTATACTAATCCTACACTAATTCCACATTCCTACCACATCCCCACCTGTCCCTATATTTCCCTACCACCTACCTATACTAGGGGCAATTTATAATGGCCAATTTACCTATCAACCTGCAAGTCTTTGGCATGTGGGAGGAAACCGGAGCACCCGGAGGAAACCCACGCAGACACAGGGAGAACTTGCAAACTCCACACAGGCAGTACCCGGAATTGAACCCGGGTCGCTGGAGCTGTGAGGCTGCGGTGCTAACCACTGCGCCACTGCGCCTGATAGTGCACACTAGCGGGCACACCCTGGGACCTTGCCTCGGCTGGTATGCTGGACTAAGAGAGAGGGAATAGCAACTTCACAAGATGTTCACAAGGGCTGTCACCCTTTTCAAGTGCATGAAGCCTGGACTGGCAGTTGAAGCAGAAGAACTTACTACTCTGAGTCAATGGCTCAGAAGGTGCAACAGCAAAATGTCTGACACATCCAGGGAAGAGTCATGACACTTAAGGACAAATGGCCCATCACCTTGGAAGAGTAAGGGTACTCACCAAGTATTTACCCATAGTTAGTCATGGAATCTAGTTTCAACAGTAGTAGTGATGTAGGCAGACCTAGGCCCTCTGCAGAGATGTCTACTGCAAATAAGAACAGGGAGGAAGAGGACTTGCTAGGAAGTAGGAATGGCTGGGTGAAAGATGAGAGCAGCTCAAACTTAGAAGAAAGGCTTCTCTCAAACCCAGCCAAGTCTTGAAAATTGAAACATGGAATGTGAGGACATTCTACCAGAGTGGTAAAATAGACAACAGAATGAAAGAGATGTTAAGGCTCAACATTGACATTTTAGGATTGTCAGAAGTTAGATGGACGGAATCTGGGAAAATAGACAAAGGAAAGCATGTGATGATCTACTCAGGTGGTAGAGAACAGAAGAATGGGATTGGAATAATGATGAAAAAGAAGGCAGCAAGGACCATGCAGGGATATTGGCCAATATCAGAGAGAGTGATTATGGCAAAATGTAAAGGGAAATTAATGAACATTGTGTGTTTACAACTGTATGGGCCCACGCAGGATCACAGCGATGAAGGAGTGCAAGTATTCTATGAGGAGGTGTAAAAAGCATTAAAGCACATGAAGAACGGAGACATCTTGATAGTTATGGGTGGTTTGAATGCAAACGTGGGCGGAGAGAGGCATGGAAATGTGGTAGGAGTTTGTGGACTAGGAACGAAGAACAGCAGAGGTGAACACCTGATACAGTTCTGTGAGGAAAACTACTTGGTCATCTTGAATACACTCTTCAAATAACACCCAAGAAGACTGTACACTTGGAAGAGTCCAGGAGAGGTTCACAGAAATCCAATAGATTTTCTGATGATCAATGAAAAATACAAGAATAGAATCACGAATGCCTTCACTTACCCAGGTGCAGACATCAGTTCAGATCATTGCTTACTTGTAATGAGGATCAGGCTGAAAATCCCAAAAGGAATCCCATGAAACATCAAACCAACAGATACAGACTGAGAGAGGAAGATGTGATGAAGAAGTATGCTGCGGCAGTTACTATCAATTATGAAGCTTTACTTCAGGAAGAGATCTTAGTGAGGAGGAAACAACAGAAAGGCACTGGGAAAACTTGAAACAGAGCATGAAGTACACAGTAACTGAGATGGTCCCTAAGAAAGAAAGGAGGAAACACCAAGAGTGGATGGCTGATGAAATACTAGATATAATGGAAAAAAGGAGACAGAATAAGAATAAAGAAAAGTATGACAAATAGAAAGGCAGATAAGAAAAGCATGTAGGGGGGCCAAGGAACAGTGGTATGAAGAATATGCAAGGAAATAGAAGAACTGGAGAAAAGGCATAATATGACAGCATTGTATGAAAAAGTTAAAGCACCGATAGACAAGAAGAAAATAGCCACAAGTAGTGGCTGTATAAGGAGCAAGGAACGTGAACTTCTCTTCGAAAAAGAAAGGGTAGAGAAACAATGGGTGCAGTACATCAGAGTTGTATGACAATGAAGATAGAGGTGAATTGGTACCATTAGAGGAAAGAGGAGGACCAGAGATAATGGAGGCAGAAGTCAATGCAGCGATCAAAAAGATGAAAACAAAGAAAGCACCTGGAATCATTGAAATACCAACAGAATGCCTGAAATCCCTAAATGATGTTAGCATTGGGAAACTGATAGACCTCTAGAACCAAATTTACAGAACAGGATTCATACCTGTGGATTTTATGCAGTCAGTGTTCATTAAGCTTCCAAAGAAACCAAAAGCCCTAGAGTATTCAGAGCGCAGGCCAATAAGCTTCATGAGCCAGGTGATGAAAATTATTTTAAAAATCATTTTGGAAAGAAATGGCCAATCTATAGAAGCAGAGATAGATGATAGTCAGGATTCAGACCAAAGAAAGGAAGAAGAGAGGACATCTTTAACTTGAGAGTGGTGATCAAAAGATATCTGGAAGTACAAAAACCTGTGTATGTTTAATAGACTATGAGAAGGAATTTGATAGAGTCGACCATCAGAAAATAAATGGATTGCTTAAACAAATTAGAAATTGACAAATGATAAAAGGATAATTCAGAATCTATATTGGAAGCAACCAGCGGTGATGAAACTTGATAGCAGCTTGTCAGACAGTTCCCCAATCAAAAGAAGAGTGCATCAGGGTTGTGTTACATCCCCAAAACTGTTCAACCTGTTCAATGAAACTATCTTCAGAGACAGAGAACATCTACCAGGTTGTAATATTGGTGGGTTGAACATTAACAGCTTGAGATACGCAGATGACACTGCACTGATTGCAGATTCAGAAGAGTCACTACAGGAAATTGTGAACAAAATGAGTGTGGAATATGGATTAAGAATGAATGTGAAAAAAACCAAGACAATTGTGATAAGCAGAGACCTAACCCTGGAAGTGAATATTGAAGTAAATGGACAAGTTTTGGAACAAGTGAAAACGGTTACGTACCTTGGGCAGGTTATCACATGGGAGATGTGATTGTGAGATCTAAAGGAGAATTGGCTTAGCCAAGACCAGCGTTGTCAGAATGAAGGATTTGTTAACATCAAAGAAACTGAACCTGAATCTTAGGAAAAGAATGTTGAGGTGCTACATTTTTTCATCTATGTTGCATGTCTCACGGACATGGACAACAAACAAAGAGAGTATTGATAAGTTGAATGCATTCGAGATGTGGACAGATTGGAGGATGTTCCGCATATCTTACACAGACAGAAAGACTAATGAGGAAGTGCTGGAAATGGATGGAGAAAAGAGGAAATTAGTGCTTAGCATCAAAGAGAGAAAGATCAATACTTTGGTCATATCATTAGAGCAGAAGATAGACAAGGACAATTATTGGGAGGTAAGATCAACAGAAAACGTAGGAGAGGGAAGCAGAGAAGAAAATGGATGAGATATAATGGACTGGATGCAATTGACCTATGCAGAATGTGTAAGGACAGCACAGGACAGACAGAGGTGGAGATCCATGGTAGTCAACCTTCTGGGAAGAAGATGACACCAGCGAACGAACAAACAAGTGTTAAATACAGAAATCACTTTGATAGGAAAATGTATTGTCAGGATGCTGGCTCCTTATCATTGTTCAGTCCCAAGTGTTAAAGAGTGTTCTTGTGTGAATGTCAAGTACAGACAGGATTGGGTTCAGTTGTGATGCCCCTTTGAGTTACTATAAAGCCTCACCTGTGAAGATTAGAGGAAAGAGGAATCGAGGGTACAGATACACTGATCTTTAAAGGTGAGTGTACAGTTAGAAAAAGGCCATAAAGGAATGGAATTCTGAGTTTTATACAAAGGAGTAATAAATACAAAAGCAAACAAGTTATGCTGAATTCATACACAGCTAAAGTATTATGTATAGCCTGGGGATTGCATTATTGGAAAGAATGCACCAGAATATGCATTTGATCAAAAATTGAAGATTATAGTTTAATTTTGAAGAAAGACTCTAAAGGGATAGTCACACACTGCATCAGAGAAGGTTAAATTGGGAAGAGGGGAAATAAAATCGTTGAATCTTGCAAAATAGAAGGTGGCCATTTGGCACATCTAATGTTGCCAGTTCTTTGAATGAGCTATCCAAATAGTCCCAATGACACACTCTTTCCCCATAGCCCAGCAAATTTTTTCCTTTCAAGTTTTCAGAGTGTAAATAGTGAAATATTCAACTAGTTAGCAAATTAGTAACAATGGGCATTAATCCAGAAACTATCACTAGAAAAGCAAATGAAGAGGTTAGAAGACATTTTGTTACACAGGGTTATAAGAACATGGAACACTTTACCGCAAGTGGTAAAGAGCCATAAACTGTAACATAATTTAAAATGGAATTGGATAAGTAACTGAAAAAGACTATTAAAAAATTACAGAATATAAAGGGGAAAGGGCAGGATTACAGCAGAAAACTTTAATTGAAGAGCTACCACTATCAGTTCACTGATTCTATAACATAGACGAGGTACCAGAGATATGCTGGTGGACATGAAACTGTTCCTGAGCATTAGGCAGCACCTTTAGGAAAAAAAGGAAAGAAAAGGAGAGGATATTTGGAAAACAAATCAATTTAATTTAAGGCTGTTAAGTAGTTAGTATTTATGTTCCACATATGTTAATATCTGCCAGTGTTGTGTGTACACACAGGTAAAAGTATTAAGCTGGTAAATATGGGATGTACTGTATATAACTATCCCATGATGACAAAAGAAACTGCAATTGTTATGGAGCCACCTACTTACATGAAACAGTGCTGCATCAGACTTTTTTCTGTATGCAGAAGAGAGAAGAATCATCCAAAATTTTAATTGTAAAACGGCATCATGATAGATTTTATGAATCAGTGCTCATGGCACAGAGCTTCAAGTGATGGGAACACTAATCAGAAATTCAGGAAAGGCAGTCAAAGAGCCCAGAACAAATTTATGCCAAATAATTTCAATAGATAAATAATTATGGAGGAGCGATATGCAGATGCCCACACTGCATTCCCAATGTGAGCGCTTGCCCTGTAAGGCTCCATACCACGAGAGCTAATAAGGCAAAATCTACTCTACATATACTGAACAATGTTTGCAAATTAATTTTTCCATGAAGAATGGATGCCCTTTAATATCCTAAAAATGTGTTCAGGCTAAGTGAAGCACTTGTATTCAACTGAGGGCTGTATGTAACTAAGCTGGGCATCAGAGAATGTTAGCCTTCACACCAATGGCATTCTTCACAAAATGGAGATTGATGTTGAACTGCAGCATTTGCTGGGCTGCAGTACAAGCTTCTTAGGATCACCCTAAGCGTCCTTGAGTTATCATGCAAGAGGAGATAGATCATCTTGTAAGACAAAAATTTCATGGGGCCAAATCAGGAAATATGTTGAATGGCACTAATCATTGAGCTTGCTGATAGTGTTTGCATAACAACATTGCTTTTGAATAGAGTCGAAGGGATCATGGAAAAAAATCTTAGAAACTGCTGAAAAGCAAAATTATACATGGTATGTTTCACAGAACACATGAAAAATTGAAGTTATCGTTTTAGTGGAGCACAAAATTCCATACATTCAAGATGATAGCTCAATCAGCACTACTTTTCCATAAGCCACTGTAACTTTAAAATGCCAAAAAAGAACAATGCTGTTTACAATGACCTGGTAATGCAACTATGCTAACTCTCTTGCCAGGACTGCAAGTATTCTGGAGCATTTAAAAATAACTTGTGCTCCACAGCCGATTCATGAAAACAGTTACACAACCTACAACAAACTTGTATAAACTGTACTTAAATAAAACCGAGCCATACAACCATAGAATCTTAGTGCACTCTATTGAAAGAGCTTTCCAATTAGTCCCACCAGTCCAACAAACACAAGTCATAATAATTAATAAATACTGCTGCACAGAATGCTTTTCAATTAACCTAAGACAACCGTCCCTGTTGCTGATGCAAACTACTCCACACCACACAACAAAGCGAGCACACTGAACCAAAACCCAAATCGCTAACTGCAAATTTACTTTTAAAATAATTATCCCACAATAGTCAGTTGTGAATTTATGGTTACTTCCCAACATTTCATACACAACACCCTCTATTTATTTCAACGTCCAATGATCCATTATCTTGTGCGAATGCATTGGATATCCCCAATTTGGCCTCGTGAGTTTTAATTTTGGGCAACATTAACCACCTAAATGCAACTTGGACAATTACCAGCTCATATTAGATTCTCAATGTCAGCTAAAAACCAACAGCTATAATATTACATACAATAGAGAATTATCACACTAAAGTATTTTCAAAGGCATAAAGTAAATTTTAAATTAAACAATTTATATAAAATCTGTATAATGGCATTGGAAAATCAGTCAGACTGCACAATCTAAATATTAAACCTGGTCATGTATCACAGACAAACAACAATCAATGTTGTTTGGTTAATATCAAAGATTTCTGAAATAATGAGATTTGCATTCAAACAGACAGAAGCACTAATTATAGAATCTCTTCATTCTCCAAGCAGGAAGAAAACCACACAATAAGACATTTAACAGGGCAGGACTGGGATGCAGTGCCACAACGTGGGAGGATTAAGGTCTGCATTCACCATTCTCTATACCAAGCTCTTGATCTGAAGTATGCCACTGAAAGGATATGCAAAGCAGCAAGCAAGGAGGTTAGGACAATGAGTAGGTTGGAGAAATGTCCGCTCCCAGAGGTTAACTGTACAGCAGCATTGATGGCTGCCTGAGAACAGCTGTCCAGCTTGTCCATACCTTAAACAAAGTTATGTAGTACAGGGAGACATTGAAGAAAGAGAGATAATTCAAAACAAAAATATGAAAATCCATTGCAAAGGTAAGACTGGAGGGTTCTAAAAGTTGAAAACAGACATCTGTGACAATTTTGAGCATTTATAGACATCCATAAGCATAGATAATATCATTTATGATATTTTGTTGTCAGGGATAGCAGGAGCTTACGGTAACACTTAAAATTATATAGCATTTTCAGAAAATAAGTGAATCAGGAAGTAGAGATTAGATCACACAAAGTTTAGGTTTTTAGATTCTGGAGTCTGCAGGAGAAGGAAAGACTCAGGTAGATAAAGGCCTGGATTCTGCAATGAAAATGATGGTGAAACTGTCGGTGTTCGCTGCCAGTACTCCACTGTAACTTTGGGAGTCCACGCATGTGCAGAATAGCATGGAAATCCTGAAGTTGCTGTCAATGATTTTACACTCCTCCACAGCATGTGCTGTTGAGGTCCCCCCAGAGTGAAATCCTGAAGCAATCAGTGAATTGTCAAACAATTCCACTCTTACACTGTTAGTCCCATTGTAAAAACATAAGAAAAGGTTACACCTTGTTGAATGAGCTGTATTTGGGTTTATAGCAAATTACTAAGTTCATAATTACTTCTAAGCAGTCTCACTGGCCCTGAAAGAGTAACTTTATATTTGTGGAATGTCAAATTTCTCCATGATGATATTAAAATTCCATATTTTTAAAAAGTTTTTAAAAAAAGTTTATCTTTATTTTAGCTTCTAACTTAATCCAATCATAATAATTAATTTCGCTCTCCTGAAAATTTACATTAAAAGTCAAGAGGACCAATGCTTTTAACTTCCTGCTTTGTCGTCTGTGAGAATCCTTCAATGTGATTGGTTGCTTATCCTGTTTGCTGACTTCCCTGTTGCTGGATACCTAAAAATCCCCTTGACAGGGCATCAGAATTAAACTGCTGTCATGAAATCAAAGTCTTTGTCAGAGAGACTGTTAGATCTTTGTGGGCAGCTTTCTTCGAGGTCAGCGATGAGTAGCGTTGCTTTGTCACTGACCACAAAATATGGGCAATAGAGTTTCACAGCTTTGTAAACCTGGAAAAGAATAATAGAAGGCTGTGTACTGAGCCTTGATCTAAATACAGTGAGGGTGCTTGCTTTCACAATAATGAAATGTGCCATTTCTGTAAACAGAAGAGGCTTCTAAGTAAAGATATTCTTTTTTTTTTAGGAATTATATCATTTTGCCTGTTTTTGTACTGCCTTCCTATCTCCGCAATGTCCTTTAACTGGGTGGATGAGGTAGCCTGTATCACAAAGAAAGAACAAACTTGCATTTGTATAGTGCCTTTTATGACCTCAGGACATCCCAAAGCATTTTACAGCCACTGACGCAGTTTTGAAGTGCAGTCACTGTTGTAATGTAGAAAACATGGCAGCCAATTTGCACACATCAAGTTCCTACAAACAGCAATGAGTTAATCTCTCTTAGTGATGTTGGTTGAGAGATAAATATTTTCAATGGCAATGAAAATGTAATTAGTCAATCCACAAACCTGATTTTACGCTTGTGCAATAAAAACAAGAAATGTTAGAACCACTCAGCAGGTCTGGCAGCATCTGTGGAAAGAGAAGCAGAGTTAACGTTTCGGGTCAGTGACCCTTCTTCGGAACTGACAAATATTAAAAATGTCACAGGTTATAAGCAAGTGAGGTGGGGGTAGGGCAAGAGATGACAAAGGAGAAGGTATAGATTGGACAAGGTCACATAGCTGACCAAAGGTCATGGAGCAAAGGCAAACAATATGTTAATGGTGTGTTGAAAGACAAAGCATTAGTACAGAAAAGGTATTAACGGACTGAATATTGAACAGCAGCATGAAGTTTAACACTTCACCCATGCATGATTCCAGGTTGTTAAGGATAATGGTGTCAATGATTGAATTTGTCCACAAAATCATCCATCGAAAAAAATATAGGGCTGAATCTTATGCCCCCCCAAAGAGTGGGATAGTGGTGGTGGGGGGGTGGGGTGGGGTGCGGGATGGCGTAAAATGGAGCGGGAGGTTCCGGGAGCCCTTCCCGACCTGCTCCCACCTCCACCGCCACTTTACGTAGGGCAGCAGCAGCAGAAAGTTGCCTGCCTGTGGCCAATCAAGGCCCTTAAATGGCCACTTAAGGGCCTTTGCCCGCCTCCACAGGTATTTTACCCATGGCTATTCAGGCAGCCAAGGCCCGAGAGAAGCTGCCTAACAAAAGCAGGTGGCTCTCTTGCCTCGCTGGGGCCCACCCTTGCCTCGCTGGGGCCCAACCGATCACCCAGGCGAGGCAACCAAAACTTACCTTTGTTCCAGGCTCCCTGACATCTTCTTCTTCAAGCTGGGCTGTAGTTCCAGCACTGGCCACCGCTCCTGGTGGCGCTGCTGGGACAGTTAGCTGCCAGCCCACTGATTGGCCAGCAGCTCTATTAGGTGGGACTTCCTACTTCAAGCGGGTGGAAGTCCCACATCACACCTATTAAAGCCCGGTGACCCGCAAAATAGGGGTCAGATCACCAGGCGAGGCAGAAGCAGGTTCTCCACCAACTTTTCTGTCGGTAGCCGGCTCCCATCTGCCCAGGGTTAAATCCCAGCCATAATTTCAATTTCATTCAGTGTACTGAACCAAGTCCATTTACAAAGAATTGCATAAACATTTTTTATTCATGGGATGTGAGTGTCGCTGGCAAGGCCAGCATTTATTGCCCATCCCTAATTGCCTTTGAAAAGCTGGGAGTGAGCTGCCTTCTTGAACCACTGATGTCCATGTGGTACACCCACAGTGCAGTTAGGAAAGGAGTTCCAGGACTTTGGCCCAGCAACAGTGAAGAAACGGCGATATAGTTCCAATCAGGATGTTGTACAACTTGGAGGGGAACTTGCAAGTGGTGGTGTTCCGATACATCTATTGCCTTTGTTCTTCTAGGTGGTAGAGGTCAGGGGTTTAGAAGGTGCTGTCGAAGGAGCCTTGGTCAGTTGTTGCAGTGCATCTTGGATATGGTACACACTGCTGCCACTGTGCGTCGATGGTGAAGGGAGTGAATGTTTAAGGTGGTGGATGGGGTGTTGATCAAGCGGGCTGCTTTGTCCTGGAGGGTGTTGAGCTCCTTGAGTGTTGTTGGAGCTGCACCCATCCAGGCAAGTGGACAATATTCCATCACACTCCTGACTTGTACCTTGTAGATGGCAGACAGGCTTTGGAAAGTCAGGTGGTGAGTTATTTGTGGCAGAATTCCCAGCTTCTGACCCGCTCTTGTAGCCACAGTATTTATATGGCTGCTCCAGTTAAGTTTCTGGTAAATGATAACCCCCCAGGATGTTGATGGTGGGGATTCAGTGATGGTAATGCTGTTGAATGTCAAGGGGCAATCTCTAGATTTTCTCTTGAAGATGGGTTACTGCCTGGCTCTTGCATGGTACAAACGTTACTTGCCCCTCAGCAATCCAAGCCTGAATGCTGTCCAGGTCTTACTGCACATGGACACAGACTGCTTCATTATATGAGGAGTTGCGAATGCTGCTGAACATTGTACAATCATCAGTAAGCATCCCCACTTCTGACCTTATGATGGAGGGAAGGTCATTGATGAAGCAGCAGTAGGTGTTTGTGCCTAGGATGTTATCCTGAGCAACTCCTCAATAGATTTAGATGGCTAGCCATTCTTTGATGAGACACAAGATGTTTTTCCGATAGTTTATATAACACTTCATCCAACTATCCATAAAAGATTCTATAAAACAGTCACAGCCCAATGAAGCCACCTCAACTGAAGCCACCTTTTGTTTTCCAGAAATCAGTCTCACACTTTGATTACAGGCAATCCAGGTTTGAGGTTAAGTGTGAATTATTCGAATCTAGGCTAATAACCCCTTGTGCTGACACAGCCATTTGCAGTTTTAGTCATCAATACTCTCACAAGAATGCATTGGGGAAATGGAAACTGGTGGATTTTCTGTAAAGAGTCATTGGTATGAGGGGAGGGGTGCAACAAATCACTACATGAGCCAAGCGATAAAGAAATTGCATCTTTTGTTTGTCCAATATGGAAGTGAAAATTCACTCCCTGCAAGGGCACTTATCTGAATCCAGAGGGTTTTGGCACAGGCTGGCAGAGCCAAAGCTGACTGACCCCAAGTATTCACCTGGAGTTTAACAAGCTAAAACTATGCTGCTTACAAAAGGAAATCAATGATGAGCAAGCACTGGTAAGATTCCTTCTGCTTGTCTAGCTAGGACCACAACCAGTCTGGATGGCCTCAGCGAGGGTGGGGAGGGGGGATGGTCATGCAGTCCAGGGAGAAGGGGGGGTCCCAGGTGGTAAAGTGGTTCCCAGTGGAGGTCCTCCGTGGGCCACAAATTTTCCACAAATGAGCCTGCAGGGAGGGCAACTCATGTTACAAAGCATCCTCCACGAGTGGCAGAGGCACCCCTGCCGTTGGTAAGGGCTCAGCGGTGGCAGAAAGAGGCCCTTTAATTGGCCGTTAATAGGCCACTTAAGGGCTTCAATTGGCCTCTGAGCAGGAAGGCCGTCGTCAGCCTATTCTGCCCCTAGGAAGATCGCTTGGTGACGGGGAGGTGACAGGCCCTCCACACCCCCACCCCAGCACCTGTCGTGATTCTCTCTGCCACCCCCGCCTCAGGGAGCCAAATAAAGTCTCTGCATCGGTGTGTTATCTTGAAACCACTTTTACTCCAAAAGAGATCCCCTAACGATGATACTCACTAGCTGGTTGTTAGCCAATAAGCAAGTTCAGGTTTGAGCCCTCACTATTTGTGGACAACAAATACTAACACAATATTGTGACTCGCACAACTCACCATAAAATGTATTACTGCATTGCCCCCCACCCACCTGGAAACACATAGGGCTGAATTTTGTTCTTTTGTTAGAAGCGGGTTCGTTAATGTCGGGAGGAAGTGGGGGGTGGTGGGGAGGGGGATGCAGAGAATCACTGCGGAGCCATCCACCTTGGAACCAGGCGCCGTAACGCTGTTTGCCAATTTTATCAGAGGCGGGGAGGTGCCATGGCAGCACTGACACCCCAATATGACGGCATCATCATTTAAATGTAATAAATACTGATTTAAATAAAGTTGAATCTCGTTCAGTCCGATCCAACGAAGAGTTCTCAATTTTGTGCATGATATGCGGCACTCGGATGCCTTCAGCTTCTCGACTTTTAAAAGCTGCAGCCAAGAGGCGACAGACCTCAGTGCCGCGGAAGACAAGGTAACTTCACCGGAGTATTTTTGGGGGCATGTGGGCTTTGCGACAGCCATTGCTGCTATGCTGCGTCCGCAAGGTGCCTGTGTGTGAATGAGGAGGAACTCTGCAAGGGGCTTGTCAATGGGTGGGGGAGAACTCTGCAAGGGGCTTGTGAATGGGGGGGGAGCTCTGCAAGGGGCTTGTGAATGGGGGGGAGCTCTGCAAGGGGCTTGTGAATGGGGGGGGAGCTCTGCAAGGGGCTTGTGAATTGGGGGGGGAGCTCTGCAAGGGGCTTGTCAATGGGTGGGGGAGAACTCTGAAAGGGGCTTGTGAATGAGAGGGGAGCTCTGCAAGGGGCTTGTGAATGGGGGGGAGCTCTGCAAGGGGCTTGTGAATGGGGGGGGAGCTCTGCAAGGGGCTTGTGAATTGGGGGGAGCTCTGCAAGGGGCTTGTGATTTGGGGGGACCTCTGCAAGGGGCTTGTGAATGGAGGGGGAGCTCTGCAAGGGGCTTGTTAATGGGGGGGGGAGCTCTGCAAGGGGCTTGTGAATGGGGGGGGAGCTCTGCAAGGGGCTTGTGAATGGGGGGGAGCTCTGCAAGGGGCTTGTTAATGGGGGGGGAGCTCTGCAAGGGGCTTGTGAATGTGGGGGGGAGCTCTGCAAGGGGCTTGTTAATGGGGGGGGAGCTCTGCAAGGGGCTTGTTAATGGGGGGGGGAGCTCTGCAAGGGGCTTGTGAATGTGGGGGGGAGCTCTGCAAGGGGCTTGTGAATGGGGGGGGAGCTCTGCAAGGGGCTTGTGAATGGGGGGGGGAGCTCTGCAAGGGGCTTGTGAATGGGGGGGGGGAGCTCTGCAAGGGGCTTGCAAATGGGTGGGGAGCTCTGCAAGGGGCTTGTGAAAGGGGGCGGGGGGAGCTCCGCAAGGTTCTTGTGAATGTGAGGGAGCTCTGCAAGGGGCTTGTGAATGGGATGGGAACTCTGCAAGGGGCTTGCATTGAACTGGGCAAGGGTCTCTGACATCCGACATGGTCAGAACGGTGCCTGGGGGGCTTCTTGCTGAGTGACAAGTTTATTATAAACCACAGAGGTGTTCATTTAATAAGTTGCTACTCAATGCTCGGAGAGACAAAATGCAGGGCTGGCAGCCTTTTAAAGAAGGTGCCAGCACCTGCTCCAACGTCAGGTGACGCCATGAACGGCGTCTCCACAGCCACCCAACACCTGATTGGGGGGCAGCTGCTTCCATTATGCAAAATCATGGCAGCACAGCCGCTGATGTCACAGACAGGACCGCAGCCATTTTGCACACCTGCCATCACTCCCAGCAGTGGAATCATAAAATCCAGCCCCCAATCGCCCCACTAAATGGTGGGTCTACCTGTTGGAGGTGCAGAGTTTCAGAATGTTGAGACATACTCAGCATGCTAAAAGAAGAATGCTCCCCTCCCACTAACATATTGTTTTATTGTTTGATGGATGTTTTTAATCAGTATTGTTGCCAAGTAATGTAAATTGCCAGATACCAATAACACCAAGCCCCGATATTAAAATGGAATTCAAACCACAGTAGAATAAAAATCAGATAGTTTCTGGCCAGTCAGTAATTTACAATAGTGTAAACTAATACTATGTATTTGAGATGAACAAATCCAGTGGGACTTCAAACTGTTACAATTCAGATTTGCTTGATAAATGTAATTAATTTATTAAACCAAGTTGAGCTCACATACACTTATTAGAAAGTATTGCCACAATACAGCGAGGATACAAGGTGTACATGTGCAGTAGATTTTCTTTGTCCTAGGAACTGTGCCAAGTGATACACATTTTTACTGATTTCCCCCAAATGTTTGGAGTGGATTGTTTAAAACTGATTTCTTTCTGTATTTGAGAAAAATCCCAAAGTTTCCCATTGCTTTCTGAGCATTAATCACGTCCAGAGATGCACCTACATTGCAGCCATAATGTCTGGACACACACTGAAACAGCCTTGATAAGCAACTGCAACTATACCATTAACAAAGTGGATGCACTGTGTAAAATGAGCACAGCATATAATTCATAGCACAGTCTGCAAAATTAGATTTGAGCATCAATTCTTCAATATTTCAGTCAGACTTTAAGAATATTTGTGTTTCTTAACTAATATGTGATAATTTAAATGTTAATTTTAGCAGTAAATATTTTCAGCACACAATCCTTTAGTAAATACTATAAATGTTTTTCACAATGAAAAAAGAGCTCAACAGAATTTTGTGATTATAAGTAACTTTAGAGTTAATATTATAATTTAATACATTTTTAGAGACATGCAAAACTAAGAAAATGAGGCGAACTCTCGTTTAATGTCAATGATCAGATGGAGTAACTACACAGTACAACTTGAATACTGTTCGACTTCCAGCTTGTAATCAAATTGGGGACCTCAAATAACATTGTGCTGGAATGGACCAGTTCCCTGAAGTGGTTCACTGTGCAGTAATTGTAAAGCTGCAATCCTTCCAGAGCTTCCCGATTTCCATATGGGCTAAGCATGTTGAAGCAAGTTAAATCTTTAACATATGGCCTGGAGAAAGATGAATACTCCACAAAACCATGTGTTAAAAGCATGATTTATTTCAGCAGGTTAAGCAAACAAAAATATATTGAAATAGCAAATCTAATCCAATACAAAGCTATCTGAATCTTCTATCCTATGTTTCTTCATTACATTAGAAGTATGGAGAAATTACATTTTGTTTGGGTTGGGTGGGGGGTGTTGAAAAGAGGGAAAAAGAGGATCATTGTTCTGGTTGCTATGTGTAGCCACATGGGTAAATGCATTCATGAAAATGTCCCCTCCTTCAGTATTTCCTAGCAAAATCTATGTTTCACAATTTTCTCGAACAACTCATCTTCATGAATGCATTAGCTATGTTGATACACCCAAAAACCCAAAGCAATTCTGCCCCAGTAAACTGTCCTACCATCAGGGCTCGCATAGGCTATTCACATATTTCTGCTGCAATTCAAGTCCAATCTGGTCTTCAACTAGCATTCCTATACCTTCAGATTATCCAGAAGAGATGACTTAATAAAAAGTTAAAGAATTAAAGACGGCGTGGGTTTCCTCCGAGTGCGCCGGTTTCCTTCCACGTGCCAAAGACTTGCGGGTTGATAGATAAATTGGCCATTGTAAAAAAATTGCCCCTAGTGTAGGTAGGTGGTAGGAGAATTGAGGGAGGGTGGGGATGTGAGAGGGAAAATGCGATTAATGTAAGATTAGCATAAATGGGTGGTTGATGGTCGGCGTGGATTTGTTGGGCCGAAGGGCCTGTTTCGGTGCTGTATCTCTCTATGACTCTATTTGCAATTATATAGCAGCTTTCACAGCCTCGGAAACATCTCAAAGCACTTTGCAACCAGTGAAATACTTTGAAGTGTAGTCACTGGTGTAATGTAGGAGACACAGCAGCCACACACAAGGTCCCACAAACAGCAATGTGATAATCAGCAGATAATATGTTTTTAGATATTGCTTGAGGGATAAACATTGGCAAGGATACCAGAGGACAACCCCACTCTTCTTCAAATAGTGCCGTGGGATCTTGTCCACCTCAGAGGGCTGACGGATCCTTGATTTAATGTCTCATCCAAAAGACGGCACCTCCAACAGTGCAGTACTCCCTCAGTTCTGCACTGGAGTGTCAGCCTGGATTTTATATTCCTGAATTGAAATAACCTTATTCAGTCAAGCTTGATGAGACTCACACAATTTTATTTTCGCATTTTTCAGTTGAGTAGTAAGGATGTAAACATCAACAGCCCCCAGAAACATCAGCCTGTCCCAGACAATGCCTACTCTCACATAATGAACACATATCCTTCGCTATTGTATGAAAATGTTGCAATATTCTTTCTTACTTTTTTGCAGCTTCATGCATTTTGTTATCATGCAGAAAATTCAGCCACTTGCTCAGTACCTGAAGGATGTGATTCTTCAGTTTCTGTTCAGTTCTATCTGCCTTAAACTGGATATATTTTCACTAATTTGAACTGTTGCTGCTGAACCTGTTTATTGTTAGAGAATTCCAGAGCGGCAGTGCACCAGGTCCTGGGACATGGGTTTATTATTCCTGCTTGACAACACAGGGGTCAACAGTCCAGTATCCAGGTAAGGATACTCCCTGACCACAATGCTTGAGCCCTGCTTGCACCATTTCCTGGGAGCCAAGAACAGCTAGCTGAGCTTGCCCTACAAAGTACTGCAAATTGTCTCATATGAATGCGCTGAAACTTCATGCATATGCAAAGGAGATGAGCTGTAGTGCATTATGTGGCAATTTGACATACTGCATATAGCAAATAGTATGAACTGCAATCAAAAACAACAGCTCTCTGAAGGAAAAACAAATGGTTGGCAATTATGTTGGCCTTAATAATAATATGAAACTGGAAGTAAACAAAATGATGCCGATAAGAGACACAGATATATAATGGCAAGAAACATTACATGTGAAATCAGAAATGTAAGACATAGGGCTGGGTTTTCTCAGTCCCATGGAGACAGGGTTGGAGGTGGCATGTGGGAGTACCAGGAAAATAGCGGACAGTCGACTCTGAGGGGCTTTCCTGAGGTGGGCTGAGAACCCGGTCGGCTGCCTGTTCCATGGAGGGGAGCAGCCAGTTAGTCCAATTAAGGCCCCATTTTAAGGCCATTTTAAGATGGCGCCGGTATTCTACTGCTCAATTGAGGCGGCCTCCGGGCAGCAGGCCAGGGAGCCATTGGGGCTGGAGACTCAGTGGCCCAATGACGGAGCTACATGTTTGAGATGCTGCAGCCTCATCAGTGAATAGACCTGCAAAGGGGTTTCCCTCCATCCCAATGTCCCTGCCAGCTTTGGGAGTCTTCACTGTGTTGGTCAGTGAGGGTGCCTCCATGTTGAGGCACCCTCGGGGTCCCCAACCTACCTCAGCAGTGCCTGCCTCTCCCAGTGGAGCTGCCGAGAGCCCAGAGTTGCCAGCCCTCTGACTGGGCCTGCAGCGTCGAAAGACCACCCTCTGTCCTTAATAGGACGGCGAACACGGAGATGGCCGGTTAAGAGGCTGCCTCCCGTAAGATTGTGCTACCAATCTCACTGCCAGCAAGTGTAGGCTCAAGGCCACCATTTAGTCCTGACCTAGGGATGCCAAAGTCCGCGGGAAAACCCATCCCATGTATCAACCTATCTCAAAAAAAAAATAGACAAAATAAATAAGGGCAATCAAGTCAAGAAACAGACTACAAAAACTGCTTAGAACACTGTAAAAACTATTTCAGTAGTTCAATTATGTGATAAACACACTAACACTGAACCTGTTATATACAGCACTCCAATTATCAAATTATTCCTAGCTTCAACATGGAGGTAAAGTCTACCTGGAAGGTTTTGAAACAGAGTCCTGATCCAAGAACCAAACTGAGGGAGATCTATTTGACCCTTATTCTATCATTCCTCCACATTAATCTAATATGGGTAGACACCACTATAACCCACACAATGGGTTAAGCACCATAAAATCTACAAACTTGGGAAAATGTTGAGTTTTGTTATCTCTGAAAGTCATAGGCAAAGAGATGGCTTCCCTGAAAGCCAAATTCAATCTAAATTATCTGGTGCACTTGCCTTGGTACAAGTTACAGAGCTGGGTACTCAATGGTAACCATCAAAAGAAACTAGCAAGCTGTGTAAAAAGCAAACAGTTAGTATCTATGCTCTAGCCCAGGGGCACTGCAATCAACTACAGTACTAAGATCTGAATCCTACAGCTCAATACCACCCTGAATAGTAGTGTTACCCACTGGCCCATCAGGGAATTCAAAATCATTTTTTATGAGATTATCGACATGTGAGGTTAAAAGGCTAGAAGTAGGAGAGACTGTGTTGAATTGGCTGCAGATATGTTCCCAAATTTTAAACCAGGTAGTTTATGAGGCCTTTGGTTTCCACATGTTGGAAACAATGTGGTGCAGGCAATATGACAGGACAGCATCATTTAGTAAACTGCTTTTGATTTAACTGAGAATTTGTGCTTTTGCTCTTTACATTTAACATGGCGCCACAATCATGACAGCAGACTTATTAACTTGGCCAGACTATATAAAATTCCCTAATGACAGGTTCTTTTCGATTCAATGCTCTTCTACCGAGCTGGGTTACAAGATACAATCAGTGTATTGAAAATAAAATAAGTGAAAACTGATCAAACTTGAATATCTGTAAGAATGTGGCTTACAAACCACTTCAACATACAGAACAGGCCAACATTAGATTGGGAAAAACTGGTAGACAGGTGCACGAGTCATAGTAATAGGCACAGGTTTTTTTTCAGTTATGTACACCATTCCTTTCTGTATCCTACATCACAGGTAAAAAATAGCACATCACAGTCAGTCATAATCCCTCAGTATCTTCATCCACCTAACACTGTAGTTTCATCCACAATTCACGTTTGCTGCCTTACAATGGTTAGTTACAGGGCAAGCAGTACCTATGATCCAAGGCAAGTTGTTCACCTTGAGGCCTGTAGCTTCTTTGCCAACAATATACACAGTGAGGAAGTCGTCGCAAAGAGAAAGAGTGAAATATTATGCCATCCTTCCTTTACTTGTAGTGCGTTAAAGGAGTGGGATCAGAATGGCATGTCAAATTCTAACAGTTAAACTACCCAACTTTGAAATCTCAAAACACTACCAAGCTGTCTTGCATAGAATACAGGAGATTCCATTTATTCCCTCATGCCCTCCTAATTTTAATATAATCAAGTCTTTTGTCCTCATTTCTTTTTCAGTCTCTCCCAGCATGCTTTCTCTCGCCTATGAAAACTGCTGCTTTAGTTACAAGAGGAAATTCTATCAGTCATTTTCCCTTCAGGAACCCGTCTATCATCTCACTAATGACAAATTCAGCCTTAATGCAAATAGCAAGCATCGGTGTATATATGCATCTTCAAGGTTTTAAAATAGAGTCCATTCAGCAAGGGTGAGTGTTAAAAATGTTCAGGTGTATAGCAGTGACCTTTGCACACTGTTTATTGTGCGTGGTTTTGTTTGAGATATTTATTTGTAGATCTTTTAAGTAAAAACATCAGAAAACACAAACATTTAACAATGGAAAAAAATCAACTTCCTCAATGCTTCACCACTATTGTGTAAGGAATGAAATTTTGTGATAAGCGTTTCCACTGGCAACATCAGCGCAATCCAGAAAGAATTGGCCGAACTACTGCAAAAGATTAGGGAATTTTAAACGTAAATATGTTATATCCAAAATCAATTGCATTTTGTGCTTTCCATGATCTTTTACACTGATTTAAATTTAAATTCAACAGATAGGTCCTGCCCACAAAAATTGGCCATGCCACTAAGTTGACGTTGCAAGTTTCCGTCAAATACCCCAGTAAGGGAAGTCTACATATTGAGCTAATTTTCTTAGGCACTTAAGAGGCACATTTTTAAAGGTTATTTTCATACCAAAATATATTTAATTTACTAAGAAATTAATGTACTGGTGTACACCAATGAAAGTA
The DNA here is from genome assembly GCF_036365525.1 of Heterodontus francisci. Taxonomy (NCBI): domain Eukaryota; kingdom Metazoa; phylum Chordata; class Chondrichthyes; order Heterodontiformes; family Heterodontidae; genus Heterodontus; species Heterodontus francisci. The sequence goes on along the minus strand of NC_090372.1, from coordinate 103,477,498 downwards.
GCAACCGGTTCAGTATAAGCTATTAGTCATCTTCAGTGATTTAAAATCAGATTACTCAGAGGTGGAGAAAAACACTTATTAAAAATGTTTATTTTTTGTGATAAATTCATTTTCTGCAGTATTAATAAAGTGGATCAGGTTATCACTCTGAAATACAATATACACTTTTTAATGGAAAGAAAAAATAAACAATTATGTTTCATTATGCTGCCTGATTGCGCTGGTTTATGGAAGATTTTATCTTTGTGATTATACTATTTATTTATTTTTTAAATCGGTAGCTTGAACTGTAACCTAATCCTGCAATTTTGAGCGCCCAAAGTGGAAACTCTACTCCCATATATATAATATATAGATCCGTCTATCATTTATAATAAAAACCTTTTCCAAATCTTTAAGCATCACAATAATAAATATGATATACTGTCATGCACAAAATGTATTCATGATCTCAATGTTATTGGAAGAAATTATACTGGATGAAAGAAAAAAATGAAGCATTTTATTTGTGGATGTTCCAAGAATCAAATGAAACAAATCACAGAGGGTTTGATTTCATCTGTTTTGCATTATTTGGGAAGACCTGAATTTGGCATTTTTTTTGTACTCATTCATGGGATGTGGGCATCGCTGGCGAGGTTAGCATTTATTGCCCATCCCTAATTGCCCTTGAGAAGGTGGTGATGAGTTGCCTTCTTGAACTGCTGCAGTCTATGTGGGGTAGGTACACCCACAATGCTGTTAGGAAGGGAGTTCCAGGATTTTGACCCAAAAGGCATCCCATGTCTCATTTGAAATTATAATCTCTATTTACTCAGATGATGTTTATCAACATGGCACTGGTGTATTTTGATGGTAGTCTATTCAACACATCCACTACTTTGCATGAAGTATGTCTAATCTTGCTTAAAGCTAATTAGTTTTACACTTGTGTCCTCTAGCATGTAGCACAAGTATTCTGCTTACATTTCATTGTTTCGTGTCAGTGTTACCCTGTGAAAACAAGTTCAGTTCTTTGAATCTCCCTGGAATGTTTAAATTCCTATTTTATTTTCAGTAATTTAGTAATTAATTTCCCTCTTTATATTCTTGCCAGTATCACTTGAGAATGGAATGAACTGGGCTGCTGAATTCTCTGCTGTCACTGATCATATTATGCCATACTTCCTGATAGAAAATTAAATTTAAGGACAGTCCATGCACAAGTCTGCTGCCTCTGTCTCCCATCCAAAAGGAATTGCTCCACTATCGTGAAAAAGCTTCCTGAAGTCCCAATATTTATGGAGAGGTGTGGAGGGTGGACAGTTTAGCATGCGGGAGACCCAAAAGAAAGTATATCCCTCAGGTCTTGCTGCATTTAACAGCAAAATCTGATTATCATTTATGGAATCCGTTATCTGGCTGCAGTCAACCAGATTGAGAGGCAGGCTGGCTGTCGAGCAGCTAGGTCTGCAGAACCAAGCCGTAGCCAGGGAGTGTGGAGTCGGAGGGAGAGACTGAGGGAGAAAAGGAGAAGATTGCGGGGGCACCGTGGAGGAGATCACAGCCCGTGAAGGGCATCGGATCGCTGGAGTAGGTGCAATTGCTGAAATGATTAAAAAGAAGTTTGATGGGCCAGGGCGGAAGCACGCTTGTTCCTCCTGGTCCACAAACAGTGCTGGAAAGGCACTTACTGTTCCAACCAGCTGTCCTTGCCTCCCTTCAGCTGCCGTATTTCCTGAGGCCTGGGAAACCCCATCAGTCAGTGTTAAAGCTGGAACAGAGTAAAAATCTTAGGCACACAGCCTCATTAAAATATTTAAATGAGGGGCCTGCCTCCTGAGAGCAGATTGGTTGCCCCTGCCCTGTACCACCTTCATTCAGAGCTGGAAGTGGAGTGGGTCAAGACAGGTTGGGTTCAGGTTTGACATTTTTTTTAAATTTAAACTTCACACACCACTCAAACTCATCCATTTTAAGATGTTAAAACGGTCCCACACAGAATCATAGTCTGATACAGCACAGAAGGAAGCCATTCAGCCCAGCTTGCCTGTGCTGGTTAAATAGCAGAGTTAAAATAAGTTATTTTGCAGTTAGAACACTGAGTCCAGTTTCGATGCCCTATTTCAGAGAGGATGTCAAGACCATGGAGAGGCTACTGAAGAGATTCATTAGGATTATACAAGGATAGACCAGAAAAATGGGGGACTGTTCATACAAATAGAGCAGATATGATAAAGGTGTTCAAAATTCTGATAAAGTAAATAGGGAACAATTACTTCCACTAGTTGTCATCAAAAAAAGAAGAGATTTTTAATAGGACTTTTTAGCAGAGTTGTTAGGGAATGGAATGCAGAAACAGTGGTGCAAGCAAAATCTTATAATAACTTTAAAAAAGAGAGGGGAAATTGTATTGATATTTGAAAAAGAAAAATATTAAAAGGATATAAGGAAGGAGCAAATGAATAGGACAACATGGATAGCATTTCAAAGTTGGCACAGGTGCAATGGGCTGAAAGGACTCTGTGCTGAGAAATTCTATAATTCTTGTTCAAATAGCAATTGAAACCTTGGGTAAGAATATTTTTTCTTTAGTTTGGAATTGCAACATTGAACTGCAGAATCGTCAGGCTTCCACTCAAATCATCTTTGGCAACAAGCTGTCTTTCTTTGCATGGGTGCAGTGACATGGCAGAATAAAACTGCACCATACAGTAGTCAGATGTAGTTTTGCACTCATAATATTGGACACAGAATTTACTGATTTCAGCTGTAATGTTGTGGGAAAGCACAGACTAGAAGGGTCAGGCACTCCCCAACAAGGAGAGTGACTCTTGGACATCAGTGAGAGGTCACCTGGAAGGAGACTATTTACCCTTAGTAGCGCCAGGAGACCATCAACAGTGGTAAGGGAAAAAAAAATCTTACTAATATATTACTATGCGTGCGTCCAGAGTATTTCCAAAACCTCACTGGAATATTCTGCAAAGACCAATTTATGGCCAGAAAGTATAAAAACCCCCATTACATATCATCAAATTTTTAGGTAGCTAGATATCAGGAAGGATTTGTGTTTGTTTTTCATGTTAGTCCAATAACTACATCACAATTTGGCCTAGTTATCAAGTATCAATAAACTTTTAAAACTCTGTATACAGTATTCATACCAATAGGCATGAAAGTGTATTCATATTGGGCTTTTAACACGTGCTTAATCATGGAAATCCTTGCAATAAACACAGGCTTCTTACTGCTTTCATCTCGTTTCAAATATCAGTAAACATGGCAAATTTCAGTCACAGAGCACATGTAAATACTGTGTTGGTCAGATATTACATAAGCTGATATATTAGCACAAAGACGCAAACAGGTTGAACTCTAATGTTGAGCTACAAACTTGCCAATTGTTGTGTTATTTTAGAGTCCCAGACGTAATCCTCACATGTACAGTAGAGCTTTACTTCCTGAACCCTTTGATTGTTTTGGACATGCTTCAATCTGTGTGTCTTCAAGATTTCAGACAAAGAAAACTGAAGTTATTAAGTGTTTGCCAGTAGGGCTAAGGCTGTTTTATCACTACAGGCATCTTCTCAAAACAATAACAACCATCTATTTCTACACAAAACAACTGTTTCACAATTAACAGAAGGGAATTCTCTTTTTCCAAGCCTGTAAAACATATAGAAACCTACAAATTTAATGCAATTTGCCTTCAACCCCTGCACGACTCTGTAGCTATAATCTTTGGCATATAACACTTCTGTCATCTGATACAGCCACTGGGTCGAGCAGCTGTTAGCCAGAGAGTGATTTAGGAGTGTCCTCTGTTCAGCTTTCATGATAGCAGCTTTCAAGAAGTCAGCTCTACTCCTTCAATCATTCACAGTGGCAGAAGTCCAAACCCCTGGATGTAACACCACCTCCCCCCCCTCCACCCCCAACCGTGAAAGTATGCAGTGGACAGCAAGTAACAGTCCCAGACGGACTCAGATTTCAAGACCCGGGTTCGTGTGGAATTACGTGCTAAGTTTTCCATGAAAACACCAAGAGACTACCATGAATAGATGGCTTTCATTCAGTTTGAAATGATAGGAAGAGAAGAGGGTTCCTAGTGAATTGCGTGCTGACGCAAATGTCAAGACAAAGCAGGACCTTTGGAAAATATTTCCTTGAAGTTTCAGCAAACCTGTTTCCCATAATACCATCTAATTGCACGAAAGGTGCCAAGTCTTATATAAGACGAGAAGTTTTTTGTACCCAAGAAAAAGAAGGATCTTAAATTTTAGTGCAAGCAAAAGAAAATTAATGTGCTAAATCCTAATACTTCCTCTCAGAGGACAAAATTATGATGCTTAAACCCTCAAGAATATCTGTCAAAGAATGCCAAGTGTGCATCTGGATTTTAATCATCTTTCATCATTTCCTTTACCATGTCCAAAAGCCACAGTTATTTCAGCTGAGGTCTGACCCGACTGACATTTGCTTTTTGCCCTTAAAAGAGAAAGTTGTTTTCATTGGCTGAAAATTGCTATACTCTTAGATTTGCTGCATCACAGATAATAGTAAGTGGAATATATTTTATATGTAATAAATCATTCCCTTAAATTTAAACTGTGAATCCTCTCTAAGGTACACCATTCCAACGAAGCTCAAAGTAAGCTTGTGAAACTAAACCTTGGCATGGAATTTCCGTCAGGGCACATACAGGAAAATGAGCCCAGAATGCTCTGGGCACTGGGCTGGTTTTGTTGTGGTGAGGTTATGCTGAGGTGTCCATGCAAACTCATTAGCATAAACTCAAACACAAGGGCCCTGATGGGCGGAAAGGGCAAAAATAGGCTAAGAATCTGGTAAGGCTGGAGACATGGCAGTCCTGCCAAACTTAACAGCAGACGCCATTATCTGTTTGATCAGTTTCCTGCCCAGTAGCCGGGGATGGTCCCCAGTAAGTGGCAGGGGGAGTGGGGCTCGGCTACCGTAGCTTGGGGCAGGGAAGAAATTGCCATTGGGGCAAGAGGGAGAAAGAGGCCAGGCCATCAGAAGTGGTGGTAATTGAAGATAATCAATTTGTGACTGGAACGGGACCAATGTGCCTCAAAAGTGTTGCGTGGGTTTGTATAAAAGGTGATGGAAAAATATTCCCGGCAGAGTGAGGCTGAAGATCACAAGATAAAACACTTCCTTTCTGTCCTGTGCTCCTGTTGTCTGCTGGTCACTGCTGTCTTCAATTAACTAATCACTGCAGCAGAGCAGGACACACCTGTGTGTCTTCAATTAACTGCTGGTCACAGGGGCTACATTCAAAGGTCAGATTAGTTGACTGAATTTAAATTAATTTAAACTGAATTTTAAGTAATCTTAAGTAGTCGCAGCAGCAGCATGAGAAACGTATCTGGGTGAGTGGCTTCAATTGACTGTTGGACACTGCAAGTTAGTAATAAACACTGGATTCACATACTGCAGGTACCTGAGAATCTGGGCGCAATGTGATGAACACACCCAAGCAGGCGCAATCGGCAGGAGCTCACCATGCCGACCTGGGGCGTGGACAGTTTTGTGGGCATGGGCTGCTTCAGGCAAATGAACTTTTTAACCAGCATTAAAAAAAAAACATGGATCCTTGAATATAATGTGGTTAATGTGGATTTAGGCACAACTCATTTACACTTAAAATTCCACCCTCTTCAATGTTAGCTCATTTGATTCTGGCCAGATGATACCAAAATCTGACTGGAAATCATGCAAAAACTGAAGACCCTGACCTTTCTATTAGGTATTTTGCAATGTTTTGGCCTTAATCTTGAATTTAATAACTTCAGACGTTGACTATAGACTTCCTCCTCGGCAGAAGATACTAGTAATGTGGAACAAATGTGTCAACATGTTGGGGGTGGGGATGGGGATGAGAAACAGGTTTGTACATGGGGTACCAATCCTCGTTCACAATAACACATCATGCTGGCACAGCAGTCGGCACTGTTAGTGTCAACTTGCTTTACATCTTCTGTCTAGTTCATAAGCTGCTACAACCAGTTCTGCTTTACCATTTTTACACTACTTCCATTTCTACCTGCCATATTCCCACCTCCTCAGCTATTCCCACATTCTCTGTGTCTCAAACATGCTTAACTTGTCTTACTATACCTCCCTTTGCCTAATGTCAATATCAGTTTAGAAATTTAACCATCTCCATTTTTCCACTTGGTGGCTCTGAGCTTTTCCTCCCCCTTCCCTCTGTTCTGTTCCCTCTTGCATACTGTTCATCTGTAATTTCTTCAAGTTCTGATGAAAGGTCTACATCTAAATCATTAATATGTCTGTGTTTTCAGCAGATGCTGAACGACTTGCTGAGTATTACAAATATTTTCTGTTTCTAGGATCAGCAATTTTTGGGGAGTTTGAAATACAATTTTAAAAATGTAGAAACTATTTTTTTCCAATATTTCAATTGATGTTAAATGCAACTAGTTTTTGATGAGAGATGAAAAAGAGAACATTCGGCAAGTAGGATTGATGCCACCTCTGTGAAGTCCAAAAATAAAACAGCAGAATCTCATTACAAAACATGTTCATTCATATAGCTTCTTAAATGTAGGAAAGTGCCCCAAGATGCTTCACAGAAATGTAATCAGACTAAAATTGATAGTCACAGTCACAAAGCATGTCATTTGTGTCTTCATTTAAGGCTTTTCAATGCTGTGGCAGGGTGGAAATCTGATTGAAGAGTCTCAAACTTGGAATTACGGGAGAAATGGGCATGTTCAAGGATGTTGGAGAGAAAAAGGAGATTGGGATGGTACAGTAGTTTACAAGACAGAGGGGTCCAGGGTGGTCAGTGTTATATTTCAGAAAGCCAATTAGTGAAGGATACAACTGGAGCCAATCTTTTCACAATATCATAAGCATTTATTTATACAGTTACAAATTATAAGCAAATACCTCATAACCCAACAACCACAGTTTCAGTCAGTGTCTATTTATAGGGGCACAAGTGAAACCTTAGTTCATGCCTACCACCTACACACAATTAAACACAACTAATATACAATTAAGAGATTCCCTTCTCTCGTACATATAAATCTTGAGTTTTATTTAAACAAAAATTTCAAAACAAATTAAATCAAATACCTCTAAATTCTGTATAAAGCATTACAGTGTGAGACACCCCTCCTCTCGGACCCCCTAACGATTTCTTTGTACAACCATTTATTTTTTAAAAACAATATGACAGTTGATTTGTATCCACCCATTTAATGTTGGAGATTTCCTTTCTCTCCAGCATTTGTTTCAAGCCAGCAAGGTCAATCCATAACCTTTTTTCACTCACACGTTTCATTGTGTGTACACTAACCCACAATGAACGATTATCTACACAATATTCAATGGGTATACTATCTTCAGTATGCCAATTGTACAAGATCTCACTTAAAAATTTTCACAAATAGAATCCAATATCCACTGCCCCTACAACAGCCAGTGTTTCAACAGTCAAAGTAGTTTTAACAACCCTTTTAATTTCTCAGCTTTCCAAGCTATAGGACAAAACTTCCCATTTTCACCCATCAGAAATACTATGAAACCAGCTTCAATAGAATACCCATCAGGAAGATTAGCATGTCAAGCATCACCAAAAGTGACTAGCTTCATGTTCCTTGGTCACCTAAAAGTGAAAACTTAAGTACACATTTCTCCAAGTTGATTTTAATTTGCTCTTAAAACATTCTCGAATTTAGGGCGTTTCATCAGAGTACTTAACTCCAACACATCAAAACTAAAAAGTGATCTAGTCTGAGTGCTCAACCAGTTCAACTGACCAATCAAGCTTCACAATTCCTGTCTCTTTAGATATAACATCATATTTCTGTAGAAACCTGGAACAGTTAATCAGGATGGGAATAACACTTTTGAAATATTATTGTTGATTTGAAATTATTCCAGGCCTACTCTGCTTAATATCTAAACCCCCACAAGCCAGACTCCCAATTTTAAATTCTACTCTAATCTTATTAATAAGACATTTCTCAAATTTCGCAGTACCAACGCAATAAGAAATCATCAACATCCACAATGAAAATGCCTGAAAGTTTCCCTTTATGATGCCAGTAAAACTTTGTGGGATCTGCTTTTAATTGAAAACATCCTATTTTCAACAAAACAAATCTCACTGAAAAATACCATGGAAGCATCAATCAGGCCATAGATGCATTTGTTTACAAAGAACAAAGAACAGCACAGAACAGGAACAGGCCATTCGGCCCTCCAAGATCTTGATGCCTGCCTAAACTAAAACCTTCTGCACTTCCGGGGACCGTATCCCTCTATTCCCATCCTATTCATGTATTTGTCAAGATGCCTCTTAAACGTCGCTATCGTACCTGCTTCCACCACCTCCCCCGGCAGCAAGTTCCAGGCACTCACCACCCTCTGTGTAAAGAACTTGCCTCGCACATCCCCTCTAAACTTTGCCCCTCGCACCTTACACCTATGTCCCCTAGTAACTGACTCTTCCACCCTGGGAAAAAGCTTTTGACTATCCACTCTGTCCATGCCGCTCATAACTTTGTAAACCTCTATCATGTCGCCCCTCCACCTCCGTCGTTCCAGTGAAAACAATCCGAGTTTACAACCTCTCCTCATAGCTAATGCCCTCCAGACCAGGCAACATCCTGGTAAACCTCTTCCGTACCCTCTCCAAAGCCTCCACGTCCTTCTGGTAGTGTGGCGACCAGAATTGCACGCAATATTCTAAGTGTGGCCTAACTAAAGTTCTGTACAGCTGCAGCATGACTTGCCAATTTTTATACTCTATGCCCTGACCGATGAAGGCAAGCATGCCGTATGCCTTCTTGATTACCTTATCCACCTGCGTTGCCACTTTCAGTGACCTGTGGACCTGTACGCCCAGATCTCTCTGCCTGTCAATACTCCTAAGGGTTCTGCCATTTACTGTATACTTCCCACCTGTATTAGATCTTCCAAAATGCATTACCTCACATTTGTCCGGATTAAACTCCATCTGCCATTTCTCTGCCCAAGTCTCCAAGTTGATCCCCAAGTTTAATTTCCATAATTTCCCTTCTGCATCTGCTGTCCCTTTGAAAAGTTTCAGAAACATTTCCCTCTGACAAGTATTGCCCTGCAGAAATTGGCTTTTATCTTGGTTGATCTACACTTCCATGAATGTGTGGTCAAAAGAGCTAAAAAAAGATTTTCAAGATTACTTTTTCAGCTGTGGCAGAGTCCACTCTAACATATCTATCACCCAGTCCCTCTTCAAAACCCCTAGCAACTAGCCTCACTTTAGCCTTACAAGTCCCATCTGCAAGGCCTTTTTCAGTCCAAATCCACCTATGTGACAAAGCTGGTTGCCCTTTATCTGGTACTTCAGAATAAACTTCAAACTCTCTCCATCTAATTCCCTTTGATTTACCTCTCTTAGTTGATCCCCAAGTTTATTGGCACCCACCAAAACTTCACAATCATGAGGACTTCTGCTTCTAGTTCTATTCTGAGACTCTTCTGTGGCCTTTATTTCATTGTCATGAAAACCACACCTGCCAAAAATGAGACATATTAATTTCATTATATGGAAAATTATTTTAAACTGTTACTGGACTGAAAAAATAGCTTGATTTAAAAGGACAGTGGTTGGAAACTTGACTGCTCATTTTGCATTCGAAAAGACAGTTGAATAGAAAGAGACAATGGGAACTGTTCACTGATTCAATTAACCAAGATTGGTCTGGGCAAGAGTGTTCGACATCTTGTCTGTGTTAGACTCAGCACCACACGCCCCCAACCGAGAGCTTTGAAATCCGCAAACCGTAGCAGCAGTTGTTCCAAATAAGGGGTTATTCACATGACTAACCTGCTGGCCAACTTGGAGTTTTGAATTGTGCTCACAAAACAGTTGGAAAAGAGCTTGCAATTTGAAGACAACAGAGAAGGAAGGCCTCTTCCTCTCTCTCACTCACCAAGTTCCAGGGGGATCCACTGAAGCCACTCAAACCTCAAGAGTGAAGACTCCTGCAGCTAAACAAGTTTGAGAATGTACACTGGGCCCCAAGGAGGACTGAAAGACAACTGCAATCCAAGACTTTACATCAAACCCAAAAGTTAGTAACTGAATTCCAGCTATTACTCTAAACCTTTCTCCTTTGTCTCTATTTGCCTGTGGGTTTATCGTGTATGCATACTAGTGTGGTCGTGCCACATATTTCGAATAGTTTTAACCAAATTAGAGTTTTAAGGTTTTTAAACACACATTTCTTGTTTAAATCTAAGAAAACCTGTCTGGTTGATTTCTTTGCCATTACAGTTAGAGAACGTTGAACAAGGATTCACTAAGGGGTAGCTAAAAACAGTGTTTTTAAAAGTTAAACTATGTTACGGCCAAACCAGGCAAAGGCTGAGAGGGAACCCCTAGACCCCTACTCACCTGGTCTTAACATCATTGTCTAATCTATTCAAGCTATGTCACTTTTATGTTTGTGAGATCTCCCTCTTGCACTATCAGAGGCTCTTCCTTTGGTACGTGATTGTTTTCCGATGTAAGAGTCACTTCTGGACCACTATTAGAACTTACACTGCACTTTCTTACTCTCCACTCTTTCACCCAAAAGTGCCAGTCTGTGGACTTTGCTTCTTGGCCATCATCCTGAACAAGCAACCAATATTTAAACTTGCCAGCAGCTTTTCCTGCATGTCCCACAATTGTTGCATCCCTCCATTTACTCGACCCCTCTGGAATAAATGTCACCCGAATACCCACTCTGAGCAGTTGGCCTTTGGATGTGCTAGCTCTGTCCTGTGTGTCATGATCACTCACATTATCACTATCCAGCCCTTGATAAACCTTACTTTGTTCCTCAGGACCTTCACCACAAAACACATAAGCATTTGAGGTACAACGTGCCTCATTCAATTCTATCAGCTGCTTAGAGTCTGACATTTTGCAATTAATTCTGATTAATCATGAAGAATGAACCATATAAGTTTGATCTCTAGGTTTGCTAAATACTGCCTTATCATCATGACCCATTACCTTACCAGGGTCTTTCCATTCCCTATGACCCTCACTTTTATAATACAAAAAAATCTCCTGAAATAAATTCTGTCTCAGCTGGACGTATACAATGCATCAGATCTCTGATTTTTCTCAGAGAACTCAGCCTTGATGAAAGCTGATCTCCCTGGATGTAAAGCATTCAAATGTGCAGAAAAAATGGAAGTAATTGCAGTAGCTTCGAACACAGGAGAACTATCGCACAGCCCAGCAGGCAATTTGGGAATTCGCCCATAAATTAATTGACAAGGATTATATCCTCCAACCATCTGGAGTGAATTCTTTGCATGAACTGACCATGCCAGGGCAGTTGTCAACTTGCAATCCGGTTGATCAGCTAAAGGTTTATGCAGCATTTCATCGATCACCACATGATTCCTTTCAGGTTCCATTACTGAAAGGACTTACAGCTGCAGTATGTCTCTGAACTCGTCATTGGCAAATTCCCCTCCATCATCAGTCAGAAATTTTGCTGGTGCCCCAAGTCCAGTCCCTATCCATTTCTCCATGATTTTGTCTATAATAACCTTTTTTCCTCACTATTACTTACTTATTACTTACTTATTATTGTAGAAAGACTAAATCTGGTCGCCAGGTCTACAAGGTGTAGAATGAAAAAATTTCTTTATCCCATACCTTTAGATCCATGGCAACTACCTCATTAAAGTCACGTGCCAATGGGAGGCTTATACTGGGATGTGGTGGCATCCTCCGATACTTTTTTTAAAACAAATTTCACAATTATCATTGATCTCTTCGATTAGCATACTCTTCATCAACCACATCTGCATCTTTTAGGAGGAGTTTTAACCTTTGACAAGTTGGGTGAGCAAATTGTTTGTGTAACTTTAAGGCAATTTGCTTTTTTTCTCTCTGATTCTTATCACCTGATGCCATTTAAACTTGTCTAACACTCCAATGAAAAACATCAAGTTTTGTTAAGGAGATACAATAATGTCCTGACTGGGTAAACTGCAGATTCACTGACTTTCCAAAAATAAAAGCCTCATCATGCCCCATGTCAAGTTCCATTTCTGCCTTCTTCATAGGAGGTTTACTCAACAGCATTGGTATCTCACTAGAGGCTACATCAGTACTTATAAAATGGCTTACTTCAGTTATTTTACATGGAATTGCAACTCTTTTTTGTGACCTCTGTGTTGCCATCACCAAACCCAAAGCAAGTCGCACTTTTATATTTCTTAACTTTGCATCAATCATCACTACTTAATGGATCAAGATAACATTTTAGCCAATTTGTCCAACATACTGTCAAACTACAAGCACTATCCAGCACTTCATATTTAAAGGAGTCTGCAACCAACACGTTTATCACATGACAAAAACTCCTTGTGACCAGTACAACTTATTCAGATTCATCATTATCTTCATCCTCTTCCTCAGAATTCTCTTTGTAATGTGTCATTTCGAGGACTTTGCCTCTCCACTTTGGGCAGTTCACTGTTTATTGATAATTAGAGTCACACCTGAAAGACCTATTTACTGCTCCTTGGCCATTCCTGGGATTCATACGATTATTGCTGTTCCAATTCTGTCTTCTGCTGGAATAGCCAGACCTGGAAAGGTGCTTTCATCCTATTCTACCTGTCTTTAATCCTTCCATTGCATTGATGTCTGCATCCAGTATCTAGACCATTTTGATATCTGGCAATCATTAAGTCCTTTATTCTTTGTGTCACCGCGGAATGTCACATTTGTTCTGTGAAGGCTGCAGGAAATGACTGTTTCCCCAGGAATTCTTTTCAAGGCAGCAATCATCTGATCCAACAGGGTTTCCCCTTCCGAGAACTGAATACCAGTGATCCAGGGATCCCCAAATTGATTTTTGTCAATCTTTTATACATTCTGTTCAAGTCCACTATTCTTCCATGGAATGACCATGGCCGGAATTTTACGCCCCCCACCCCCAAAAGAGCAGGTTGGTGGCGGGAGGGGGGGGGTTCCTAAAATGGAGTGGGAGGCTCAGTGGGCCCTTCCCGACCCGCTCCCACCTCCACCGCCATTTTACGTGGAGCGGCGGAGGCAAAAATCAGCCCGCCCGCCCCAGCCCAATCAAGACCCCTAATTGGCCAGTTCGCAGCCACTTAAGGGCCTCCATGCACCGCCACGGGGATTTTACCCTTGGCCGGTTGGCGCCCAGGCCTGAGAAAAGCCACCTGACAAAAGCAGGCAGCTTTCTGGCAGCCCTCACGATCGAGAACCCTGTCATTAAATTCATTTTAACTGAATCTAAATTGAAAAAATTAAACAAAATTAGGCATCTTCATTTATCTACTCAGCTTGATATTTTCCAGTGCAACACATTGATATTTCATTAGCATGGCATCCAGTACCTTCGTGTATACAGAAAATAAAATAAACTTGAGATGATACTGCTTTCATCTTAGATGTTTCAATAAAATCAATATGGTTTTTAAAAAGTACAATAATTTGTAGTTCTATCATTATTTCTCATTCTCAAAATGTCCCACAACACTGCAACCAGTGAATTATTTAGACGTATACCCATGATTATGATGTAGGCAAATACAGCTGCCAATTTGCACACAGCAAGTTCCCACAAACAGTAAAATAAATGACCAGATAATCTGTCTTGGTGGTTTCGTTCGGTTATTTTACATGCCATGCATATAGGTTTAGAAGAGATTATGCTGAAGAAAGTATTATAAACATTTGTGATGCTCTGTTTGAAGTTTGGCTTAGAAAGTTTTGCATACTTGCCAATCATTCAGATTTTCTTTGGACAATACAAAATTAAAGGTTTGCCAGGAGTCCACATTTGCTGTAGCTTTGTCCAAAATTTAAGAATGCACATCAAATTTCTTTTTGGCAGTAGAAGTTTGAAGTATGCGAGAAAATTATCAACACATGATTTAATATATTGTATAAATATTGAAAAAGACAGTGGATAATATTTTATTGCATTATGTGAGGATACAGGCAAATTGATCTGATCAATCCTTATTTTTCATGGCGCACCTCAATGGCAATGCTGCATAGTATAATGGAAGAGGTATGTGCAACATTAATGCTCAATTCTGTAAGTTACTATTTTAAAGGGCCACTGCCTTTCTGGTGAAGCGTATAGCAAACATTTTGGTTTGGGTAAGAGCAGAGCTAAACAAGTCAGTACCTTTTTTTTGTCACAACGTTGCTATGAAAAGTAATGCGATTACAGCTGTTATAATTCATACTTCTTCCCAAAACCGGTTATTCAGGCCCAACTCAAAAGTCTAGATTTGCTGATCAACATGATCCTGTGACAGTAGTGGCCCATTTATTTGAAAACCAGTAAAATTCATCATAAACGTCTGTTGAAATAATAATTTTCCCCAACAAGCTTACACTTTTTATTCGTTCATGGGATGTGGGTTTCACTGCATTTACTGCACATCGCTTACTTCCCTCAAGAAGGTGATGGTGAACGGCCTTCTTGAACTGCTGCAGTCCATGTGGTGTCAGTACACCTACAGTGACGTTAGGGAGGGATTTCCCAGATTTTGGCCTGGAGCCAGTGAAGGAACGACAATGTATTTCCAAACCAGGATGGCATGTGACTAGGAGGGAACTTGCAGGTGGTGGTGTTTCCAGGTGCCTGCTGCCCTTGTTATTCTAGAGGTCACGGGTTTTGAAGGTGCTATCAACAGAGCCTTGGCAAGTTACTGTAATGCATACTGTACGTGGTTCACACTGCTGCGACTGTGTGACTGTGGTGGAGGGAGTAAATGTTTAAGGTGGTAGATGGAGTGCTAATCAAGCAGGTTGCTTTGTCCTGGATGGTGTCAAGCTTCTTCAGTGTTGTTGTAGCTGTACCCACCCAGGCAAGTAGAAAGTATTCCATCACACTCCTCACATGTGCACTGTAGATGGTGGACAGGCTTTGGAAAGTCAGGAGGCAAGTTACTTGCTGCAGAATTCCCAGTCTCTGACCAGCTCTCATAGCCACAGTATTTATGTGGCTTGTCCAGTCAAGGTTCTAGTCAATGGTAACTTCCAGGACATTGATGGTGGGGGAATTCAATGGTGGTAATGCCCTTGAATGTCAAGGGAAGGTGGTTAGAAACTCTCTTGTTCGAAACGGTCATTTCCGGGCACTTGCCATTTATCAGTCAAAGCCTGAATGTTGTCCAGATCTTCCTGTATGTGGGGCATGGACTACTTCATTACCTGGGAAGTTGCACCTGCCACAGGCCCATTCTGGCAGTTATATCCTTCAGGACGCGGCCAGCTCAGTCAGTAGTGTTGCTACCGAGGCATTCAGTAATCAACATTGGCGTTCACCACCTACAGTACATTCTGTGTCGTTGCTAGCCTCAGTGCTTCTTCCAAGTGGTGTTCAACATGGAAGAGTATTGATTCATCAAAAGAGGTGGATAATAGGTTGTAATCAGCAGGTTTCCTTGCTCATGTGTGACCTAACGTCATAAGATTTCATTGAGTCTGGACACTATGTTGTAGATTCCCAGGGCCACTCCCTTCCAACTGTATACCACTGTGCCGCCACCTCTGGTGGGACAGGACATACCTATGGATAGTGCTGGAGGATGTTGGCTGAAAGGTATGATTCGGTGAGTATGAATATGTCAGGCGGTTGCTTGCCTAGTCTGTGGGACAGCTTTCCCAATTTTGGCAGAGGTCCCCAGATATTAGTGAGTAGGATTTTGCAGGGGCGACTGGGCTGGGTTTGCCTTTGTCATGTTCAGTGCCTATTTCGATGATATCCTCATTCTCCGTCGTAGCAGTTTGATACAACTATATGGCTCACCAGTCCATTTCAGACGCCAGTTAAGAATCAATCACATTGCTGTGGATTTGGAATTGCATGGAGCTCAGACTGGAGAAGGACATCAGGTTTCCTTCCTAAAGGAAAGGATATTAGTGAACCCAATGGGTTTTTACAACAATCCAGTAGCTTCACAGTCATCATTGCTCATACTAGCTTTCTATTCCAGATTTATTTAATTAAATAAATTTAAATTCCCCAGATACCATGGTGGATTTGAAGTCATGTCTCTGGATCATTAGTCAAACAACAACAACCTACATTTAAATAGTGCCTTCAACATAATAAAACATAACTACTATGCTCCTGTACCCATACCCTCTAACCTCTCAGCAATTAAAACTTGACCTTACACTTAAATTATTTGAGACAGCTTGTCACAAGACAAAGAATGTGCCTTTGCACCTCTGGAGTATGGACTAGAAATAATACAACTTGTGTCCTCCATCTCTTTACAAATCAGTGAAAAACAATAACCTAATAGATCATCAAGCTGAATATAACTATACAAGTTTATTTACGTATCAGCTATAGTTTAGACATAGCACTCTTGCCTCTGAATCAGAAGGTTGTGGGTTCAATTCTTACTCCAGGAACTCAAGGACAAAAATCGAGGCTGACACTCAAGTGCAATACTGAGTGAATGCTGCACTTTTGGAGGTGCCATCTTTCAGATGAGATGCCTGCCCTCTCAGGTGGGCATAAAAGATTCCATGCCATTATTTCAAAGAAGAGCAGGCTACTTCTCCCTGCTCTCCTGGCCAATATTTATCCCTCAATAATCAAAAACAAAAAGAGATTATCTGCTCATTTTCACATTGATGTTTATAGGACCTTGCTGTACACAAATTGGCTGCCACATTTCCTACATTATAACTGTGATTACATTTCAAAACAACTACTTCGGGATATCCTGAGATCATGCAAGGTGCTATATAAATGCAAGTCTTTCTTTATTATTCGAAGTAAAACTTACACAAACAAAAAATATATCAACAAATCCAATAGCAATATAGCACTTCAGTTAACTTTATACCATATGTTCCAAAACAATAAAGGTACAACGGTAAACCTAGAATGCAATGCATCCAGATATAAGGTTTCAAAGACCATAGCATTCTGCTGCATACTACGTAACTTTGCCCTGCAAAAGCCCCAAAAGGAGGAAGGCCCCTAAAGAGATTGTATAAAAGAACTTGATGTTGCCTGGGACAGTCATTTGGCAAGCTCTCAAACCATAGACTTTCTCTTAAACTTTGAAATGTGGCCACCGAATTACAATCCTAATAACTTTCATGCCTTCCACCTAAATGCCTTGAATCTTCCAGGTAACTCACAAACATCACAGTCCTGCAACTTAATGAAACATATTTGCAAACCTTTGTGAATGACTAATGTTTCATTCCATGATGCTTTCCCTTGGGTTATGTGATGTATGTGTTTTTAAATCTGATCTGCTGATTCATCTAGGTGCTACCAGAATGGCAGGAATGCATGATATGGTTGGATGTTGTGTGTACAAAAGAAAACTCTTTGGATTGACTGCCAATATCCCTCAGTTCCGATACATTCAATGGTGGTGTGTAGTGTTGTGACACTGTATACAATCTGTGCGTGTGCCGAGTGGATTCCTCGATGTGAGCAATCATTTCCAGCAAGTTGACTGGTGCTGTCCTCATTGATGGCACAGTGCCCAATGCACTGAAAGTATCCTCTTGAAAGCAGGTCCTGGGTACAAAACTGAGGACACTCACAAGCTGGCCCATGGACTGTAGGCATCTGCTCCATTCCCACCACTGCCAGCTGATCCTTATCACTTGGGCTTTGTGCATCACCCAATACACTTCCAGTCACTATTTCACAATCTAAATCTCCCTCCAGTACCTGACCTGTACTTGGGGAAGAGAAAAAAAAGTGAGTGACAGTGTATGATATGAAGTGCTAGAGGCCCGGGTGTCATAGAGAGTCAGATTCAGTTTCCTCTTGCACAATTATAGAAGAAGTTGAAAATCTGCTACTATGGTACCTTTATCTCAATGTGGTGCAGACAGCTGCTCATGGAAGAAATGACATGGTAAATTGATTCATGATACAGTTTATCACCAGTGAGAGAATAAGATTTTTAAAAAGTAGTAGAAATTAGACAGCACAACCCCTGGAGCCCAACCTTCTACTGCCCCATCTCCATCCACCCTCTATGACCATCTTGTTCCATGATTTTCAGAGTTTCTCCACCCAGACAGTTATTGCACAAAGGCTTGGGTTACATATTTCTGTGCATGCTCTCTTTGGCCGATCTGGTAAGGTTATTAAAAGTCGCCACTGCCTCCCAGTTTGGGAGATATCACTCAAGGCATTCCTGTCATTCTTCTCAGGCAACTTGCCTGGAAGTCCTGAAGCACTCCATCAACAGGCTGTTCAGTGTCCTGCTGAACTGCCTGTAGCCATGTTTTCAAATAGAAATGTATTGCATTGCAAGCTGTGATACTTTCCCCATTAAGATGCCTCAAGTCTTTAAATCTTGCTGCAACCTTGGATTTCCCATCCAGCAATGGGCAGGAGTTTCAAGGGGCAGTTCTGTTAGATTATGCAGATGAAGACTGTCCAATAAATATGCATGGAGCCAATACACTACAGGTCAGGTGGGTCCTCTCCACCCAAAGAGAAATCGAGACTCAACTCCAAACAATCAAAGCATCCAAGGCTTCCATTTTAAGCTTTCCAGTGCTTAGGCCAAATTCATATTCAAAGATAAAGTACAGAATTCAAACTGGATACATCTTGAAGGCACCATAACTCTCATTGTGTCATATGTTTTGAAATGAACAAGTCAAAACTTTCCAAACATTGCATTGTGAATTAAGTTCCCCTTTAAATATAAGCATGCCGAATGTGAACTCAGTGCCACATAATACTCGAACAGCAGAGATGCACATGTAAAATTTCAAACATTTTCTTTAAAAACTTATGTATAAACCTATTCAATTCAGTATCACGATGCACAGATGCTTCATTTCCTTTGTGCAATGTGATCTTCATCAATTTGGCTTCCAGTCTGGCAATGCCTCCATTTTAAGATTTTCATCCTTGTTTTCAAATCCCTCCATGGCCTCACTCCTCTCTCCCTCTGCAAATCCTCCAGCCCTTAAACACTCTGAAATTTCTGTGCTCCTCCAATTCTGGCCTCTTGCACATCCCCGAATCTACTTGCTCGACAATTGCTGGCTGCGCCTTCAGTTGCCAAAACCCTAAACTCTGGAATTCCCTCCTGAAACCCTCCTTTACAACGTTCCTTAAAATCTACCTCATTGGCCAGGTTTTTGTTTGCCTATCCTAATATCTTTTTATGTGACTTGGTTGTCAAATTTTGTTTGATAATGCTCCTGTGAAGTGCCTTTGGATGTTTCGCTATGTTAAAGGTACTATATATATGCTTGTTGTTGAAAAATTATAGCTTCAGTTCCATTTAAAGGTACTTGTCCCCGATAACTCTTTTCCAATTCCTATCATATAGAGAGTGAGAGTAGGTTTAGAGCAAAAAAAAAGCACAGACATGATGGGCCAAATGGCCTATTCTGAGTTGTAGCATTCTATGATTCTATCGTACCATGAAATTACTATCATATCTACACTTCAAGGGAATGATTCTTTACACAGTCTTACAGAAGAAGCCTCAATGAAAAAGTTGAAGTATGCCATGTAACCAGCTAAGTATGCCATAGTCTTTAATAATATATGAGCATTGTCTATCAGTAAACTATTGTTTCAAAACTGTCCTACCATGTGACATTCGATGGAGCCAGTAGTAAGCAAAGTCGACTCCTAAAAATGCCAACCACCATGTCCAGGGTGAATCCCATGGGAGTACAAACAGCCTAAAGTTTTCCCAGATGTAGATGTAACCAGTCAGCTCAATGCCTCGCCCCAGTAGTCTGCACAAAGGAAAGATAAATTTAGTACAGTGTTACTTTTTTCCAAAGACAGACCTATACGTCACAAAGCCTAAGCAAACCCTGTTTTACAAGTACATTTTATGAAAACAGCCACAGCTCGAAACATTAAATACATTTTCAGTCACTATCCGTATACATAAGGCATTTACGTTCAAAAAAAAACCAAAGATTGATAAAATGGCAAGCTCCAAAAGTTGCATTGGCTGCTGGGGATATCCAACTGGCATTTATCTATTATTTTCATCTTTTCCCTGCCTTTCTTTTCCTCCATTTTTAGTCTCCATTTTCTACACCTCTCTTTCTCAATAGCCTACCTAACTGAGGGATACATTGAGAGTGAGAGAAAATAAGACGCAGACATTTAGACAGAATGTCCCAAGTAAAGTAAGAGCTATTTATGAATGTTGGGATAGCTCTGCCTCCATAATAATCTTACACTTTCTCTTAATCTGCAATGACAAAAAAGTTAATTTTAGCACATTGCATTCCATTAGTGGGAGGTCAGGAATTCACAATCTCCTGTACAAGACCCTTTACTGAAGGTAGATTATAGATTTAAAAATATTTTATATTAAAATATAGATTGCCTCCAAATAACTTCAGTTTCTCTTGTCAGCAAAAACTAAATGAGAAAACTCATGGATGTGTATGGCCTGTACTCATTCTTCTGACTGGACAGAGTTTTTCATTCACAAATTCTGCTCATTTGTTGAATTATGTTCTGTTGAAAGGTCACAGATTTATTTTTATTTTTTTATTTTTATTTAGAGATACAGCACTGAAACAGGCCCTTCGGCCCACCGAGTCTGTGCCGACCATCAACCACCCATTTATACTAATCCTACATTAATCCCATATTCCTACCACATCCCCACAATTCCCCTACCTATACTAGGGGCAATTTATAATGGCCAATTTACCTATCGACCTGCAAGTCTTTGGCTGTGGGAGGAAACCGGAGCACCCGGCGAAAATCCACGCAGTCACAGGGAGAACTTGCAAACTCCGCATAGGCAGTACCCAGAATCGAACCAGGGTCGCTGGAGCTGTAAGGCTGCGGTGCTAACCACTGCGCCACTGTGCCGTGAAACGTTAACTCTGTTTCTCTCTCCACAGATGCTGCCTGACCTGCTGAGTATTTCAGCATTTTCTATTTTTATCACCTGAATCTTGCGCTGGCTGAAAGAGGAGCTATGCAGATGGGAAGAAACAAGTGAGAAAGAAAGTGGAATATGAATGACACTGGGCTGGATTTACCCGGCCCCCTGAAGATGGGTTGGAGGGGGAAGAGGGGAGCTAGGAAAAAAGCAGGAAGCCATGTTGGCACGGCTCCGTGACACATTTCCACCTCCAGGGAACTTTCCCAGGTCGGGCTGGGAACTGCATTGACTGCCTGCTCCATGGAGACAGACAGACAATTAGTCCAATTAAGGCACTACTTAGGGATCATTTTGAGCTGGAGCCGGTATTTTACTGATGTCAGAGCACCACCTCTACCACCGCCCCCTTCCAACCGAGCTGTGCGCTGAGGCCGCTAGCTCAATTGAAATGGCCTCTCGGTGGCAGGTCACAGGGCCATTGGAGCCAAAGGCGCCATGCCCCAATGACAAGGCCACGAGGATAAAAAGTTGCAGCTCCATCGGTGACTGGGGCTGCGGAGGGGTTTCCCCTCCAACCCATTAGCCGTACCAGCTTCGGGAGTCTTCAGTACAGCCCTTCTTGTGTTGGTCAGCGAGGAAACCTCCATATTGAGGCACCTTTGCAGTCTCCGATGTGCCTCAACAGCACCCAACTCTGCTGGTGAGGCTGCCAAGGCTCCAGTGCTGCTGGCCCTCTGATTGGGCCAGCAGCATTGGGAGCCTGCCCGCTATCCTTAATAGAACAGGAAAAGTGCAGGCAGCCAATTAGGAGGCCTCTTCCTGACTGTTTGCACCAGATTACTGCCAGAAAGTGCAAGCTTTAGATCCCCCATTTGGTCCTGATGTCAGTAATCCCAAAGCCTGTGAGAAAATCCAGCCCACTGAGTCACAGAATTATCAAGAACACTGAAGAAGCAAAACAGTTTCATTTTTTGAAGCTGAAAGTCCTTCAACTGGCAGTCATTAAACTTGTACCTGACCATAGAATGGAATCAGACACGTACGTAACAATAGAAAAAGTTAGATATGTGCCTAACAGCCACATTTTGGGAGTAATTGACCATTTTTTCACAGGAAGGATTTGAAAGAAAAAGAGCTATTTTAAATAAATTGGATTTTAAAAAAATTAAGTGTATTCACAGAAGTTGAGAAAGGAACAGGACAATAGATGGTTATAATGTTAATGAGCTAGCATCTCAAATGCAATCTCCATTTGGGCTTGCACTCTTAATCCCAACACAAAGTTCATTATCTTTAAGCTTTGGTGATATACCTACAATCTTTTGAAGTCTGCTATTCCCTGAAAGTCCGGCGATGAGTATGCTTTCAATTTTGAATCTGGTAATGTGACCTATTTTTCAGCTGGAGGCAAACAAATTCTTCAATTTTGAGCTTTTTGAACAACTAAAATCAAATATTTTTTTTCTTGCCCCATCACTACTCCCTTTGGCCCTGCACGACTAACTCTTCTGTCATTTAATCTCTCCTGTTTTCCACCCTGTCACAGACCTTCCCTTTTGTGCTTCCCCACCACCCCACCCCACCCCATTTCACCTGCTTAAAACCTATTACACTTCTAACTTTTCGCAATTCCGATGAAAGGTCACAGACCTGAAACGGTGACTCTGCTTCTCTCTCCACAGATGCTGCCAGATCTGCTGAGTTTTTCCAGCATTTGCTGTGTTTATTTCAGATTTCCAGCATCTGCAGTCTTTTTGCTCTTGTATTAGTTTTTAATTCCTTGAATAAGTTCTCCCCTTCTCTCCAACAGGATTTCCATTTGTCTCTTTTACCTTGCTCACCTTCATTGCTTTTTATTTCCCTTCTCATATATGATCAGGTATCTACCAAAATTCACATTCATAACCACATCTCCTTCCTCAGCAACTGTCTTTGCTCCAACTTATTCCATATAGAGTCAACTAAAATTCCACCCTTCATATTTCAGATCAACCCATGATTACAGATATCTCCAAGACATTCTGCATTCCTCAGACCACTATTCGCAGTGCATCCTGAGATCCATAATCAATGCCATTCGTCGCCAAATGCACACTCTCAAAAACTCTCTTCAGCAGCACCGACTCACTCTATCTCAAAGCTATCCACAGTTTCATTTCATTCATTGTTTCATCCAATGACTCTTTGACAAAAAACTTTTTTTTCTTCCTTTCAGGTGTGAAGGATCGCAAGCTCCGACAACTCATGGGTACCAATGTCCCTCAGGATCCTTTTTCCCCTTCACTTCCCTCTGACCCCATCCCCTCTTACAATCTTACCTCTTGCTGTGTATTCACAATATCCTCCAGGCTTCCCCTCTCTAACTCTGAACGATCTGTCCTTAGCAAAGGTCTCAGCTTCATCTCCTTATGCCCACCTCAATGAATTCTGAGCTCAGCATGACGCTGAGTGCTTCTTCCATCGCCTTCGTCTCCACGCCAAATCTTTGGTCAGGAGTCTTCTCCCCACACAGCAACCTCTTTATCCATCTCCAGTATTCTTCCTCCACCCGGACCCCTCCCTCTGGCCTCTTACCCTCTCTTGATCTTTTCATTGAGAACTGCCAGCATGACATTGGCCTTCTCAATTTCTCTGTTCCCCTTACTCACTCTAACCTGTCTCCCTCTGAATTTGCTGTACTCCGTTCTCTCAGGTCCAACCCTAAAATTATCAAACCTGCCAACAAGGGTGATACTGTTGTTGTCTGGGGTACAGACATCTATGTAGCAGATGCTGAATGTCAACTCTCCCACACTGCGTTCTATCCCCCCTTGACCTCATCGCCTCTGGAGATCTTCCCTTCACGGCGTCCAATCTCATAGCTCCCTAGCCCTGAATAGCCTGCTTCTGCCTCCTTCCCAAGATCCAGAAACAGGACTGCCCTGGTAGACCTATCATTTCAAACAGCTCCGGCCTCACTTAACTGATTTCTTCCTATCTTAACTCTTTTTTTTTCCTCCCATTGTCCAGTCTCTTCCCACCTACATCTGTGACTCTTCCGATGCCCTCCAACACTTTAAGAGCTTCCAAATTCCTGGCCCAAATCATCTCCTCTTCACCATGGATGTCCAATCTCTCCACAACTCTATCCCCCACCGTGCACTCTTAGGGATCTCTGCTTCTTCCCTGAACGGAGATCCAACTAGTCTCCTTCCACCACCACCCTCCTCCGCCTGGCTGAACCTGTTCTCACATTAAACAACTTCTTCCTTAACTCAACTCACTTCCTCCAAATTAAAAGGCGTTCTGAGCACCCGCATGGGTCCAAGCTATGCCTGCCGCTTTGTGGGATATGTGGAACACTCTGTTCCAATCCTACTCAGACTCCCTCTCTCTCCTCTTTATCCTGTACATTAATGACTGTATTCCTACACCCGCCCTGAACTGGGAAACTTCATCAACCTTGCTTAAATTTCCACCCATCTCTCACCTCCACAAAGCCCATCTCCAACTCTACCCTTTCCTTCCTCAAATTTTCTATCTCCATTTCTGGGGATAGGCTATCAGCAAATATTCACTATAAGCCCACTGACTCCCACTGCTAACTCGACAGCACTTCCTCACAGACTGCTTCCTGCAAGGACGCTTCCATTCTCCCAGTTTCTCCATCTCAGTCACATCTGTTCTGGCGATGCAACCTTTTATACCAGCACTTCTGATATGTTTTTCTGTTTCCTCAACCAAGGATTCCCCCTCCGGCCCCCATCACTGTGGTTGACAGAGCTGTCAATTGTGTCAGTTCCATTTCCTGCACTTTTGTTCTCACCCCTTTCCCTCCCTCCCAGAACAATGACAGGGTTTCTCTTGTCCTCACCTTCTACCCCACCAGCCTCCGTATCCAATGGATCATCCTCCGCCATTTCCACCACATCCAGCATGATGCTACGATCAAACACATCTTACCCTCCCCCTTCAGCATTCTGAAGGGACCGTCCCTCCGCGGTCCACTGCACAACCGGCCCCAACATCCCTTCCCATGGCATCTTTCCCTGCAAGCACAGGAGATGCAACACCTGCCCTTTTATCTTCTTTCTCCTCACCATCCAAGGCCCCAAACAATCCTTCCAAGTTAAACAGCAATTTACATGTACTTCTTTCAATTTACTACACTGTATTTGCTGTTCACAATGCAGTCTGCTCTACACTGGGGAGACCAAATGCAGATTGGGTGATCGCTTCAGTCCGCAAGTATGACCCCGAGCTCCAGTCGCTTGCCATTTTAATTCTCCACCTTGCTGCCACTCTGACCTTTCTGTTCTTGGCCTACTGTAATGTTCCAATGAAGCTCAACATAAGCTCGAGGAACAGCACCTTCTCTTTTGATTAGACACTTCACAGCCTTCCAAACTCAACACTGAGTTTAGCAATTTCAAACCGTATTCTCTGTCCCCCCATTTTATTTAGTTTTGTTTGCATGTTTTGGTCTTGCCCTTGTTTTTCTCTTGTTTTTGTTTTCGGAAGGCAGATGTTCATCATTCTGAAACTTATACCTGCGAGAAGCACATCTTTTGTTTCTTTGTTTTGTTTCTTGCCCCATCACCACTCTCTTTCGCCCTGCATGACAAACTCTTTTGTCATTTATCTCTCCTGTCTTCCCCCCATCACAGACCTTCCCTTTTGTTCCTTTGTCCATCCTCCCCTCTTTCACATACTTAAAACTGATTACACTTCTAACTTTTCCCAGTTCTGATGAGCCAAGAGGAATATAGAAAGTGGAGAGGTGAAATCAAAAAGGATATTAGGAAAGCAAAGAGAGGGCATGAAAGAATATTGACAAGCAAAATCATGGTTAACCCAAAGATGTTTTATCTTATACATTAAGACTAAGAGGATAACTAAGGAGAGAGTAGGGCCCATAAAAGACCAAAAAGGTAGCCTATGTGTCAGGGCAGAAGATGTTGGTATTGTTCTTAATGAATACTTTGTGTCAGTCAAACCTGCCAAGACTGAGGCACACATTATTTCATCACATGAACATTAAAACTTAAAACTGCAGGTCCTGACTGGAAGGACATTTGCATAGTACCAGACAATGTTGAAAAAATGGGACCCAGCAGTTGCTTCCCCAATACACAGAAGTGGTCAGACTAGTTTTAGTCACATGGCTGTTGAGATTTTGAACTTCCAACAAAGGATTCAAAATCAGAAAGCTCCTGGCTCCTGGTTTGAGAAGACCCCTCCTCTCCTGCCTGCTCATCTCTCAGGGAACTGAAACTATTGAAGACATGTAAACTCAGAGAGAGAAAAATCTCCCATGTGAACAAGGTTTACGAAGAATACTGGGCCCCAACGAAATACAAGACCATATCTTCAATCAAGGACTACAGTGAGCTCGAGAGACAGTAACTAGATATTGCCTCAAACTGGTCTACTTATCTTTTCTCCTGCTCTTTTCTGTCCCTATCTGCATGTTTATATCACGTGTGCATGCTAGCGTGGGTGCGTCGTATATCCGTAGGCGTGAACCATATTAGAGTTTAAGTTTAATGTTTAATAAATTTCATCTTTCTTCTTTAAACCAAAGAAAGCCTGTTTGTGCTCACTTCTTTGCCTTATAATTTGAAAGTGGTGAATAAGGATTCACCAAGGGGGAGCTCAAAACACAGTGTGTTAAAAATTAAACCCTGTTACAGTAAGACCAGATGAAGATAGTAACAGACCCCTAGACACATTGCTCATCTGGTCAAAACATTTGCGTCTGCCTTCACAAAAGAGGGGGGCAATGCAGATATTGTAGTTAAAGAGGAGGAGTGTGAAGTACTGGATGTGATAAACATAGGGAGAAAGTATTAATGGGATTAGCATCCTTGAAAGTTGATAAATCACCAAGGCCGGATGAAATGTACCCCGGGCTGTTAAAAGAAGCATGAGAGGAAATAACAGAAGGTCTGACCATCATTTTCCAGTCCTCACTGGTGTGGTGCCGGAGGACTGGAGAATTGCAAGGGATAGACCGAATAATTACAGGCCAGTCAGTCTAACCGCAGTAGTGGGCAAATTATTGGAATCTATTCTGAGAGATAGGATAAACTGTCACTTAGAAAGGCACAGATTAATCAAGGATAGTCAGCATGGATTTGTTCAGGGAAGATCTTGTTTGACCAACTTGATCGAATTTTTTGAAGAAGTAACAAGGAAGATAGATGAGGGCAGTGCAGTTGATGTGGTCTACTTGGATTTTAGCAAGACTTTTAACAAGGTCCCACATGGCAGACTGGTTAAAAAAATAAAATCCGATGGGATCCAGGGAAATGCAGCAAGGTGGATACAAAATTGGCTCAGTGGCAGGAAACAAATGGTAATTGTTGATGGGTGTTTTTGCGACTGGAGGGCTGTTTCCAGTTGCATTCCACAGGGCTCAGTACTGGGTCCCCTGCCTTTTGTGATATATATTAACGATTTGGATGTAAATGTGGGTGGCATAATCAAGAGGTTTGCAGACGACACAAAGATTGGCCGTGTGGTAGATATCGAGGAGGATAGCTGCAGGCTGCAGGAAGATATTGATGGTCTGGTCAGATGGGCAGAAAAGTGGCAAATGGAATTCAACCCAGAGAAATGTGAGGTGATCCATTTGGGGAGGTCAAACAAGGCAAAGGAATAGATGATTTATGGGAAAATATGAAAAGTGCAGAGGAAGTGAATGTCCACCTTGGAGTGAATGTCCACAGATCCCAGAAGGTAGCAAGACAGGTCGATAAGGGTAAAGAAGGCTTACAGAATCCTTTCCTTTATTAGCCGAGGTATAAATTACAAGATCAGGGAGGTTATGCTGGAACTGTATAACTCATTGGTTAGGCCACAACTTGAGTACTGTGTGTAGTTCTGGTCACCTCATTACAGAAAGGATGTAATTGCACTGGAGAGGATACACAGGAGATTTACAAGGATGTTGCCAGGACTGGAAAAATGCAGCTATGAGAAAAGATTGGTTAGTCTGGGGTTGTTCTTGGAACAGAGAAGGCTGAGAGGAGATCTGATTGAAATGTACAACATTTTGAGGGGCCTGGATAGAGTGTAGGGTAAGGGCCTATTCATCTTAGCAGAGAGGTCAGTGACTGGGGGGCATAAATTTGAAGTGATTGGTAGAAAAATTAAAGGGGAGATGAAAAAAAACTTTTTCACCCAGACCCCTTCACCCAGGGTGGGGGTCTGGAACTCACTGCCTGAAAGGGTAGTTGAGGCAGAAACCCTCATCTCATTCAAAAGGAGTCAGGATATGCACCTCAAGTGCTGTAATCTGCAGGGCTACGGACCAAATTCTGGAAGGCGGGAATAGAATGGGTGGATCATTTTTCGGCCAGCACAGACACGATGGGCCAAGTGGCCTTTCTCTGTGCCTTAAACTTTCTATGATTCTATGAAACATTGACTGTTTCTTTCTCCAAGCATCTGTAGTATTTTGCTCTTGTCCAAATGTTCATTTCCCTACTTAAGACTTTCCTCATGAATTCTTGAGAAAGCTGCAACAACCCTTGTAGAATAAATACACTTCATTCACAAGCTCTATCAGTTTCGATGTCAGTACAAGATTTCATTTTTCATGACTTTTAAATTAGAATCCAATCATTTTAAATTTCTCTAATACTTGATCTCACCAAAGCCTTTGACCTCGTCAGCAGACGTGGTCTCTTCAGACTACTAGAAAAGATTGGATGCCCACCAAAGCTACTAAGTATCATCGCCTCATTCCATGACAATATGAAAGGCACAATTCAACATGGTGGCTCCTCATCAGAGCCCTTTCCTATCCTGAGTGGCGTGAAACAAGGCTGTGTTCTCGCACCCACACTTTTTGGGATTTTCTTCTCCCTGCTGCTTTCACATGCGTTCAAGTCCTCTGAAGAAGGAATTTTCCTCCACACAAGATCAGGGGGCAGGTTGTTCAACCTTGCCCGTCTAAGAGCGAAGTCCAAAGTACGGAAAGTCCTCATCAGGGAACTCCTCTTTGCTGACGATGCTGCTTTAACATCTCACACTGAAGAGTGCCTGCAGAGTCTCATCGACAGGTTTGCGGCTGCCTGCAATGAATTTGGCCTAACCATCAGCCTCAAGAAAACGAACATCATGGGGCAGGACGTCAGAAATGCTCCATCCATCAATATTGGCGACCACGCTCTGGAAGTGGTTCAAGAGTTCACCTACCTAGGCTCAACTATCACCAGTAACCTGTCTCTAGATGCAGAAATCAACCACCGCATGGGAAAGGCTTCCACTGCTATGTCCAGACTGGCCAAGAGAGTGTGGGAAAATGGCGCACTGTCACGGAACACAAAAGTCCGAGTGTATCAGGCCTGTGTCCTCAGTACCTTGCTCTATGGCAGCGAGGCCTGGACAACGTATGTCAGCCAAGAGTGACGTCTCAATTCATTCCATCTTCGCTGCCTCCGGAGAATACTTGGCATCAGGTGGTAGGACCGTCTCTCCAACACAGAAGTCCTCGAGGCGGCCAACATCCCCAGCTTATACACACTACTGAGTCAGCTTGAGATGGCTTGGCCATGTGAGCCGCATGGAAGATGGCAGGATCCCCAAAGACACATTGTACAGCGAGCTCGCCACTGGTATCAGACCCACCGGCCGTCCATGTCTCCGCTTTAAAGACGTCTGCAAACGCGACATGAAATCCTGTGACATTGATCACAAGTCGTGGGAGTCAGTTGCAAGCGTTCGCCAGAACTGGCGGGCAGCCATAAAAGCGGGGCTAAAGTGTGGCGAGTCGAAGAGACTTAGTAGTTGGCAGGAAAAAAGACAGAGGCACAAGGGGAGAGCCAACTGTGTAACAGCCCCGACAAACAAATTTCTCTGCAGCACCTGTGGAAGAGTCTGTCACTCTAGAATTGGCCTTTATAGCCACTCCAGGCGCTGCTTCACAAACCACTGACCACCTCCAGGCGCTTATCCATTGTCTCTCGAGATAAGGAGGCCAGAGAAATACCTAAATAATCTTTCCACTAAAACATTAAAACCTGCCAAATCGCATCAGCTTACCACTTCTGGTTGAATATGAGCATTATTTTACTCATTGTGAAAGAGCTGGGTCCCCAGTCACAGAAGAATGAGACTTATCACTCTACCTATACGCAGTGTTATTAAACTACTAACCTTTCATAGTTGTAATGCACTGATATCTACTTCAGCAAATGTCTTCGACTCAGAGAAAAGCAATTTTACTAAACCAAGCTACTTTGGACTGTTCAGCGAAAACCTTGTAGTCCTGACTCTAAGCTAGTTTGCTGCAGATCTTTAAAAAAAGGAGTGCAGTAATTCCCCTGATTACTCAGCTGATAAAAGCAGTGTTTAACTTAGTCACACAGAACAGAAAGTCTTAGATTCAACTCCTGGTTCAGGCAGTTAGATGATAAACACCCAAGATGATAACAGGGTTCTGACAATTGGCATAAGGAGGAGGAAATAAGTAATTCAGCAATGTTCATCTCTGATCACTAACACACGAGTGTACACCCTGCCAATATTGATCATCTAGTCTCACACTTGAAGAGGCGGCACTTGGGTGAGGTAACTCAGAGCATCCATGCAGATCACGCAAGATAACTACAGATTCAGCCCACATGAGTTCATCAATCTAGAATGACCAGCTAGTAAGCAGAATCCATCAGTCTCTATCCAGAAGCCTGTTCCTTTTTTTGCTTACTCTGAAAACGAACTTCCCAATATCAACCCCGACTTTGACTTCTGCTAGTTTGAACCTGTATCCCCTTGACCTATTCACTTAATTTATTTTGAAATAATTTCTGCATTTACCTTTTGCGCCCAATTTACTATCTTATATATACCTCTAAGATCACCCCTTCGCTCCCTTAATTCAAGATTGAAAAGCCAAAATTTTTACAATCATTCCTCATAACTCAGACCTGACATAAGTAACTAGCCATGTGTATCTTTCAGCATGAAATGCTTGAATTTCTCCCACATCTCACGAACCAGAAACACAGAGTTTGATTTCAGTTTGATTTCCACTGAACTGTACTAGCTATCGAATTCCACACCATTTTCTCTGTTGACTGCTGCTCTGCAATGGTTAGACATGTTAAACATGGAGTCCAGATTTATCTTCATACAGCATCTTTACTGTTGCTGCAAAGACATTCCCATTTTTCAGAAATGCTGAAGATGATGTTTAAAAAGTGGCAATGACAAACCAAGGCAATCACAAGACCCAACATAACCACAATATCTGGTGCTTTCAGACACAAACTGTAGATCTCAGACTGCAGTAGAAATGGGATCTGCAGCTCAGATTCCAAAAGTATAAATCATTTCTCAATTGGTTGTTCATCCTGGAATAACGCTGAAAATAATTTTAAATGTAAAAATATGAACTGAGCTGTTCTGTCTGCATACACTGGAGGCAGTCATACAGCTTTTGAAGATTTCCTGAGGTCAGGACCAAAATTGAGTCCCGACCCTGCTGCTGATAGCTGGCTGCCCACCTGCGCGATCTTATTGGAGGTGGCCAATTAAGAGACTGCCTCTGGAAGCAGCATCCAATTAAAGACAGCACCCAGCTGGCCCAAAGGGAGGGTCCGTAGCGATGTCCTGCCGGCAGCCCCACTAGGAGAGGTGGGCACTGCTGCGACAGGCAGGAGAATGCGAGGGCCCCTCCACATTGAAGCGCCCTCGGAAGATGTGTGAAATTATTAAAATTATTCGTGGCCACAGCTGCCAAACAAACCATCACCATGAAGCAAGACCCCCTCCACAGGATGGCTAATGGTAACAGCAGTGGCCCGGTGGCAGAAGCAGCTCCAGAAGTAGGGGAGGAGAAATAAAGCCAGCTTCACTGTTCCCTTGGCCTGCGGCCTAGAGGATGCCTTCAGGGACCTGCCAGGCTTTGCCTGCAACGTGGGACCTGGCCGCCACTGGTAAGATACCGGCGGCGTCCCCAGTCTGGCCCCAAGCAGCTGTTAATTGTCACTAATTGGCTTCCTGCCACTGCTGGGTGGGTAGCCGCACGTGTTTCCGCACCCACCTCTGGCAAGGTCACCCAGGGGTGGGAACCTAGTCAGCCCACCGACCCATCGCCGACCTTTCAGATTTTGCTCCCGGTCCCGCCTCCACTGGATAAGATTCAACCCACTGTAACGCCATGACATCACAAAACCACCAATGGTATTTGAGCAAGATCAGATCGAGTCTTGGAACAGGGTCTTCAAACCTGAAACCACTTCGAGGGGAGGAATTAATTTAAGTTCCTTTACTTGGTGTACAAGTGCAATTTGCTGATGATACAAAAATAGGTGGGAAGGCATGTAGTGATGAGGCCACAAAGAATCTGCAAAGGGATATAGATAGGTTAAGTGAGTGGGCAAAAACTTGGCAGATGGTGTTCAATGTGGGAAAGTGTGAGGTCATCCACTTTGGTAGGTAGAATAAAAAGGCAGATTATTATTTAGATGGAGAAAGACTACAAAATACTGCAGTACAGAGGGTTCTGGGTGTTCTTGTGCATGAAACACAAAAGGTTAGCATGAAGGTGCAGCAAGTAATTCAGAAGGCAAATGGAATTTTGGCCTTTATTGCTAGGGGGTTCGAGTTTAAAAATAGGGAAGTCTTGTTGCAACTGTACAGGGTGTTGAAGAGGCCACACCTGGAGTACTGCGTACAGTTTTGGTCCCCGTATTTAAAGAAGGATATACTAGCATTGGAGGCAGTTCGGAAAAGGTTCACTAGGCTGATTCCTGGGATGAAGGGGCTGTCTTATCAAGAACAACTGAACAGGTTAGGCCTTTATTCATTGGAGTTCAGAAGAATGAGAGGTGATCTTATAGAAACATATAAGATTTTAAGGGGGCTCAACAGGGTAGATGTTGAGAAGATGTTTCCACTAGTGGGGGAATCTCGAACTAGGAGACATAATTACAGAATAAGGGGGCACACATTTAAAACTGAGATGCGAAGGAATTTCTTCTCTCAGAGGGTGGTGAATCTCTGGAATTCTCTGCCTCTGAGAGTTGTGGAGGCTAGATCACTACATGTATTTAAGGAGGAGGTAGATAGATTTTTGAAATCTCGGGGAGTCGAGGGTTAGGCAGAGCAGGCCCGAAAGAGAAGTTGAGGACTAGGACAAATCAGCCATGATCTTATTGAATGGCGGGGCAGGCTTGAGGGGCTGAATGGCCTACTCCTGCTCCTATTTCTTATGTTCTTATGAAAGAGGCCGAGATCTCTCAAATTAATCCTCCATCATTCATGGTGTACATGTGGAACATACCCTGGGAAACAGTCAATATATTCAGCAACATAAAAAGTGTGTGTCTGTGTGTGTGTGGGTGCGGTGATGGGGAAGGCAGGGTTGAGGTAAATTTAGTGCAAAGCTCAGTGATAAACACCAATCTGAGTTCATATACTATGTGGAATTTTCAGCAGCATTATCTAACAGTTTAAACACTCAAATGCTTTGTTCTCCTCTTTCTCGATATTATCGATACTATTATGTTCACTGGTCCTCTAAACGTTTGTGTCTGTTGACACCTGAGCTCCAAACATACTGTTGCACATGTTCTTCCTTCTTCCAATCTTCGCACACTGTTGAAACTCTACTCTAACTTGTGTTCCCCGGGATCCCAAAACTGTGCAACTGTTGGCTTCCTCTAACATGGTTGCAAGGTGACCAAGGCTGGGAACTAAATATTCAAGGGTATTTAACATTTCAGAAGGATAGGAAGAAAGGAAAAGAAGGTGGGGTGGCTCTGTTAATAAAAGAATGAGATCAGTATAATACTGAGAAATGATCTTTTGTCAGAAGATCAAGATGTAGAATCAGTTTGGGTGGAGATAAGAAATAGCAAAGGAAAGAAGTCATTGGTGGGAATAGTTTATAGGCCCCCTAACAGTAGCTACAAAGTAGGAAAAAATATAAATCAAGAAATAATGGGTCTTGTAGGAAAGGTGCTGTAATAATCGTGGGCCATTTTAATCTTCATTTAGATTGGACTAATCAAACTGACAAAGGTGGCCTAGAAGATGAGTTTATCGGGATTATTAGGGACCGTTTCTTAGAACAATATGCTCTGGAAGCAACCTGAGAGCAGGCTATTTTAGACCTGGTAATGTGTCATGAGACAGGATTTATAAATGACCTCATTGTGAAGGATCCTCTAGACAAGAGTGATCGCAACAAGCAGAATTTTACATTCAGTTTGAGGGCGAGAAACTTGGGTCTGAAACTAGTGTCTTAAACTTAAATAAAGGCAATTACAAGGGTATGAAGATAGAGTTGGCAAAGTTGGACTGGGAAAATAAGTTTAAAGATAAGACAGTACAGAAGCAGTGGCAGACATTTAAGGAGATATTTCATAACTCTCAAAAAAGATATATTCCATTGAGAAAGAAAGAATCTGTGAGAAGGCTGCACCATCCTTGGCTAACTGAGGAAGTTAAGAATGTTATCAAATTAAAAGAAAAGGCATACAAAAGGCTAAGATTACTGGTAGATCAGAAAATTGTGAACATTTTAGAAACCAGCAGATGATGACTTAAAAAACAGGGACAAATTAGAATATGAGAATAGACTAGCAAGAAATATAAAAACAGACAGTAAAACCTTCTGCAAATATATAAAAATGAAGAGTGCAGCTAAGGTAAGTGTTGGTCCTTTAGTGGATGAGACTGGGGAATTAATAATGGGAAACAAGGAAATGGCAGCGACTTTGAACAGGTATTTTGTATCTGTCTTCACAGTAGAAGATACAAAAGGCATCCCAAGAATAGTTGAAAATCAAGAGGCAAAAGGGAGGAAGGAACTTAAAACAATCACTATGACTAGAGAAAAGGTACTAGGAAAACTAATGGGACTAAAGGCTGACATGTTGGCCGGACATAATGGCCTGCATTCCAGGGTCGTAAAAGAAGTGGCTGCATAGTGGATGCATTGGTTGTAGTCTTCCAAAACTCCCTTGATTCTGGAAAGGTCCCAGCTGACTGAAAACTGCAAAAGCACGAAGCTATAGGCCAGTTAGCCTGACACCTGTCATTGGGGAAATGCTGGAATCCATCATTAAGGAAGTAGCAGCAGGACATTTAGAAAATCATAATGCAATCAGGCAGAGTCAACATGGTTTTATGAAAGGGAAATTGTGTCTGACAAATTTAATAGAGTTCTTTGAGGCTGTAACAAGCAGGGTGGATAAAGAGGAACCAGTAGATGTAGTATATTTAGATTTCCAAAACACATTCGATAAGGTGCCACATAAAAGATTACTACACAAAATAAGAGCTCGTGGTGTTGGGGTAATATATTGACATGGATAGAGGATTGGCTAACTAACAGGAAACAGAGAGTCGGGATAAATGGGGCATTTTTAGGTTGGCAAACTGTAACTAGTGCAATGCCACAGGGATCAGTGCTGGGCCCTCAACTATTTACGGTCTACATTAATGACTTGGAAGAAGGGACCGAGTGTATTGTAGCCAAATTTGCCGATGGCACAAAGATAGGTAGGAAAGCAAGTTATGAGGAGGACATAAAGTGTCGGCAAACAGATATAGGTAAGTGGACTCAAATTTGACAGATGGAGTACAATGTGGCAAGATGTGATGTTCTCCACTTTGGTGGGAAAAATAGAAAAGCAGAATATTATTTACGTGGCAAGAGACTGCAGAATGCTGCAGTACAGAGGGATCTGGGTCTCCTTGTACATGAATCACAAAAAGATGGCATGCAGGTACAGCAAGTAATCAAGAGGGCAAATAGAATGTTGGCATTAAATGCCAGGGGGATGGAGTATAAAAGTAGGGACGTCTTGCTACAACAGTACAGGGCATTGGTGAGACCGCACCTAAAGTACTGTGTACAATTTTGGTCTCCTTAGTTAAGGAGGGATATAGTTCCAATGGAAGCAGTTCAGAGAAGGTTCACTAGGCTGATTCTTGGGATGAAGGGTTTGTCTTATGAGGAAAGGTTGAGCAGGTTGGGCCTATTCTCATTCCAGTTTAGAAATATGAGAGGTGATCTTATTGAAACATAAGATTCTGAGAGGGCTTGACAAGGTAGATTCTGAGAGGATGTTTTCCTTGTGGGGGAAATTTAGA
The DNA here is from genome assembly GCF_036365525.1 of Heterodontus francisci. NCBI lineage: Eukaryota > Metazoa > Chordata > Chondrichthyes > Heterodontiformes > Heterodontidae > Heterodontus > Heterodontus francisci. The sequence continues at coordinate 103,441,504 of NC_090372.1, read as the reverse complement.
ATGAGGGAGCATGGTTTCAAAATAAGGGATCTCTCTTTTATGACAGAGAGAAGGAGGAATTTCTTCTCTAACAGAGTCGTTAATCACTGGAATTTTCTTCCCCAGAGAGCAATGCAGGTCATTGAATATATTCAAGGCTGAGTTAGACAGATTGTTGATCTACAAGGTAATAAAGGGTTATGGGGGAAGGGGGCGGGGGGCTGTTGGGGGGAACAGGCAGTCAAGTGGAGTTAAGGCCACAATCAGATCAGCCATGATATTATTGAATGGTGAGGCAGGCTCAAGGGGCCAAATGGCCTACTCCTGCTTCTACTTCTTAGGTTCTTACGTTCTGATTTATTTCTTCAGGATAATCCTCTCAGCAAATGTATCACTTATTACAGCCACAAAGTCCTTCAGGTCTTTGAACTTTTCAAGTAGATCTCCAAACCCCTTCGAAGATGCAAACATCGATTTCCATTCGATGGCAGTTCCCCTGCAATCCAAACTTCACCAATACCGTCTCCACCAAAACTGCGCATCCTTCTGGAACTTCCGTGTTTCCCACAACAGTCCTGAGGACGCAGCTCCACTGCTGTTGCCTTAAGTAACTCTTTAAGTCACCAAAACAACTTTAGCAAATTATATTCGGCGAGGGTCCACATCCAGAATCAAGGGCTGGATTTTAAGAGCCCGCTGCCGGCTCAGAAAATAGCAGCCTGCACGCCAAAGAGCTGCTGTGATCTTAAGCATGGCAGCTCATTGAGATAGCTGGGATGGCCCGCACCCCACCCCACACTACCCAATCACATGCAGGGGATGGGCTGTCCATCCCTGGCAATGGCATCAGCTGCCAGTGTGCAGGCACTGGCTCCATTTTTAAAGGGCAGCCAGCGCTGCCGGCATATTCAAATTTTTTAAGAAAGATCCCCCTAATATTAATAGAATAAATTTCTTATTCCAGTTTTCCACCTCCTCCCAATAACAATTACAATAACTATTTGCCCTTTCCGCCCCCCCCAAAACACTTACCTTTTACATTTGACCTTCACCTGCAAACTGCACAAAGTTTAAGGTTCAACCCTTTCCACCATCTCCTACGCCCAATGAGCTGAATTTTGAAAGCTTGCTGCAGGCAACTTGTGCGCCGTTGAGCCGCCATGATATTTTATCCAGCGGCTCATTACATGGTGGCGACTGAACGCCTGCCCCCGATGACGGAGAGGGGGTGGCCGCTCCATCCCTGGCAATGGCATCCGGCGCTACTGTGCAGACCCAGGCACCTTTTTAAAGGGCTTCAAGCCCTTCAGTGATATTTACATTTTTAAAAATCCCAGTCTCCGGGAAATAACAATAAAATTTTAATACAACTTTAAATCCCATCTCCCACCCCTCGAATGAGTAATCTATATATAAATTGTCCTCTCCCCCCAGAAAAAAACCTCTTATTTATATTGCTGAAATGATCTGATCAGGGTAGCCACTGCCATGCAGGATGCCTTTGATTTGCCCTATTTCAGCATCAAGCTTGCATGCTGACCAAATGGCTCGGGCCCTATTTACAAGGTTGCTGATAATGCCAATAATATAGCCATGGAACCGTAAGAATCCCAACGCATGTACTGACCAGTGAAGGTAGGCTTGCGGTAGACTGTGGTAGAGAACCCCTTCACAGATTTATCAACTAGTAGGTCAAGGTAAGGGAGCTCATTTGACTGCTCCATTTCAAAGGTGAATTTGAGCGCAGGATGGAGCCCATTAAGACGTGTAACGAAATTATTGCATGCAGCTGTGAATTCAAATATAGCAAGTGTATCATCTACATATTGGAAATATGCAAGAGGTAGGAGTTTAGGTGTCATTCCCTCAAAGACATGTTTCTCATGCAACCCAAAGATGTTTGCGAGAGCTGGGCCTAGAGGGGATCCCTTGGAAACACCATCTATTTGGGCATATATGGTGTCGTTAAAACTGAATTCAGCTGCGTGAGTTGCCGAGTTCATAAGTTCAATGAATATTGATTCACGCAATGGCGGCAGGTCTAGATCACCATGATATAGTGCTGCTGGATGGCTTCCTTAAGTGGTACATTGGCGCATAGGCTAGCAATGTTAAATGAGCACATGGACACGGCATTGCTATCGATATGCAAGTCCTGTATGGTCTTCAAAAATGTGAAAGAATCCTTCACCATGTATGTGGAGAACTTGCTCAAAACTGGTTGTAACAATTCGCCTGACCATTTGGCCAATTCATGTTGTGCAGAAATTTAAACCAGGCAGCTTGACTCTAATTGGTCAAGGCATTGCTCTGAGGAATGAACCAGCGAATGACTGTCACTTATTTTGTTGAATTGAAACAGGCGCAGTGTTTGTACATGTTCATTGTCTGCAAAGAACAAGGCCCTGTGTATTAAAATATGTAGCTTCCAGTACACGCCACACTGAGCCCTACTGACCATCTTAAAATGGCTGTCAGCCTAATTCTTAGCATGCTGAGGATTATTTAGAAAATGTTGTCCAATCATAGAATCACATCTAATGTTGGACACTGTGTTTTGAGTTTTGCAAGCACGGGCTGGTTGGGTATGGCCTGTACCTTGGGAAACACGGCGCCACACTGGTGGGGAGGGGGGAGGAGGTAAGTTTGTCAGTGCGAGGTGGGGGGAGACAGGGTCAAATACACATAATGGGCTGGAAGATACTTCTGTGAGAGGCCCGGCATGGGCCTCAATGTCGAGAAGGCCCCGCCGCATTTTACCGGTGGCGGCGAGGCCTCGGGGGGCCCCAGCTGGCACTCGACAGCAGAGCCTTGATTTAAATATTTAAATAAATTATAATGATGAATAATGACTTATCTTGTAGGGACAGCCATCCCATGCCAATACTCTGGCCAGTGGCTGGAACTCCCGCGCCTTCGGATCTCCTTTCAGAGATCCGAGTCATGACACTGGTCGGGAGGGGGGAGGGGTGAATTTTTCAGGGTGGGAGGGAGTGGCAAAAACGAACGCGATTGGTTGCGGGGATGGTGGGAAGGAGTTGAGGGTCAAAGAAAATAAAGGTCACGCAGAAAGTTCGGGATATAAATAAAATAGTCGTTTGGTAGTACAGAACTCGTGTATTGCTGAAAATAAAGACATGTTGTCGAAGCTTTTCGTCTTGCACTCATCAGGACAATCCACAAGAATACCAATGTAAGGGAAAACATTATACTGTATAAGAAGAGAGTGCTGATTGGTTGGCAAATGAACTCTGATTGGTAGAGGCGTTACCATGGAGAATGCAACTCCCCTGTCTATCCCTTTAAGTATTTTCTAGTTTTCAATGAGATCACCTCTCATTCTTCAAAACTCTAGAGAATACAGGCCCAGTTTCCTCAATCTCTCTTCATGGGAACAGGGCTGGTGAACCTTCGTTGCACTCCCTCTATGGCAATAATATCCTTCCTACGGTAAAAGGACCAAAACTGCATACAGTACTCCAGGGGCGGTCTAACCAAGGTTCTATACAATTGAAGGAAGACTTTGCTAATCCTGTACTCCAATCCTCTTGCGATAAAGGCTAACATACCACTAGCCTTCCTAATTGCTTACTGCACCTGCATGTTAGCTTTCAGTGACTTATTGACAAGGACACCCAGGTCCCTTTGTACATCTACACTTTCTAATTTCTTACCATTTAAGAAATACTCTGCACATCTATTCCTCCTACCAAATTGGATAACCTCACATTTTTCCACTTTATATTCCATCTGCCAAGTTCTTACCCACTCACTAAGTCTGTCCAAATCCCCTTGAAGCCACTTTGCATCTTCCCCACAACACACATTCCCACCTAGTTTTGTGTCATCTGTGAACTTGGAAACATTACATTCAAATCATTGATATATATTGTGAACAGCTGGGACCCAAGTACTGATCCTTGCGGTACCCAACTTGTCATAGCCTGTCAATGCGAGAATGACCTGTTTATTCCTACTCTGTTTCCTGTCTGTTAACCAATTCTCAATCCATGCCAATATATTACCTCCTATCCCATGTTTTAATTTTGCTAACCAACCTCATATGGGGGACTTTATTAAAAGCCTTCTGAAAATCCAAGTATACTAAGTTCACCGACTCCCCTTTATCAATTCTGTTAGCAATATCCGCAAAAAACTCCAGCAGGTTCATCAAATATGATTTCCTATTCACAAATCCATGCTGACTGTGCCCAATCAGATTATCTAAGGGTCCATTTATCACATCCTTTACCATAGATTCTAGCATTTTCCCTACTACTGATGTAAGGCTAACAGGTCTGAAGTTCACTGTTTTCTCTCTACCTCCCTTCTTAAATAATGGGGTGACATTTCCTGCCTTCCAATCTGCAGGAACCATTCCAGAATCTATCAAATTTTGGAAGATGATCACCGATGCATCCACTGTCTCCATAGCTACCTCTTTCAACACTCTGGGATGTAGAATATCAGGTCCCGGGGACATATCAACCTTCAACCCCATTAATTTCTCCAATACAACCTTCTTACTAATACTAATTTCATTCAATTCCTCATTCCCGCTAGACTCTTGGATCTCTAATTCTGGGAGATTTCTTGTATCTTCCTCAGTGAAGACAGACACAAAGTAATCATTTAGCTTCTCTGCCATTTCACTATTCCCAATTATAAATTCTCCTGACGCAGCCTGTAATGGACCCACATTTGTCTTCGTCAAACATTTCCTTTTAACATACCTGTAGAAGCTTTTACAGTCTTTATTTATGTTTTTTGCTAGTTTACATTCATATTCTATTCTTCCTTTTTTTTATCAGTTTCTTGGTCCTCTTTTGCTGTATTCTAAAATCCTCCAAATCCTCAGGTTTTCCACTATTTCTGGCAATTTAATAGGCCTTTTCTTTTAATCTTATACAATCCTTAACTTCCTTTGTTAGCCACGGTTGACTGACTTTCCTTTTTGGGTTTTTGTACCTTGAAGGAATGTATAATTGCTGTAAATTATGTTATAATTCTTTAAAGACTATCCATTGCCTATGTACTGTCATATCTCTTAATGTATTTTCCCAATCCACCTCAGCCAATTGGCCCCTCATACCTTCATAATTTCCTTTGTTCAAATTTAACACCCTGGCTTCAGATTGAACTACCTCACTTTCGAACATAATGTAAAATTCTATCATATTATGGTCAATCATCCCTAAAGATTCTTTTACAACAAAACTATTAATTAGCCCTTTCTCATTACATAATACTAGATGTAAAATAGCCTGTTCTCTAGTAAGTTCCTCAACATACTGCTCTAGAAAACCATCTCTACCACATTCCAGGAACACATCCTCCACAGCATTAGTGCTCATTAGGTTTACCCAGTCTATATGCAGATTGAAGTCACCCATAATTACTGTATTACCCAAGCCAGATGCATCTCTAATCTCCTGATTAATACCATGCCCCACACTGGTGGCCTATAAACAACTCCTACCAATGTTTGCTTCCCCTTGCTGTTTCTTAGCTCCACCCAAACAGATTCCACATTTTGTTCTTTTGGTTGGAGAGCCTCCCTTACTAAATGTACTGATCCCATCCCTTATTATCAGTGCAACACTACTTCCTTTTCCTTTTTGCCTGTCCTTCCTAAATGTCAAATATCCTTGAATATTCAGTTCCCAGCCATGGTCACCCTGTCGTCACGACTCCATAATGGCAATTAGATCATACCAATTTACCTCTATTTGTGCCTTTAAATCATCTACCTTGTTGCTAATGCTGTGTGCATTCAGGTAGACTGCCCTTAAGTTTGTCTTTTTGACATTATTCTGCATTCTACGCCTAGTTGATGCTCGCCTTTGTAGATATAGGCCCAGATTTTGCAGTAGTAATGACGGTGAAACTGTCCGCGTTCACCACCATTACTCCTCTGAAACTGTCAACAACTTCCGGAGTCCACATATGCGCAATTAAACGCGGAAATCCATAATTTACTTCAGCAATTCTATGCTTCTCCGCATGGCATTCTGTTGAGATTCCGCACCCCCCCCCACCCCCGCACCCCCCAACCAGACTCCAATCAATTGGATATCTATAAGCTTTTGAGAAGTTCCACTCTTATGCTTATTATCACTGTAAAAACCCTTGAAAATGTTACACTTTGTTGAATGAGGCATAACTGGGTTTTTAACAGCACACTACACTCAAATTTATTGCGAAACAGCCTCACTGGTCCCGAAAAAGTAATTTTATATTTGTGGAATGTCAAATGTCTCCATTATAAGAAATTATATACATTTTTGAAACAATTTTTTAAAGTTTATGATATTTTATCTTCTATCTAAATCACATATGTATGTTCCAATCATTTATTCTGTTCTCTGTAAAAATTTAAAATTAAAAGTCAAGGGATTCAGTGGTTATTATTTCCTCACTTGCTGTATGTGAGAATACTTCAATGTGATTGGCTGCTTCCCCTGCTTGATGATATCACTGTGACTGGGTATCTGCAGATCCCCTTGACTTGGCCCCAGAAGGAAACTGACGTCGGGAAAGAGGAAATCCATTACAGAGATTGCGAGATATTTGTGAGTAGCTTTCTTCAAAGTCAGTGGCAAATGCCGTTACTTCGGCACAGACAGCAAAATCCAGCCCAATGTTTTCTCATAATTTTATGCAGTATCTTGTGCACAATTATATAATTTGTTTTGTAACAATATATAATCAAAACTAATAAATCTATACGTTAAAAAATATATGGCAGAACTTACCATAAGTCAAAGAAAATGCCAGAGAGGTGTTAAATGCTGAACCTAACGTAACAGTCATTTCTGTATTAATTAAAGGTGTCTCCATTCAAGTATGCACTAGGAATAACACAAGCTGTGTCTTCCACCTCTTTCCAAATCAACAAAAAACAATAAACTTATGGATTATACAGCTCAAGTTGAAAATTAATAATAAAATTTAGGTGTCAGCTGTGGCTCAGTGGTAGCGCTCATGTCTCAGAGTCAGAAGGCTGTGGCTTCAAGCTCTGTTTCAGAGACTTGAGCACATAATCTAGAATGACACTCTAGTGCAGTGCTGAAGGAGTGCTGCATTGTCAGACGTGCCATCTTTTGGATGAGACAATAAACCGAGGTCCCCTTTGCCCTCTCATGAATGTGAAAGATTCAATGGCATTATTCAAAGAGCAGCAAGGGATTCTTCCCAGCATCCTGATCTACAGTAACCCCTCAAACAGCATCACTGGATTATCTGGTCACTTATTTCATTGCTGTTTGTGGAACCTGGCTGTGTGCAAATTGACTGCTGCATTTACCTACTTTACAACAATGACCCGCTTCAAATGTACTTCATTGGCAGCAATATGAACATTGTAGCTTCCCTTTAAGAGGGATGGACTGCTTTTAAAAAAGAGCAGGCTGGCTGCACCAAAAGCTATTATTAGCACAGTGCTGTTCAGTCGCCTACTAAGCACAGAGGCAGCGATAGCATGAAGGGGCAGCCAGCACTGCAGAACCCACTCAGCCCTATGGCAATGAGGTGGGAGCACCAAATTTACATGCTGCCCCTTTTCAACGAAACTGGGACAGGTTGCAAATCATGACCCCCACATCCAGAAAATGGGGCAAACCAATTGTTATGGTCAGGTGAGGAGGGGTTGAAGGTCTTCCCTCTTTCCCCTCTCCTTGTTTGACCACACCAGGTTTAATTCTTTTATAAAGTGGATATACTGGCCAATTCAGTTGGTGTTTGATTACTTACTGACTATGATCGTAACAAGAACCAATCAGACAGGTCTTCTTGAATTTAACAAAGAAAGATGTTAACTTTATTGAACTTAAACTGAACTAACTAAAATAATAAACTAAGCACCAACTTTCACACGCACACACACAAACTAGAGGTTCACATACACTCAAATAGGTTACAGAGCAGGCAAGGGTAGATTGGTTGAGATAGAGTCCATAGAAAAAGGGACCTACAGTCTGTGGAGTTTGGTGATTTGGCTGACTTCTAGCTGAATTTGATGGTCGTAAGGCTTATAGTTTGAAGAGGTAGATGATTGATTTAGTAGGTCTCTTGGAGACAGCGATGCGGATGATTTCCTCCTAAACTGTAGCTGAAGTATGCAAAGGTGGCCAGTCAACTGGCAGGATTTGAAACTTGCAAGTTGAAATGGAGAGAGAGAGAGAGAAAGAGAGAGAGAGAAAGAGAGAGAGAGAGAGGAGGGACCCTCACTTCGGTCTACACGTGTCAAGAGTCCGGATGCTCCTCCTTGCTGCTGCAGAGAAACACCAGCTTAAAACCAGAGCTGGGGGGCTTGTCACATGACAGTCACCCAGTGATTTAAGCATGGTAGTTAGCAGTGTATTTCTTCTTGCTAAGAAGAACAGGCAGTTCCTGTAAACTTCTTGGGTCTTGGTTCTTGCTGGGATGAGCAGTCATTTCATCGCCACCTCATAGGCCTTTAATGTAGGATAGTGTTGCAAATTAGGTGGTCATCTTAAGCTGCTAGCAAAGTCAACTTTTATCTGTTTCTTTTTAAAATTTCGTTAAAAAATATAAATTCAGATCTCCTATCAGTGGACTTTTAAAAAATCATTCAACAAAGCATATTGGCTTAGCCCCTATCGTTTAACAAAATTGGACAACCATATCAGTTATAATTCTTGTTTTCATTTGTCAATATTGCTGAATTCACTGATTATAAATAACACTTGCATTTATATTGCACATTATATTGAAATATCTCAAAGTATTTCAGAAACTTTTGAAGTGTCTTAATTTTTAGGTAGACAAACATGCATAGGGACAGCAATGTCCCACTAATAGCCATAGGCTGTATAAACCTTTATTACTCTGCAGCTCTTTTTAATGACTAACCCTTGGGACGCGGATGTTGCTGGCAAGGTTGGTATTTACTGCCCATCCCTAGCTGCCCTGGTAAGTCGTCTTTTTGAACGGCTACTAGCAAACCACATCGACAGGGCACTTCATAGGGCAGTTAAGAGTCAATATATTGATGTAGGACTGGAATCACATGGAGGTCTGACTAGGTTAAGATGGCAGGTTTCCTTCCCGATAGGGCATTCATAAACCAGTTAGGTTTTTACAACAATCCAACAGCTTCATTGTCACTTGTACTGACATCAACTTTTCATATCCAGATGTTTTTTTAAAAAAACAAGAAGAATTTAAATTCTCAAACTGCCATGGTGGAATGTGTACTCATTTTATCTGGATTATTAGTCCATACACCTGAACGATCTAGCCCAGTAACATAACCACAAGGCGAACATTTAATAAGTACAACATAAAATTCAAATAGTTATCACAACTTATATTTATATAGCACTTTTAACATAATAAAATGCCCCAATGTACTTCACAGAGGTACAGGACGGCACAGTGGCGCAGTGGTTAGCACCGCAGCCTCACAGCTCCAGTGACCCGCGTTCGATTCTGGGTACTGCCTGTGTGGAGTTTCCAAGTTCTCCCTGTGTCCGTGTGGGTTTTCGCCGGGTGCTCCAGTTTCCTCCCACAGCCAAAGACTTGCAGTTGATAGGTAAATTGGTCATTGTAAATTGCCCCTAGTGTAGGTAGGTGGTAGGAGAATTGAGGGAATATGGGATTAATGTAGGATTAATATAAATGGGTGGTTGATGGTTGGCACAGACTCGGTGGGCTGAAGGGCCTGTTTCAGTGCTGTATCTCTCTATGACTCTAAAATGTGACACTGAGCCATATAAGGAAATATTAGGGCAGATGACCAAAAGCTTAATCAAAGAGGTACTTTTTTAGGAGTGTCTTAAAGGAGGAAAGTGAGGTAGAGATGCAGTGAGGTTTAGGAAGAGAATTCCAGAGCTTGAGGTCTAGGCAGCTGAAGGCATGGTTACCAATGGTGGAGTGATTAAAATCAGCAATGCTCAAGAGGTCAGAATTGCAGAAGAGCAGAGATCTCAGAGGGTTGTAGGGCTAGAGGAGATTACAGAGGGATAGATCTAAGTATCAAGCAATTTACACAATGGCCCAGACAGAATGTATTGAAAGACTTCATATCACGGGGGACAGAGAGGCTTATATCTAGAGGCTTTTCATATAGCCTTAAGTGCTCGTGCACAAAATGAGAGAGTATTTTATTGAAACATTATAATTAATTTAAATGCAAGTTAAAAAGGCAGAGCACAACTTCTCATCCTATTTTCCATGCACCCAGAATGCATTAAAAGGAAAGCTGCATGTAGAAAACAGCTCTTAGCAGGCAGAGACTTTTGCAAATTATTTTTATTTTTTCAGTGCAAAATTTTGGTTTTTTTGGTTTATAGATTTTGGAGGAGCATGTAGAAATATTTATGAGGAACAATGAACCAAAAGTTTGCAAAATCTCTGGGGCACTGACTATATTTTAAGCATTTATAAGACGTCAGCAGGATGGGAGAAACACAACAAAAATGAATATACCAATTGGCTCTTATAACACTAAATTTCTAGGCGTGATAAGGCATCTAAGTACAAACTGCAGAGTTTCGTGGCAGTCACTATGACTGATGGGAGCTGATTTCGATGTGCCACAAACACAATATGTCATTGCTGAAATGATTCAAGGTGAAAGAAGGCATGTCATCAAGTACTTGAACCAGATTGCATGCGCCTATTAGGTTGCCAATCACAGCTGCAGACTCTGGCATATCTGCTTGGTATTAACTAAGGACAAGTATTTGCAGAGAGCCAGTTGAAGCTCTCTGCCATCTGCTATTGGGAGACTTGTAGCCAATCTGCACCAGAGAGACCACGCTGCCAGTCAGAGTCAAATCAATCGTTGGTGGCAACTTTTCTAACTTTCCCTTTTTTCAGGCTAGCAAAGGGATAATTACGAGCACCACCAATATGCTACCCACACAAATATCAAACAGATGGCTGATGCATAATTCAGCGTGGCCAACACTTTCATCTCCTTTCCAACCGAAGAGTAAAATAAGAATGAGACACCTGCCTAATGTCACCACACTGAATGTCCTGAAGTACAGGGGATCACTGATGAGGTTATTGGTGGCAAACATGTAGTCATCTGGGTGGGAGGTTGCTGCCCCTCCTCTGCCACCACTACACTCTGCTGTTACTAATTGCTCCTTCTTGTCGGTCGATTGTATCTCACCCAGTTCTACCTCCTCAACTTCATGAGGTTCAGACTCCAGGATATGTTAAACTGTAGTAGTACTTACAAATATTTGTGAATGAGCCATAAAAGGACTAAATTTTAACTTTTGTACCACTTACACTGGGGAAGCTGGCAGCTGGTCAGGAACCCGAAAGATGGCGCAGACACGATGGGCCAAGTGGCCTCTTCCTGTGTCGTAAACTTTCTATGTTTCCATCATGGAGTGGCTCTTTAACTCAGCCACAGCATTTTAACATCCCGCTTCTGGGCTTCCCGACCAATCAAACCTGTCGGCATTGACCACGAGCATCTGAGCAGTGGGAGCAGGAGAATGAGCAGCCTGCCTCTAGCTCTGCTGAAGCCACAGGGGTTGCACCATGTAGAAGTAATAGGAAAAGAAAAAGACTTTGTAGTTTCACAAGGAAAATCACTGGGTGCTTAAAAGTGTGTTAGATTGTCACTTTTATTGTCAATGTTTATGCACCATAAACTTTATTTCAAATCTCCATTTTCAGCTCTCATCTGCCAAGTGGCCATTAGCCTTGAGGTAAATGGTAAGACAAGAGTAGAAGATGAGCAGTATCAGTGAGATCGAAGGATTATGGACTCTGGGAATGTTTTGGGTTGTGGTGGTGAAAGTGGGTTCAGTGCAGTGGGTTCAGCATTGGTGTGCAAGATGGCTGAAAATCCTCAGGTTAGTTGAAACATTCCTGTGCGAGTCCATTCTGGGCATCTCTGGCAGCTAAGTAAGACTGCAGGGACTTGAGCCACATCAGGCTCCTCCTCCTGCTCCTCCGAAAATGCAGATTGGTCATCACCTTGCACCTCCTGGAGTTCCAGTCCTCTCTACAGTGCTATGTTGTGCAAGGCACAGCAGACCAGTATCATTCGGGACACTATTGCTGGTACATACCAAAGAGTGCCCTCTGTGCAGGCACCTGAATCACATCTTCAGCAACCCATTAGCTTGCTCAAAGACTGCTCTTGTGCTCATGTTGCTTTGGTTCTACCTCTCCTGGGCATCAATTGAAGGGATCCTGACAGTTGTCAGCAGCCATGTCCACTCTCTAAGAAGCTACCCGCTCACTGTGCTTGTTGGTGCAAAGATTGTGGTAGACACGACTGGCGCAGAATGAAGGTATCATGGCAGCTTTCTGGTTACATACCAGTAGAACATTAATGGAGTGGAACACCTGTCAATGGACAAATCCTGCTGGTTGATTGCCATATGAGTGTAATACCTGCAGAATCCAGCCAGAGCAGCAAATCCGAGCACCGTCTCATTCTGACTTGCTTCATTAGTAGTGAAGTAGACGTAAGTGGTCCTGTCAAACATAGGATCAGTCACCTGGGAAATGCACTTGTGCACAGCAGATTGTGAAATTCTACAGATGTCACTAGCAGATCTCTGGAAGGAGTCGGAGGTGAAGAAATTAAGTGCTGTGCTGACCTTGATAGCTACTGGCAATGTGCACCCACCTGGTCTACTTGGAAGGAGGTCTTGTTCCAGGATATTGCAGATGTCAGCAATGACCTGCTATGAAAGTCTTAGCCTCCTGAAACACTAATGCTCATTCATATCCAGGAAGCTTATCCTCTGCCTATATACACAGTGTTGGGAGATATCACATTCATTGCCTCTGTCCTGAGGAGCAGCAGGTGGCTGAGGAGAAGGCTGCCACTGCTCCTGGTTTCTTATTTTTTTAAATCATCCCCTATACAATATAGTTTAAAAAAAATTCTGTGCAAAAACTCCCCACTCTGTCCATCCCCATTCCTCCCATTATTCCTAAACTTACCCATTACTGGCCTTTTCAAAGGAAAAATATCTGCCAAAGAGGAGTTTCACAGCACTGAATCATTTCAGAGCCACCAATGGTCACAATATGAAACACAGACAGGCACAATTCATGCTTTTTAAATGGAAAATTTGCAGTCACAGGTTTTTGCAACTGAAAAATCTGACAAAGGGCTGTATAATCTAAATGGGAAACCCTACTAAAGCACCACTTACAATTATCACAGCCAGTTACAAATATCATGGGAATGAAGACAGTAATAACATTGAAAAGGTCATGAGAAGTGCTGACTACTGACAGTCTTGCATCTTGCATATCCATCACATTTTAGATATTGTACTTTATATAAAACACCTCAAGAAAAGACAACACAACAATAAAACAGGACACAAAAAGGAGAAAGAAAGCAAGTTATTTCCTGCCTGTCTTTCTGACATTGATATAATTGGACATCTGCAATCTCAAGAAGCTTTCAACAGCAAAACTGGCTTCAGGTTTTGTCCATTTGGACGATTTTAAAAGCACCAGTCAGCTTAGAGCTAACCACCCAATGGGAGATCAGTTAGTCCAATAAGTGTAAATCCGACTCTGCCATTATTAAGTGTAGAATGGAGTAACAAGGGGTCAACTTGGACAACCAGCTGCTGCAAGCACAAACTCATTGCTGTAAAATATCTAAACCTAACAAGCCGATAATATTCATTGGCAAATTCCACAATACCTCTTTGCTAAAAGCATCAGGTCCTATTTCACTGAAAGAAGGGCACCATGAAGTTAGGAAAATTACTGGAGTATACTCTGTAGTGATTAAAGCGGAGAACAAACCAACACATTTTGATATAGTAGCTCGCTATGCTAATTTAAGTTGAAAAGCTTTGAAGCAGGTTATAAAGAAAACAATTTGTTACACAAGGGATAGTTAAGTTACAAAATTTCCTGCCACAAACTTTTGTTGAAGCTGAAATTAGAGTCATAGAGAGATACAGCACTGAAAGAAGCCCTTCAGCCCACCAAGTCTGTGCCGACCATCAACCACCCATTTATACTAATCCTACATTAATCCCATATTCCCTACCACATCCCAACCTTCCCTCAATTCTCCTACCACCTATCTACACTAGGGGCAATTTACAATGGCCAATTTACCTATCAACCTGCAAGTCTTTGGCTGTAGGGGGAAACTGGAGTACCCGACAGAAACCCACATGGTCACAGGGAGAACTTGCAAACTCCGCACATGCAGTGCCCAGAACCGAATCTAGGTCACTGGAGCTGTGAGGCTGCAGTGCTAACCACTGCACCACTGTGCTGCCCAAAATTCTTCACAAAAAATAAAGAACTTCTATCTCTGCTTAAAAAAATGTGAATGTCAGCTTGACTCAATTTGAAGCACTCCCACCTCTCAGACAGAAGGTTGCAAGTTTAACCCCACAGATAACATTGATCAACAGCTCAGTGTAATACTGAGGGAGAACTACACTGTTGACGGTGTCGACCTTTAGATGTGATATATCTATCTGTCTGCTCAGAAGAAGAAAGACCCCCAAATACTATTCCAAGAAGAGTAGGTAGTTCTCTCAATATTCCTCCTTCAAACCAATACCACTAAAAAACAATGGCCAGATCTGTCATTCATTTGCTGTTTGTAGGACCTTGTGGTGTGCAAACTGGCTGCTGTGCTTTCTTGCATAGCACGGTGACTGCAGTTCAAAAAAGAATCAATATCTTGAATAGGTGATAAAGCACTATATAAATGCAACTCTCTTCTTTATTTCACATTAAAGAGTACAGGTAGCAAACAGATGAGTGCAATTAAACTGGGGTGTATCAAGTGCAGAAAAATATAGGCACAGATTTCAGAGGTCAAACAGAATGTTACAAAATAGAAACAGGCTATGATTCATGCCTAAGGATATCTCTTTAAAATGATGGGAAAGCTGCATTCTTTGATGACGATGAAAAACAAAACTGATCTGAACAGGAAAAAGGTTGGATTTAGTTCTGTTGAACTGAACCCTAAATGGCATTTGAGGCAAGATTCCAAGATTTGTTTTGATTCGCAGCCCCAAGAAAATGCAGCTTCAATGAAGGATGGGGCTCTTGAAAGTTTTGGTTTGTGTATTTACTCACTCAATGTGATTTGGAAAATGAAGTATTGTGGCTCTCCAATGAATTTTTTTTCCCCCAAAGTAAAATGTGCTTTGTGCTGTTTGAAAAAAAAAGGATAACAATCTTCCAGCAACAGGATACTGTTTCGCTCTCTCTCTCACTAGGAGATATATGAACCACGTTAACTGATGAACACCAACACACTGGTTCAGTAAAAGAAAGTCAAACAAATCATGTTTTATTCTATGAATCCATGGATTCCATAGAATGGCCCTCCTACAAAGAACAATTTATCTACCTGCTTACTTTCTTGTAGCACTATGTTTTCTCATGGTTTATTTCACCTCATGTACCTTAACAGCATTTCCCTGTTCAAGACAGCCAGCTTTCAAATACAAGGGCCTTTTGATAACATCGTTTTAATAAAATAAGGGAAGCCAAAATCTTTAAAAACAAATCTCCCAGCTGCAAAGTAGAGTTAACCTGAAGCTGTTTTAATTTCAGTTTTATATCCTGTCAGGTGCAAGGATTTAGCACAGACGTCCAATTTATTACCCAGCCGGCCAGCTACAAAACATTACCACAGATGTTTCAAACAATTACCCTGCATGGTAACTGGTGACTATAATGTAATGTAATAAAAGATGATTGTGCCTAATTTAAAAGAAACAAATAGCTGTACTCTGTTCACAAACAGCAATAATAATAAAAAAGTTTTACTGACTTGCTTCTCACATGTGCAAAGCTCATTTCCTACAATGCTTTTCTTTGCTCATAATACCGGTTACATCTGTACTGTTAGTGATTCTTGCGTTGCCTGAAAAATGCTCTGCATAAAGTGCAGCATAAAACTAAGTGAGTCAAATATCTTCTGGCGACAATTTTAATGAAACAGCACAAGAACAAGATGAGAAATCGCAGCTTTTTCACTAAAATTATTAACAGGAGAAATTTCAGTCTTAAGTAAACTTCAAGATCTGCACTCAAAACAGTTTATTAGACCAGATGGACTTCACCTTCAGTGAGATCTCTTACTAATTACTAATTCAATACAGATGTACAAATTGTGGGCTGCATTTGTGTTTAAGGGAAAGATAGCTCTGGCTTCAAGGCCGCAGCAAATTAAATTCGGGTGCTTGCAAAGACACAGGCCAACTCTAATTGATGGACAAAACTACCTTCTGCACTTGTGCTGCAATAACAAGGACACATCCTCCTGCCCACTAAGCGTGAGGGAATATGATCTCCTACTCACTTGTGCACCACCAGAGATTGAAAGGTAACAACATCATCGAGTTCGAACATATTGTCAATGCAGGCATAGACCTAGCACTTAGAACCATAGTAAATGTACAGCACAGAAGCCCCTTGTGTCTGCGCCGGCCAAATAAACTATCCGCCCAAACTAATCCCACCTTCCAGCACCTGGTCCATACCCCCGCAGGTTACAGCACCTCAGGTACATGTCCAGGTACCTTTTAAAAGAATTGAGGGTTTCTGCCTCCACCACCATTCCTGGCAGCGAATTCCAGACACCCACCACCCTCTGGGTGAAAAAGTTTCCCCTCATGTCCCCTCTAATCCTTCAACCAATCACCTTAAATCTGTGCCCCCAGTAACTGACCTCCCCACCAGGGGAAACAGTTCCTTCCTGTCCACTTTATCTAGGCCCCTCATAATTTTGTACACCTCAATCAAGTCACCCCTCAGCTTCCTCAGTTCCAGGGAAAACAACCCTAGCCTATCCAATCTTTCCTCATAGCTGCAACCTTCAAGCCCTGGCAACATTCTTGTAAATCTCCTCTGTACTCTCTCCAGAGCAATTATGCCCTTTCTGTAATGTGGTGACCAGAACTGCACGCAATACTCCAGCTGTGACTAACCAAAGCTCTACAGTCCCAGCATCACATCCCTGCTTTTGTACTCTATACCTCGGCCAATAAGGGAAAGCAATCCATATGCCTTCTTCACCACTCCATCCACCTATCCTGCTACCTTCAGGGACCTGTGGACTTGCTCTCCAAGGTCTCTCACTTTTTCTACCTCTCTCAATATCCTCCCGTTTATTGTATATTCCATCGCTTTATATGCCCTCCCCCAAATGCAATACCTCACACTTCTCTGGATTGAATTCCATTTGCCACTTTTCCACCCACTCAACCAAAACATTGATATCATTCCGGAGTCCATGGCTTTCCTCCTCAATATTAACTACACGGCTAATTTTTGTGTCAACAGCAAATTTCCCAATCATGCCACCCACATTTAAGGCCAGATCATTAATATATACCACAAACAGCAAGGGAACCAACACTGAGCCCTGTGGAACACCACTGGAAACCACTTTCCATTCACAAAAACATCTGTCGATGTAGATACAGATGTTGATCGCCTAGGAGCTGAAAAAACGCTAAGAACTGAACAAACTTCCATCCCTTCTCCCGCTGTGGATTGTCATGGCTTTAAAAATAAATTCTGCAAAAGATATGTACTTCAATAACACGACTGTTATGCGAGTATCCACTTTTCCTGCAAGAGAACCAGCTGCCAAGTATTTGAAATGAGGAAAGGGTGACATTTAACAATTAGCTCCATGGATAAATACACCATATGATCTGGCACTGAAGGACAGAGACCCTGGCATACAGTGATTTAATGAAGTCTTGGCTAGGACGGTGGTGGAAGGACGATCATTGACGTCAGAATCTCCAGGCTAGGCAGAGGAATACATTTAGAAAATGTTCCTGCTCTTGACTGTCCAGTACCTCTGCTGCAAAGTATGTGCATGTGAATGACTCGAGAGGATTTGATCAAGCTCTGCTGTGATGACCTTCACAGTTAAATATTCTCCCACGATCTATGCTGACATATGAGGAATGGCCATTTGGGTGAGGTCCTGGGAAACTGCCTGTGCTATCAAATCAGAGCATGACTCACAGCTTTCTGAAAATAGTGGAAGAAAGGGAAAGGAAATTGTGGAGGGACTGGGGTGGTGGGTGATGCACCAAATCTGTCATTGGAGCATTTGACACCCAACAGGATGAACCAGAACATAGCAGAAGAGGGAACATGTATTTGGTGGGTTGCAAATGTAACAGCCAGTTCAAAAGGGAGATAGAGATAAGTTAGGCAATTATAGGTCAGTTAGTCGGTAATCCACTAAAGACGACACAATAAAACCGTCAAGAACTTGCAGAAACAGAAGAAAATCAAGCTCAATCTGAATTAATGGGCAGATTATGTTTGACCAACTTTATCGAAGAATTAACAGAGGATTGAAAAGGAAATGTAAGTGAATTTGATTTAGATGGATTTTTAAAAGTATTTTACAAGGTACCACATCAGAAACGTATGGCAAAGATTATGACTCATGAAATTAAGAGGAATGTGGCCACCTGGAAAGAGAGATAGTTGGAAGGCAGAAAGCAACAGGAAGGTGTAAAAGGAAGTTTCTCAGACTGGAAAGAGGAGAGTGGTGATATGGTAATTCTTATTTATACTATACACAAATGACCTGAAGTGAGGAATGGAAAGAATATTAAAACTGACCAATGACACAAATTGAGGGGTATGGAGAAGTGCGTCAAGGATTATAAAAGAAGTCAGAAAGGTGGTCAGTGCAATTCAAGTGTAGAAAAATGTGACAAAATATATGCTGATACTTTCCTTTCTTTACCCTTGATCTGGGCCTGACAACAAAAGATGCTCTATTTTTGGGTTTCTAACTGCCAGAGAAATTTCCATGGTTAGAAAGGCCCGCTAGGATAGTCAACTCTTCTTATCTCCGTTTTTCTCCATTACTCAACTCCACATGCCCACACTTTCCAGCAGAATTCATTGGACAGTAATCCAGGGTGGGAACTCAATGTGATTTTTCCTCTCTCCAGTCCAGAGGTAGAGGCCAACTGCAGTACCCGCAACTACTGTTAGAGCTGAGATCAGCTAATGTAGTGCAGACTAAGAATCAAACCTCAGATTAAAAATTTAAGCATGATACAGCAACGTACCTTAATACTTTTTGAAGTTTAAAAAGTTGCCTGTGGAGTGACTACAATAATTACATTCCATTCACAACCCTAGCCATACAATCCCTCTGCAAACATATGATAACAGAACAGAAATTATGAACTGTGGTACATTTATATAATGCCTAATAAATGCACACCAAATTCCACTGTGCTAATTTATACCAGTTTTAACCCTTAACCCTAATCCTGCATTAAAAAAATTCAGAGTTACATTTAGCATGTGTATAATCTCTACCCTCATCTTCGAGAGGACTTTGCTTCCCAATCCTCATAAAATCCAAAAGATAAATTTGATCTGAAGGCTCATCTGTAATAAATTCTATGGCAATTGAAAGTAAAAATATACAGTCCAGGAAGAGTTTAAGTAAAGCTGCAAAATCTCTAATCTGTAAACAGGACTAAAGTTGTGATAAAACTTAGGAGGTAAACACAGTGTAACTTTAAAGTGACTATAGTCCATATAGTAATTCTTATTGGAGGTGAAATGTTTCCAATTTACCAATTTAGTAAAAGCAAAATCAATCAGTATGAAACAAGATTTCCAGGTTTTCATAGATTCACTGACATTTTGCACAAAGTTATCACAAGAGCAATTTCATTCCCCCGTGTAATTTCCTCAAGACACTTTTGTGGTAGTTTCACCTGAATAATGTGAATGTGGCCACAAAATATGCAAGTTAACCATCATTAATTAGCTGGTTAATCTGGGAGACCTTCTGTTTTCAGTGGGACCCAATAAAATCAGGTAACAACTTAGCTTGAAATGAACTGTTCACTAACTGGTGTCATGAAACCACTCAAGCATTACAGAACAAACTGAGTCCAATAATAACACAAAGGCAGGCTCTGTGAGCTGGGATGGGGGCGATAGCAGGCGGAAAACTCAGAAGATTTTTCAGCACATCGGAATGTCCAATTTCAACATGGATACCTAATTATCATTTTACCTCCAAGTTTTGTATCTCCAATGCGCATTAGCAGGCGTGATGCAGACACGCATGATGCACTCTCAATGGGATTATTCTAAGGACCAATTCAAAAATTGAATTTGAAGGAGTTAGGAAATTTAAGAAAAAGATGGCAAACTTACAAAATGAACTCAGAGGACTGAATTTTTGCACAGAGGCAGGAAACAGAAGCCGGGTTTGTTTTCAAGTCAAAAACTTGCCTCTGGTGGGAAACTGATTAAAGTAAAGGTTTTTGCATGGGGAAGCCCTTAATTGGTATGGGGACGGGTTCCCTGTTCAATTGGAGCCATTGTCGGGGGGTGTCACATGAAGTGTGCAACTCATTTAAACTCCTACAGAAGCCATCACCGAGGCTGCTGGTAGTTCTGAAGGAGAGATCTAAGTTTTGTGTGCAGTCTTCTACTCCATCAGAGGGAAGTGAGATATCACAGGCAAGCCAGAGGCCTGGCACCCGGAGCAGGACAGCCCCTCGCTTCATCGATGCTGACCTGGATCTAATGCTGGAGGCCGTGAGGTAGAGAAGAGAGGTCCTCTTCCCAGAGGGAGCAGGAGGAGGTCACCTCGTCATGCAGCAGGGGCACTTGTCTGTTCAGTGTTATCCCTCTCTGCCCCATCTTCCTCCTCCTCTTCCCCCGATGAGCCATTCCTTCCTGGGCCTCACTGTCCTCAAGATCCACACCTCTCTGGAGAGCCTTGTAATGGAGAGTGCAGCAGACCAATCCAATGAGCAAGATCCTTTTGGGAGTGTATTGGAGGGCACCAGCTGACCGATCCAGGCACTGGAATCACATCTTCAGAATTCTGATGACTAACTCAATGGTTGTCCTACTGAGCAGGTGGCTTTGGTTGCATCATCTCTCTGCCTCTGTCTGGAGCTCCAGTAGAGGGATGAGTAGCCATGCCTTCAAGGAATATCCCTTGTCCCCTACAACCCTAGAATCCATCCAAGCACTTTGTGGGTTAGAGTGAAGATCTGAAGCAGCCTGGACTGGCAGAGAATAAAGGAGTCATGACAGCTGCCAGGAATGCGAGTGCATACATGGAAGGAGTTCTTGTGGTCACAGACCAGTTGGACGTCAAGGGAATGGAAGCCCTTCTGTTGATGGATCTCACTGGGTGCCTTGATGGCCACATGGGTACAATCAATGATGCCCTGCACCTGGGAGAATCCAACAATGGTGGCGAAACCCAATGCGCACTGTCTCTGCGAGGCCATGCCTGTTGCTAAAAGAATTTGCTGTCCAGTAGTGACCAGTGAGATGCAGTGGTGTGCAGCTCTTTGTGTGATGCCTGTAAGGTCTGCAGCTGATCCTTGGAAAGAGCCAAAAGCAAAGAGGTTCAAGGCCAAATTGACTTTGGCGGCCACTGGCAGGGCATGACACCCAGTGCTGTGAGGTGCGAGGTCTTCAGCGATAAGGGCTCAGATGTCTGTGACCATCTGCCTGGAGAGTTGCAATCTCCTGCGGCACTGGTTCTCGGTCATCTCCAGCTAGCTCCATCTTCAGCGGCAATCCTGCCTTTGTTGCCTTCCTCTCCTACGCCCTCCTGATACCTGGGGTTCTGCTCTTCCTGTGCAGGGTGTTGCCTCTCATCACCACAAGGCCCAAAGTCTGACAGCAGTGCCCTCACTGCCAGCTGGAGCCTTCCTTCTGGGGAGGTGACCACCCAATTGTCCTTGGTAGCTCTGCCCCTGCTTTTCTGCCCGTGCAATGCCAGTGCCAACCGCAGTTAAAGCCTGGGTGCTGAGTGCCCACTTTCCCTGCCCCCTGTGGAGCACCAAGGGCATCCCCTTACCAAGAGCCAAGTCCCCTTTTGCCCCACTGACCCTCTTATGGGGCCAGGGTAATGCCCTGAGGCAGCCATGACTGGCTCCCCACTCTTTACCCACCTCACTTCTGCTGATTTGTTTCTGAAGGCACGGGTAACCCATGCGCCCGTTAAAACTTCAAACCTTGACAAGCTCTTAAAGAGCTTCTAAACAGCTTTAATTAGCCTCAATGGGGAGGAGAGTGTGATTCCTGTCCTGCCCTACCCCCACATGGTGATTATTGCTGGCACCGGGAATGGCATCTCGAAACTGACACGCTGCCTGGCGCTGGTATTTTCGGGGTCACCCTGCCTCCATTCCTGACTTCGTGGGGCCCCAAAATTACAGCCCAGCATGTACAAACGGTGTGACCTACTTTAATAAAGCCACACTTGATGTACTGTTGGGGCAGTAAGGAGCAGAAAGGAGATAATCTTCCCCAACAAGGGGAGAAAGAAACTTACTGCTGTCTAAAGGAAGTGGTGGTTAAAAGGTGGTTAAGCAGGTCAGCAAAGCAGGTCAGCAGCAGGAGTGTTGTGCCGCATACCTGTATCTCATACAGGAAGCGCTTTAATGACCAAACCACATCATCGGTTTGGAGTGCATGTACTGGATTTTCAGCCCCCGCCAAGGCCGGGATCAGAGGCGAGCAAGACCTAAAAATAGCCCCGCTGTCAGGCCTGCCGACTCCCTGGCTCACCTACAGGCTATTTTTGGAAGGCGGGAATGGGGGACAGCAGGGATACCCGCCTGTACACACAGGTAGTCGATCATGCTCATTAAAACCTGATTGAGACCAATTAAGGAGGCTTTCTGGTTGTATACCAGAGGCAAGTGCTCCAGGCAGGCCCTCCCTGCCTGCCTGGATGCAGGAGCAGCCTCAAGCCACCCTGTAGCATGACTCTCCCGCCACCCCCACCCCAATGTGATGGCCTGGTTGCAAAAAACATTTTTTAACTATAATTTTAAATAGTTGGAGAGTGCCTCCATCTTGAAGCATCCGCTCCCTTACTTACCTTACATTGCAGCCTGCTGTTCCTTTCAAGCTGGAAGACTCTGACTGGCCTTCCAGCTTCGCAAGCCTGTCTCCATGCCAAGTTAGGGGGTGCCTCCATAAAAATCACAATGTGGCTGTTTCCCCCCCGCCCCCACCAACAGGGGCGGGTTTGGCACCCAGAAACAGAGCAGACCTCTGTTTCCCGAACCCGGAGGGCAAATCCTGACCCGTAGGTGTAAAAGCACAAAGTGTGGTTAATAAATTTGCTGAGCTGCTGACACAAAGAGCCACATGGGAATATGATGTCATTGTGATATTCAGGAAAGATATGGATGAAAAATTAGAAGGGATAGCAGTTTTGATTAATGAAAATCTTACAGTGCTGGAAAGATAAAAGACTCTTAAGGAGTCAAAGACAGAATCTAGTTGGTTGGAGTTAAGAAACATAAAAGGAGCTATTATGCTATTTGATGTTATTCATAGGCCACCAATTAGTGGGAAGGAGATAGAGAACTAGATTTGTACATAAATTACTCAGAGCTGTGAGAACTACACAGCAGGGTTAGTGGGAGGCTTTAACTACCCCAATATTGAATGGGGCAGTAATTGTGTTAAGAATGGAGAAGGTGAGGAATTTCTGAAGTGAAAATTCAGGAGAATTTTCTTCATCAGTATGTCTCCTGCCCAATGAGGAAGAAGTCATTGCTGGATCTAGTCCTCGGGAATGAAGTTGGTCAAATGGAGAATGTTACAGTCGGGAAGTATCTTGAAAATATTGATCATAGTACCATAAGGTTTAGATTAGTTATGGAGAAGGACAAGGAACAATCTCGAGTAAAAATACTTAACTGGAGGAGGGCTAATTTCAGCAAATTGAGAAAGAGTCTGGCCCAGGTAAACTGAAGTCAAAGATTGGCAGACAGGAATAATGGAGCATAAAATAAAAGCAAAATACTGCAGATGCTGGAAATCTGAAATAAAAACAGCAAGTGCAGGAAATACACAGCAGATCAGGTAGCATCTGTGGGGGCAGAAGTAGAATTAACATTTTAGGTCTGTGACCTTTCATCAGAACCTTTTTATTAACCTCAGAACTCCTGACCTCTAGCTGGCCCCAGAGAGTGCTGATCAGTCTCACGTCCATTGAAAAACCCATGCATAAGATGTTATGTTCAAATCACGGCAAAACATCTCAATAATTCAGCCTAATTTAAATATTAAAATCATCATTTAGAATAGGTTCTAACTGCACCCTATGATATTAAAAAAAGGATGCTTTAGATCTGGGATCAAATCCAGCAGACAACTGAGGTGAAGGTTACCTCTGTCTTGTGAAATGTGTCTTGATGCCCTCATTTTGACTAGGCATTAAAGCACATTATAAAATTGATCACAAGTTGGCATACTGAGAAGGAGACTGTCAAAGAGTTAATTTGCCTTGAAGTACTGGTCAGCCTGAAATGCATTTAACAGTATAGAATTGGATGATCAACTGAAACTTCGGAACATAGGAGCAGGAGTAGGCCATTCAGCCCATCGAGCATGCTCCAACATTCAATACGATCATGGCTGCTCATCCACTTCAATGTCTTTTGCTCACACTATCCCCATATCCCTTTGTGACATTGGTATTTAGAAATCTGTCTATCTCTGCTTTAAACATACTCAATGAATGAGCTTCCATAGCCCTCTGGGGTAGAGAATTCCAAATATTCACAACCCTCTGAGTAGAGAAATTTCTCCTCATCTCGGTCCTAAGTGGCTTCCCCCATATTTTGAAATTGTGTCCCCTGGTTCTAGACTCCCCAAACAGGGGAAACATCTCAGCTGCATCTACCCTGTCTGGAATATAGGCCCAGTTTCCCCAATTTCTCTTCATAGGACAGTTCTGCCATCCCAGGAACAAGTCTGATGAACCTTCGTTGCACTCCCTCAATGGCAATGATATCCTTCCTAAGGTAAGGGGACCAAAACTGCACTTGACAGGATTTCATCTGGAATACAATTAGCTATGCCTAATATTTTTCTTGGAACAATCAATTAAACACTGTTTCGTGCTGAAACAAATATACATTTTCATCTGCCTCGCCAAGGTAAATATGGAGCATTTCAAGTCAAAACACCGGAACAAAAGTGCTGGATGGATAGCCATCAAAAGTGGCAACTTAATCTAAGTCAATTGTGGTATCCAACTGCTGCCCCTGCTTAAATCAGCTAATTTAGTGCAGATTTAACATTGAATCTATGATTTTCCTAGTCTGCATAACAAAGCCAATCAGTAACCTGTCTCTAGATGCAGAAATCAACCACCGCATGGGAAAGGCTTCCACTGCTATGTCCAGACTGGCCAAGAGAGTGTGGGAAAATGGCGCACTGACATGGAACACAAAAGTCCGAGTGTATCAAGCCTGTGTCCTCAGTACCTTGCTCTACGGCAGAGAGGCCTGGACAACGTATGTCAGCCAAGAGCGATGTCTCAATTCATTCCATCTTTGCTGCCTCCGGAGAATACTTGGCATCAGGTGGCAAGACCGTATCTCCAACACAGAAGTCCTCGAGGCGGCCAACATCCCCAGCTTATACACACTACTGAGTCAGCGGCACTTGAGATGGCTTGGCCATGTGAGCCGCATGGAAGATGGCAGGATCCCCAAAGACACATTGTACAGCAAGCCCGCCACTGGTATCAGACCCACCGGCCGTCCATGTCTCCGCTTTAAAGACGACTGCAAACGCGACATGAAGTCCTGTGACACTGAACACAAGTCGTGGGAGTCAGTTGCCAGCGATTGCCGGAACTGGCGGGCAGCCATAATGGCGGGGCTAAAGTGTGGCGAGTCGAAGAGACTTAGCAGTTGGTAGGAAAAAAGACAGAAGCGCAAGGGGAGAGCCAACTGTGAAACAGGCCCGACAAACAAATTTTTCTGCAGCACCTGTGGAAGAGTCTGTCACCCTAGATTTGGCCTTTATAGCCACTCCAGGCGCTGCTCCACAAACCACTGACCACCTCCAGGCGCTTACCCATTGTGTCTCGAGATAAGGAGGCCAAAGAAGAAGAAGGACTCATGGGATGATTGAGGAAGTTGATTTTCCAGAACTTCATAAGATCCTAGAAGAGTGCAGCACAGAAGGAGGCCAATCAGCCCATTGATCCTGCACCAGCTAATTTCAAAGAGCAATCCAATTAGTCCCACTCTGCTTCTCTTTTCTCACAATTCTTTCTGCTTCAAGTATTTATCCAAGTCCCTTTTGAAAGCTACTATTGAATCTGTTCCCACCACCCTATCAAGCAGTGCCTTCCAAATCCTAAGCACATTAATACAAAAATGTATGCATCTCATGAGCAAGTAATATGAGCATCTTTAATAAAGAACAATTAGTTTGTTTGATTGATATAATGCCAGAAACCCCATACCAATACTCTTTTCTAAATCAGAATCATTCCTCTCTTCAGCACCGAAGGTAAAACAACCACATATCCACTAACTGTCTCATTCTTGTCTATATCTGCTTTCAGCGATTGTGTCGCCACTTGTTTTTCAGATGAGACAGCTGAGCATTTATCAGCAAACAGAATACCTTCACTTTTGATCACATTTACCAGCTCACAAATGAGAAAAAAGCAGTCATGTACTCAATGTGCTTTCCTGAAGGACCCTTCACCTATTTATCTTAAACTGTTTATCATCATTAAAGAGAAGGCAGATTGGAAAAATCCAAGTTAGTTAATGTCTTTTAGGCAAATTGCATAAGTCTCCAATATTATGTTTACAATTATCCATTTGTTAATTTTAGATCCACTTTAAAAACAAATAACTCGTGATCAATGAATATTTGGAAAATTTAAAAATAAAGATGTAAAAGCAGCAGTTACATTTAAATAAATTTGAAATACATGATCTCTTACAATTCGAAATAGGAAACAAAATAGATTTTGTTTCAGATAACTGTAGGGGATCCAAGCCACTAATAACAGTTTTGCTCCCACTACAGAAGAAACACTGGAAGTCATGGTTCTGATCCAGTATCAAGGGTATTTTTTTTAAATAGCAGTTGACAGAAGCAATGATAGCCAGCTAGTCTTTCAGTATGCAGCAGCTTTCAAGTGAATGAGTGGGAGTAGAGGGTAAGACAGGTCGGGGGATTTGAACCTTACTGCTCTGGACTCCCTTGAATAGGGCAAAGCGTTTGCTGCAAATATGCCAAGAACAGAAACAGAATGTTATTGTAACAGTCTAAATAATTTTATTTAAACAAGGAAAAGGGGCTCATCTGCAGATATTCATAGGAACATTGAAATGTACAGGACTGGAAGACTGCATTGCAACTCTCTGGCTGGTCCCAAGTCTGAAAACTAAGTTGTCCAGGCACTTATCCTTCAATCCATGGTCACTTTCCCTCTGCTGTTAATTTGAAAATTGGCCAAAGCAGTTATACAAGTTCATCACATTTATATTGGCTATCACTAATGGTCAAATAATGTGTTTCCATTACATTTGCAGTGGGAACACAGCTATTACCATTCTAATAGAATATTCAACCAGAATCTATTTTTACCGGAATAGGATATTGTTATTCGCACTCACACATGAGTTGAGACGTCGCTCTTGGCTGACATACATTGTCCAGGCCTCGCTGCTGTAGAGCAAGGTACTGAGGACACAGGCTTGAAACACTCAGACCTTTGTGTTACATGTCAGTGTGCCATTTTCCCAAACCCCCTTGGCCAGTCTGGACATAGCAGCGGACACCTTTCCCATGTGCTTGTTGATTTCTGCATCGTGAGACAAGTTACTGGTGATAGCTGAGCCGAGGTAGGTGAACTCTTGAACCACTTCCAGAGCTTGGTCGCCGATATTGATAGTCTCTCGAGACAAGGAGGCCAAAGAAACTCACACATGTTCCATGTCCAAGAGTTGATGCGAAAACGTGTGCTTAGCTTTAGTAATAAATAAAATATTTGCAAATATTTCATATTTCAATAGTTACAATTGATTGGTTTGGGTAAGCCCGACTCATAAAAAAGCATTTTTAGAAACTTTAGCCTGGAATTTAGTTTTAAGATAGAAAACGACTCTAAATATCTATCACTATGTGATACCTGTACAGCTCAAAAATGATAAGATAGGAGAGAATAAAATGGCTATTAATTCAGTTCAGCAACAACAACAGTTGCCTGCGCAGTTTGATTCAATGGGCTGGATTTTTCCTCTCGGAGCGGGAAACAGAGGTCGGGACTGTTTCCAGGTCCCGATCCAACCCCCGGGGGAAACAGTCACTCACTGGGATTTTTTACAGGGCCGCCCCCTTAACTGTCATGGAGACAGGTTCTCCATCCAATTAAGGTTGGCAGACGGGATCTCATAGCTGGAGGGCCAATGAGAGGCCTTGCAACTTGAGAGGAGCAAGCAGGCTGTAATAGAAGGCAATTAAGAGAGAGAAGACTTCAAAACAGAGGCATGCTCTCTCCAACGTGTTCAAGATTCAGCAGCCAGGTCATCACTGGAGTGGCAGGGGTGTGGGGTTGGGGTGATGGGGGTGGTGGTGGTGTTGGATAGAGCCCTTCTACAGGGTGGCCTGTGGCTGTTGCTACACCCAGGCAGACAACAAGGGTCTCTTGACCTGCCTTGAGTGCTGGCGCCCCAGGCCTTCCACTCGGTGCCTGCCTCCAGGAACCTAAACTGTCCCCCGCCAGTGCGGGAACCAGGAGGCCGACTGGAAAATTCCAATCAGCCTCCTTCAATTTTCTTCAGTTAGGCCCTTAACAAGCCTGATTGGCTACCTGCTACATGCAGGCTAGTAGCCCTGCCGGCCCTGATCCTGCCTCCGCATAAAATAGACCAGGAAACTGGCATGCCAGCTGGTGGTGCTAATTTTCAGCCCCTCCCACCTCCAATCCAGCCAAGAATCCAGTCAAATTTTTTTTTTAAACGGATTAGAATATTTGTCATTATTTGCTTCCACTCTACTTATAAACGTGTATTCTGCACTCCAAAGGAGAACAATGCTGAAAAATGCAGAAATAAAACCATGGGAGATTCAGCTGCAATTTCCCCTGATGCACTCCCTGGATCTGCTACAGTATAGGATTGACACAATAGCTAGCTGAAGGGTAGGTAGAGTAAATAAACCATTGACATATTTACAATTTCATTAAAATGATATACCAGACAAAACTTTCAAACAGGAATTCAAATGGCCTAAATATTTTCATACAACATTAACAGCTATGAACTTTTGGCCTTCACCTGTTGCTTTCATCTCCCCTCAGCTTTCTTGGACATGGCCTGCCTTGTCCTGGTCAGTACTTTAAAGGCATTTCTGCATACTGACAGTGCCAGTACTGATGAAGAGCAAATCCAAACCTTGGCCTAGCTTTTTTTTTTCATTCATTCATATGATGTGGCCATCACTGGCAAGGCCAGCATTTCTTGTCCAACCTTAATTACCCTTCAGAAGATGGTGGTGAGCCACCTTCCTGAATCACTGTAGTCCATATTGTTGTATGATTGCCTGAAGAGTGATGTGTCTTTGAGAACTCAGCATGCTAATGAGGTAAGTGTGAGGATGTAGTCATATGATGAGAAGCCATAGTCACTCTGCAACTATAACACTCTAGACAAAATTTCTGTAAATAGTTTGCTCTGTATTGTATATATTAGTTCAGCTGTAAATAAGTCTTCAACAAATTGGAATCCACGTACCTCATTGTGTTGCTTAAGATAACACAATGAAACCCATGATATGGTGGCAGCGGTGGTGAAAAGACACAATCTAAGCTTGAAGACCATGGGTAAAACAGCTGTGAAAGCAACCCTTCCTACAGCCAAAGGAGAGCAAGTTCAAAAGAAGTACTGACCCAAACAGTGGAAATAAGAAAAAATGTACCTCCCGCCATGGGAGACAGCACTGAACGATAGGATGCATAGCAATTCCTGTGATCGGGTGAGTCATTGTGCCAACGGTCGAGGAATCCCGGCTTAAAAAAAAAGCTTTGAAGTGCTTAAAAATTGCTTTTCTTTTTAAAGGCTTAGTGAAGAGAGAAAAATAACGGGGAAAACCCAATTCCTCTCTCAGGCAGATCGCGGTCAGTGCCATTACAGGAGGCATCAAAAAAAAAGCGCAGGAAACCCCTGAACACAACAATCTCCTTTCACACAGCCAAAGCTGAAAAAAATCATTAAACCAGTCAAGCATGAAGCACATAAATAAACTGTAGCAAAAAAAAGCAAAGGGGAAAATCCCTGATCTACCTATCGAACAGCTGTGCAAACATACAAGCTGAAGTGCTTTTTTTTATTCATTTCATGGGATGTGGGCATCGCTGGCTATGCCAGCATTTATGCCCATCCCTAATTGCTCATGAGAAGGTGGTGGTGAGCTACCTTCTTGAACCGCTGCAGTCCATGTGGTGTAGGTACACCCACAGTGCTATTAGGAAGGAAGTTCCAGGATTTTGACCCAGCGACAGTGAAGGAACGGCGATATAGTTCCAAGTCAGAATGGTGTGTGACTTGGAGGGGAACTTGCAGGTGGTGGTGTTCCCATGTGTTTTCTGCCCTTATCCTTCTAGGTGTTAGAGATTGCGGGTTTGGAAGGTGCTGCCTGAGTAGCCTTGGTGAGTTTCTGCAGTGCATCTTGTAGATGGTACACACTGCTGCCACTGTGCGTTGATAGTGGAGGGACTGAATGTTTGTTGATAGGGTACCAATCAAGCAGGCTGCTTTGTCTTGGACGGTGTTGATCTTCTTGAGTGTTGTTGGAGCTGCACCCATCCAGGCAAGTGGATAGTATTCCATCACACTCCTGACTTGTGCCTTGTAGATGGTGGACAGGCTTTGGGCAGTCAGGAGGTAAGTTACTCGCCGCAGGATTTCTAGCCTCTGACCTGCTCTTGTAGTCACGGTATTTATATGGCTACTCCAGTTCAGTTTTTGGTCAATGGTAATTCCCCCCAGATGTTGATAGTGGGGGATTCAGCGATCGGAATGACGTTGAATGTCAAGGGGAGATGGTTAGATTCTCTCTTGTTGGAGATGGTCATTGCCTGGTACTTGTGTGGTGCGAATATTACCCTCCATTTATTAGCCCAAGCCTGGTTGTTGTCCAGGTCTTACTGCATTTCTACACGGACTGCTTCAGTATCTGAAAAAACGCGAATGGTGCTGAACGAAAATCAACGAACATCCCCACTTCTGACCTTATGATTGAAAGCAATCATAATAATTATGTGCTAAAAGCAAAATAAACAGAGAACACTGTCAAGCACTTGTTCCTCTCCATCAAAGCAGCTAATCTAAATAAAAGAGAATTTCTTAAAGGGGGAACAGCACAGAGTTAATAGAGCAAGTTTTCAAACCAGTTTCAAACCACAAATAGAAAAGTCATAATAAGTACAGTGCTGAAGGAACACACAGAGCTGAACAAACTTAAATATAGAGCAGAAAGATGGATGACATATTTCTCAGCATGAACTGGAAAGCCATCGATATCTTATCTGAGTTCAAACTTTTTAAACAAAGACTGCAGTTGTGCTTCATAAACTAAGCAGTTGTATACCCAGCGAAGTAGGCTGTGAACATACTGATAGCTGTTGGAAATGAGGGGTTACACAGAATAAATACCTCTGGTATATCTGAAGAGGAGTAGAAAGATCCTGCAAAGATATGGAAAGTGCTCGAAGATCAGCTCCGGGTAAGAGTACATTTTAGAATTCACCGCCTGGAATTGATGTCCTACAGGCAACAGCCACAGGAATCAATGGATCATTTTGGCAGTAGTAAGGACAACAAACGCAATTTTTCAGAAACTGAGCTGTCTGAGCAAATAATGGAGCTGTGATTATCTCAATACCTATTGAAGTGTTTCAAAAAGACCTCGTGGGGAAAAAGAAAGGACACAGCATTGATGTACTGCTAGACAACGGCAGGAAATATGAAGCCATTGTAGCCAGAAAACAGCAACTGCAAGCATTAGAAGCAGCTGACAGTATCGGCACGTTAACCAGGTAGCAAAAAGCAAGCAAGCTGTGTGGTAAGTATAGTTTGTCCCACTCACTGCGAAGTTGTCCTGCATTTCAAGACCTGTGCAAGGCGTGTGATGCAAAAGGACACTGGGCTTGCCTATGCAAGAATCTGGCTCCAAAGGTGCAGCAGACGTTACAATAGGACACAAAGAAAATGAAGACAGGTGCGGCGACAGCAGCAAGGAGAGCGCTAGAGAACTGCATAAACGCAAGATGGTCCACGAAGTCTACAGCAAAATAGACCTGAGACAAGGCTCAGAGTGGAACGATTCTCAGCCAGAAGACGAACAGGTTTTTCACATTGTGAACCTGACACATTGTGTTGATGAAGTCAAATAAATGGAAGCTTTTGTTACTATTAACATTAAGTGCCCAAAGAAAGTTGGCAAACAGGCACTCAGGATTAAGACTGACACCGGAGCTAGTGCAAATATCCTACCAGTCCAAATCCTGAAGAATATATACTGGGGTCATTGGAAATTAATGATACAACCAACAACTGCAAAGTTAACTGCATACAATGGGCCACCCATCCCTTGAGGTGGCACACTGACACTGTAATGTAGCTATGGCAAGTCAGCATAGAAACCACAACTACTTTACCTGGTAGACACGAGCGGATCAGCAGCGGCAGGGCTGCTAGCATGTAAGGACCTCAACATTGTGACCGTCCACGAGGTCACCCAGGTACCAAATACAGCAGAAGATTCCGAGGGTACCTGCATTGAGTCAGTTCAATACCTACAACAAATGTACCCAGACAGGTTCGACTCCATAAGCGATTTCAAAGTCGATGCCATATTGCACCTCAGAGAGGATACAATTCTGTCAATCGACCTTCCCAGAAAGTGCAGCGTGCACATACAAGAAAAGCTTAAGCACATGTTGGATGACATCGAATGCAATGGCATCATCCATCGTGTGCATCATCATCACAGACTGGTGCAGCTCAATTATGTGCGTACTAAAGAAGGATGGAGCAATCAGGGTATGTCTAGATCAGAGGAGTCTAAACCTCTCCCTAAAGAGATGCTTCCACAAGATTCCAACACTACAGAAACTGAATCTCAAGTTCACAGGAATCAAATTCTTCTCCAAGTTGGGTGCTAAACATGGATATTGATCGGTACACCTCGCTAAAGAATCTCAGGAAGTTGCCAACTTCAGAACACCATTTGGAAGATATTGCTTCCAGAGACTATCCTTTGGTTTATCTGTTAGTCAAGATCTGTTTAAGCAGCATGTGGACAGAACTATAGAAAACGTGCCTGGATGTATATGCATTGCCGATGATATTGCAGTAATGGGCAAAACCAAAGAAGAGCATGATTGAAATCTTCATTCACTGATGGCAGTAGCTCAACACAAAGGACTCATTTTTAACAGCAAGAAGTGCCAGGTGAATGCAAGCCAGATCAATTTCTTTGGCTCCATCTATTCAGGTTGTGGAATCCGTCCTGACCCAGGCAAAGTCGAAGATGTAAGGCATATGCCTACCCCACAAGACAAGGAAGATCTACAGAGATATCTTGGATTATTCAACTTCTTGGCACTATACATTCCAAATTTTTCTGACAAAGCATCATCACTGAGAGAGCTCTTAAAGAAAGACGTACCATACGTATGGCAGGAGGACCATCAGTATATGTATGAGTCTGTCAAACAAGCATTGTCAGCAGGAATCTGTACCCTGCATTACTACAATCCAAGGAAGACGACAATCCTGGAAGTCAACACCTTA
The DNA here is from genome assembly GCF_036365525.1 of Heterodontus francisci. Lineage (NCBI taxonomy): Eukaryota > Metazoa > Chordata > Chondrichthyes > Heterodontiformes > Heterodontidae > Heterodontus > Heterodontus francisci. The sequence continues at coordinate 103,407,902 of NC_090372.1, read as the reverse complement.
CAAAAAGGGCTAGGAACTTGCATCCTGCAAGATAGAAAACCAATTGCATTTGGGTCCAAATGTTTATCCTCAGCACAACCCAATTACTCAAACAGAGTGTGAAACACTTGCTCGGGTATTTGGGATCACAAGGTTCCACACTACCTGTTCAGTAAGCAGTTCACTGTGGAAACCGACCACAAACCACTGGAGATGATCTGGCACAAACCATTAACAAGCGCACCATCTCAACTACAGCCACATCTAGTGAAAGTACAGGGGTACGACTTCAACGTGTGCTACAAACCGGGTACCAAAATGGTCAGCTGGGATACACTGAACAGGTTGCCAAATCTGAACAAGAATGAAGAAGTTCCACTGGATCTACAAGTAGACAGCATGGGCATCAAGGTGGAAGATGTGCTCAAAATAAATTTATTGCATTTTGGTCAGCGCAAATGTGAACAACTACAATCATAAACAGCCAATGACCCACAACTGAAGGCACTGTGAAGGGTCATCACAGAAATAAAAACAAGAAATTCTGGAACCACTCAGCAGGTCTGGCAGCATCTGTGGAAAGAGAAGCAGAGTTAACGTTTTGGGTCAGTGACCCTTCTTCGGAACTAGCAAATATTAGAAATGTCAAAGGTTATAAGCAAGTGAGGCGGGGGTGGGGCAAGAGATAACAAAGGAGAAGGTGTAGATTGGACAAGGCCACATAGCTGACCAAAAGGTCATGGAGCAAAGACAAACAATATGTCAATGGTGTGTTGAAAAACAGAGCATTAGTACAGATAGGATGTTAACGGACTGAAGATTGAACAGCAGCAAGTACAAACATGAAAAAAACAGTGGGTAAGCAATCTGAACGAACTAAGATGAAATGAAATAAACATTTTTTAAAAATTGTAAAAAATATAAAACAGAAAAAAGGAAAAAATAACTAAAAATTAAAGTAAAATGGGGGGTCCGTCATGCTCTGAAATTATTAAACTCAATGTTCACTCCGGCAGACTGTAGTGTGCCTAAACGGTAAATGAGATGCTGTTCCTCGAGCTTGCGTTGATTTTCACTGGAACACTGCAGCAATCCCAGGATAGAGATGTGAGCATGAGAGCAGGGGGGAGTGTTGAAATGGCAAGGCAACCGGAAGCTCAGGGTCCTGCTTGCGGACTGAGCGGAGGTCTTCCGCAAAGCGGTCACCCAATCTGCATTTGGTCTCCCCAATGTAGAGGAGACCACATTGTGAGCAGCGAATACAGTATACTACATTGAAAGAAGTACAAGTAAATCGCTGCTTCACCTGAAAGGAGTTTTTGGGGCCTGGGATAGTGAGGAGAGAGGAGGTAAATTGGCAGGTATTACACCTCCTGCGATTGCAGGGGATGGTGCCATGGGACGGGGACGAGGTGGTGGGGGTAATGGAGGAGTGGACCAGGGTGTCGCGGAGGGAACGATCCCTTCGGAATGCTGACGGGGGAAGGGAGGGGAAGATGTGTTTGGTAGTGGCATCACGCTGGAGGTGGCGGAAATGGTGGAGGCTGAGGGGGTGGAAAGTGAGGACAAGGGGAACCCTGTCACGGTTCTGGGAGGGAGGGGAAGGGGTGAGGATAGAGGTACGGGAAATGGGCCAGACACGGTTGAGGGCCCTGTCAACAACAGTGGGGGGGAATCCTCGGTTGAAGAAAAAGGTCATATCAGAAGCACCGTCATGGAAGGTAGCATCATCAGAGCAGATGAGTAAGAGACGGAGAAACTGGGAGAATGGAATGGAGTCCTTACAGGAGGTAGGGTGTGAAGAAGTGTAGTCGAGGTAGCTGTGGAGGTCGGTGGGCTTATAATGGATATTAGTAGACAACCTATCCCTGGAGATGGAGATAGAGAAGTCGAGGAAGGGAAGGGAAATGTCAGAGATGGACCATGCAAAGGTGAGAGAAGGATTGAAATTGGAAGCAAAGTTGATAAAGTTTTCCAGTTCGGACGGGAGCAGGAAACGGCACTGATACAGTCATCAATATACCGGAAAAAGAGTTGGGGGAGGGGGCCTGAGTAGGACTGGAACAAAGAATGCTCGACATATCCCACAAAAAGACACGCATAACTAGGACTCATGCGGGTACCCATAGCAACACCTTTTACTTCAAGGAAGTGAGTGGAGTTGAAGGAGAAGTTGTTCAATGTGAGAACAAGTTCAGCCAGGCAGAGGAGGGAGGTGGTGGATGGGGACTGGTTGGGCCTCTGTTCAAAGAAGAAACGGAGAGCCCTTAAACCATCCTGGTGGGGGATGGAGGTGCAGAGCGATTGGACGTCCATAGTGAAGAGGAGGCGGTTGGGACCAGGAAACTGGAAATTGTCAAAATGACGTAGGGCGTCAGAAGAGTCACGGATGTAGGTGGGAAGAGACTGGACCAGCGGAGAAAAGATAAAGTCAAGATAGGAAGAAATACATTCAGTGGGGCAGGAACAGGCTGTCGCAATGGGTCTGCCGGAACAGTCCCGTTTGTGGATTTTGGGAAGGAGGTAGAAGCGGGCTGTCCGGGGTTGTGGGACTATAAGGTTGAAAGCTGTAGAGGGAAGATCTCCAGAGGAGATGAGGTCAGTGACAGTCCTTTGAACATTGAGTTCAATAATTTCAGAGCATGACCGGGCCCCCCATTTTACTTTTATTTTTAGTTATTTTTTCTTTTTAACATTTTTTACAATTTTTTTTATATTTATTTCATTTCATCTTAGTTTGTTCAGTTTGCTTACCCATTGTTTTTTTCATGTTTGTACTTGCTGCTGTTCAATCTTCAGTCCGTTAACACCCTATCTGTACTAATGCTTTGTCTTTCAACACACCATTAACATATTGTTTGCCTTTGCTCCATGACCTTTTGGTCAGCTATGTGGCCTTGTCCAATCTACACCTTCTCCTTTGTTATCTCTTGCCCCACCCCCGCCTCACTTGCTTATAACCTTTGACATTTCTAATATTTGCCAGATCCGAAGAACGGTCACTGACACGAAACGTTAACTCTGCTTCTCTTTCCACAGATGCTGCCAGACCTGCTGAGTGGTTCCAGTATTTCTTGTTTTTATTTCAGATTTCCAGCATCCGCAGTATTTTGCTTTTATTTTAGTGTCATCACAGAAAGTTGGCCTGATATGGTAAAAGAGGTGCCAGAAACCCTCAGATGCTTTTGGTCTTATGGAGATGAACTCGGTATCTCGAGAGGTGTCACCTTCAAAGGAAAACAAGTGATTATGCCCAAAGCTCTCTGACAGGACATCTTGTCACAATTTCACCAAGGCCATGTGGGCATAGAGCAAACAAGATGACTGGCATGAGACACTGTTTATTGGCCAGGGATCAACGTTGACATCAAAAAGTTAGTGAGGATGTGTGAGGCATGCCAGAGCTATCAGCTACAACAACATAAAGAACCTTTACACCCTCACGAGATTCCGTCAGTCCATTGGTCCAAAATCGCCACTGTTCTATTAGCTGTGAATGGAGACGACTTTATCTTAGTCACTGATTATTTCTCCAAATTTCCAATTGTCAGACAGGGAAAAGACACTTCAAGCGCGGTTGCCGCAGACACATTTAATGTCATATTCAGTGCACCTGACAATGGACCACAGTAAACGGGCTGACCTTTCAGGGATAAGTGTGACAAATGGGACGTAGCCATGTGACGTCCTCACCTCATTACCCTGAATTTAATGATCTTGCCAAGTGAATGGTTTGCACAGTTAAATCGCTTATCTTGAAGTGCAGGAGAACGAAACAAGATTTTCATGTTGCCACGCTATACCTCAGAGCTACACCTATGGATATGGGCTTACCGTCACCAGCAGAGATTATGTTTGGCAGACAAGTGCGAACAAATCTACCAAGGCATCAGTTGTCCAAATTCTTCGAGATGCAGGAGACACTGCTTGAAAAACAAGGGAGAATGAAGATGGTGCATGACCGACTTACAGGGGCGGAACTACCTCAGCTACACATAGGACAAGGTCAGGGTCATCCACCCCACAATGAGAACATGGTTACCCGTAGAGGTATCTAAAGTATGCAGTGATCCCAGGTCCCATGAGGTGACAACAGCTAATGGAGCAGTGTTGAGGAGGAACCGAAGCCAATTAAGAGAAGTGTGCAATGCTTCAATTGCACACAATGGACTCGGAAGAACACATTCCAACGATGAGGGTGTGATGGAACAACAGGACAACAACCAATACATTGACAACATGTCTGCAAACCAAAAACAGCCAAGGATGAAATCCACATCCCCAGAAAGTTATACCATAACCAGATCTGGATGAGTTGTCAAACCACCGAAACGATATATGGACTCTTAAGCTTTTGCACTAGTAAATGTCACAATCCCTATCCATATACCAGTAAATTTTATAATCTATATCCCGAATAACTAGTTTTGATATTATCCAATTTTATGTGTTTTTACTTGTAGCATGCGAGACTTACCTTTGGAAAGAGTGATGTCCCTTTAAGAACTCAGTATGCTAATGAGCTAAGTAGTAGGCTGTAGTCATATGACTAGAAGCCATAGTCACTCTGCAACCATAACACCCCGGACAAAGATTCTGTAAATAGTTTGCTTTGTATTGTATACACTAGCTTAGTTCATAAATCTTCTAGAGATCTTCAACAAACTGAAATCCTCACATCTGTTTGTGTTGCTTAAGATAACACAACAAAATCCATGACACATATGGTGTACGTACACCCACAATGCTCTTAGGTAGGGAGTTCCAGGATTTTAACTCAGCGACACTGAAGGAACAGTGACACATTTCCAAGTTAGGATGATGTGTAGTTTGGAGGAGAACTTGCAGGTGGTGGTGTTCCCTTACGCCTGCTGCCATTGTATTTCTAGGCAGTAGAGGTCGCAGGTTTGGTAGCTTGCTTCTTCAGATACTGATCAAAATTAGTATTTCCTCTTTTACTTCACATTTTCTACATACCTTTGCCACTAATTTATCATTCATCATTTCCATCCATACTTCTGCCAGGGAAGGAAAAACGGAGTGTCAGAGCGAGTTAGAAGAAAGTCTTTTTGCCTCTGGGTTTTGGTTCAAACCAAAACTAGACTGAATGGGATGTCATGTTACTGCCAGCTGGTCCAAATCCAATATGAGTTTCGGCAGCCTTAACCCAGTTTCCATTGGACACATGTCAACATTCCGAAGCTGCTTCTAATTTGTCACAATTGGCACAGATTCTGAAACTCTAATCAGATTTATAAGGATGTTCAATGTTGGAGGAAAACAAAGTCATATTGATGCTACAGCAGGAACCCAGATGGCATGATGTATAAGTTTTGATGAAGTAACACAGCTCTGCATTGTATTTAAACTCTGCTCTGCCATCCCAAAGAGCAAGTAGAAACAAGGGGTAGAAAAAGCAACATTTTCTGTACCATTACAGAATAATTCTTTGCACTACTAACCAAAATCTCACCTGCACTCCTGCCAATATACTTGATGCTGCCCCAATCAGCAATACATGTAAAAAATAATTTCGAAGATACCTCCCCTATAGGGATTTTTCCCAGAAAAAATTGAAAACTATTTATATTATTTGGCATTCAGCATTGAACCATAAGAATGTTTAATCAAGCGTATATCTACAGTGTTCACTCAACAATGACTAAAAATTTCCTCAGGAGAATGGATTAACCCACAGAGTACCTCAAGCTGACCAGCACATTTCAGGAAGTATAACATTAAATATTAGGGGTCAGAAGTTCAAAACCATGAAGTTAGAGGATTAATGAAGTGAAGTCAGAGAAACATTTTAATCCAAAAGGTAAGAAATTTGTGGAATCCAAGCAAGGCAACTGAAGTGGACCATATAATGAATTCAAGAAACTGGATACATTTCTGGAAAAAGAAGGAATTAAGGGTTGAGGAGAGAAGATGGGTAAGTGTGATTGATTTGTTCAAAAGGAAGGGGCAGGCTTGTTGGGCTTTTTAATTATCTAAAAACAATAATGCTGTTATGCATATCAACTTGGCTAAATTGATAGCACTAACCTCTGGGTCAGAGGTTGTGAGCTCCAACCCCACTCCAAAGCTAGAGGACATTGTAACGGACAGGTGGAAAGGGGTGTGGGTGGTTCCCACTGTTCCAGCACCCAACTGACCACAATCGTGTTTTGTTAAAATGTTACATTAGCCCCAGGGGGTCTTTTGGGTCAAATAAACAAACAAATGACAGGTTTTATCATAGGTTAAAAAGGATAACTACTTATTTTTACACAATTCCCGAAATGGTCGTAGCCTCATACACACACACTTTCACTCACACACACATACACAAGAGTAGATAAGTAGAGAAAAAAGGGTAAGTAGCTTAGAGTTCAAAGTGAGGAAAGTTTCTGGTAAACCTGTTGAATCTCCTCAGGAAGACAGTCTCTTTTAAAGGTGCAGGCCTGGGTGTTTGTATTCTTGAACCTGTTGAGGTGTTGTAGCGTTCTGGTGGTTACAACTCAGCACAATGCTAGTGTTGTGGATTTTATTACCTTCACAAATAGAGAGTCTTAAAATCACTTGTGATGTCTCTACTGCAATGGCTGTTTAGTTATTGTTCAGCAGGATTTTTCTTGCTTGACTGGATTTCTTGCACAGCCTCTGACCGGACCACTTTCTGAAGGTGTTGTCTTGATCACCCCCCTCTCTCCGAAGGGCTACCTTTTTAAGGTATAAATCCATCACATTAGAGTTTCTGTTCGGAGACGCATGGCCCTCTCCCCTGGTGTGATCACACAATGGGCCAGGATATGATAACCATGGCTATCGATTGATGTCTGAATTGGGACCATTATGGTAACACGGTGTACTACACATCTATTTATTTTGGTTTGGGCTGTGAGTCTGTCTGTCTTCAGAATCTTTTGTTAGTTCATTCATGTTGATAAGAGTTATTAATATGCAATGGTGCTCTTTTCAACTTCAAAGGGGTTCCCCTCAGAGGTATTTCAGATGAGGTTAATGTGTTCCATCCTTGTAGACAGGTTTGTTAATTTCCAGTACAGGAGGGCCACGTGACCACTACTCCATGTTAACCGTGGTACAAGTGTCCATGTTCTTGTGGTTTTGTTTAATAGTTGACTTTTTCATTCATAATTCTTCCATTTCATTGTTTATTTCATCATGGCTCCTTCCGTGCATGATAGTATAATCTAAACTAACACTCTAGTGCAACAGAGAATGTTCCACCATGGAATCCTGTCCCCACAACCCCCATGACCATTTGGCCACATCTGCAGCCACTGGCTGTCCAGTGGAAGGGTTGCCCCTCCAAGATGATGGGCTTGCAGTTGCGGCCTTTTAAAATGGTGAATTTTTTGTTACAGAATGCTTCAGAGGGTATTTCCATCATGAGGCGTGCTCTTTCTCTCTTGCCTGCATCGGCAGTCACCACCTCAGGCATTAGGGCTGCCAATGTGTCATTGCTGGAGGGCTTCCTATTGGCCCTCCAGCCTTGGGAGCCCACCCACTGTTCGTAATTTGATGGCAAATGCGCACTCTGGACACTAATTGGCCTTCTGGTCATAGATCATATTGGGCATCAGGTGCCAACGCGACACGGGGTCAGGACATTGAAATTCACCCGACATCAGGGTCCTAACACCAGAACAAAAACCCAGCCCCTTATGTGACATCTAGTACTGAATGAGCAAAGCAACCAACTCCATCCCTCTCCCTGGCAACACTCTGAGACTAAACCAGTCTGTTCACAACCTTGGTGTCATATCTGACCCTGAGACGAGCTTCCGATCACATATCTGCACCATTGCTAAGACCGCCCATTTCCACCTCCATAACATCGCCCTACTTCGCACCTGTCTCAACTCATCTGCTGCTGAAACCCTCATTCCTGCCTTTGCTCACTCTAGACGTGACTTTTCCACTGCACTCTTGGTAGGTCGCCACCATTCTACCCTCTGTAAACGTGAGATTACCCAAAACTCCCAACCATCTTCAGCTGCTTCATCAATGAACTGCCGTCCATCATAAGGTCAGAAACAGGGATGTTCGCTGATGATTGCAGTGTTCGCAACTCCTCAGATATTGAAGCAGTCCATGTCGGCATGCAGCAAGACCTGGACAACATTCTGGCTTGGACTGATAAGTGGCAAGTAACATTCGTGCCACACAAATGCCAGACAATGACCATCTCCGATGAGAAAATCCAACCATTTCCCCTTGGCATTCAACAGCATTACCATCGCTGAATCCTGGCTGAATCCCCCATCAACAACCTTGGGGTTACCATTGACCAAAAACTTAACTGTACTGGAGTAGCCATATAAATACTGTGGCTACAACAGCAGGTCAGAGTATCGAAATTCTGTGGCGGGTGACTCACCTTCTCACTCCGCAAAGCATCTACAAGTCAGGAGTGTGATGGAATACTCTCCATTTGCCTGAATGAGTGCAGCTCCAACAACACTCAAAAAGATCGACATGATCCAGGACAAAGCAGCCTGCTTGATCGGCATCCCACCCATCACCTTAAACATTCACTCCCTCTACCACCGACGCGCAGTGGCAGCAGTGTGTACCATCCACAAGATAGACTGCTGCAACTCGCCAAGGCTCCTTCGACAGCACCTTCTAAACCTGCAACCTCTATCACCTAGAAAGACAAGGGCAGCAGATGCATGGGAACACCACCACTTGCAAGTTTCCCTCCAAGCCACACACCATCCTGACTTGGAACTATATGGCTGCTCCTTTAATGTCAAAATCCTGGAACTTTTTTCCAACAGAAGGACTACAGTTCACCATCACCTTCTGCAGAGTAATTCGAGATGGGGAATGAATGCTTGCCTTGCTAGAAGTGCTCACATCCCATGAATGAATTTAAAAAACCTCTGCTGCCCGTGTCATAACTTGCAGCAAGTCCCATTCACCTATCACCCCTGTGCTCGCTGGCCTACAGTGGTTGCTGGTCAAGCAACGTTTTAATTTTAAAATTTTTGCCCTCGTTCTCAAATCCCTTCATGGCCTCTCCCTTCCCTATCTCTGTAATCTCCTCCAGCTCCACAACCCTCCAAGATATCTGCACTTATCTAAGTCTGGCCGCTTGAGCATCACGATTTTAATCGCTCCATCATTGGTGGATGTGCCTTCAGCAGCCTAGGCCCTAAGTTCTGGAATTCTGTCTCTATCCCTTCCCAGCTCGCTACTTCACTTTCCGCCTTTAAGACACACCTTAAAACATACCTTTTTAACCAAGCTTTTGGTCATCTGGCCTAATATCTCCTTATGTGGCTCAGTGTTATTTTTTTAATAATGCTCCCATGAAGCACCTTGAGATGTTTTATTACTTTAAAGGTGCTATATAAATATAAGTTGTTGTTATTGTAGTCTTTGGATACACTTAGGAATCAAGATATTTGTGATCAGCAGCTTAGCGAGTAGGACAGATAAATTGATTTACCAGTAAGTCATGTCGAGTGGATAACGGCAAAATGATTGTGACTGGTTTTAAAAGCCAAACTGTTGCAAACCTCAGATCTACTCCTTCGAAAATATGCAGTCGGAATCCTATGTAGCTACAATAAATGCGCACAGTGCTGTGACTATCCAAATTCTATTCTGTTGCAATGGACTGGACTTAAAGTATTAACAAATCATCTTAAATCTCTGTCTTAAATGAACAGCAATGATTTACAAAGTGAGATATTAAAATATAAGCATTAGTAACCTAAAAAAGCAAATATCGGGAACGTAAAGACCAAAGCTGTTGTCACGCCAACATGCTTCGTTGAATGATAATTTTCTTTAATCCACTGACTGGAGATCTGAAAATATATTTTTAAAAGAAATTTGAGAAAGGAACGAATAAAAGATGACTTTGCTAGCAGCTTAAGATGGCCACCTAATTTGCAACACAGTATCCTACATTGCAAGGCCTCTGAGATAGAGACGAAATGACTGCTCATCCCAGCAAGAACGAAGACCCAGGCTGTTTGAGGGAACTGCTTGCTCTTTTTAGCAAGAAGAAATACCCTGATAACTACCATAGTTGAAACACTGGGTGACTGACATGTGACAAGCCGTGCCCCCCCGCCCACCACCACCCCCCCACCCAGTGTTTTTAAGCTGGTGTTTCTCTGCAATAGCATGGAGAAGCATCTGGACTCTGATACCTGTAGACCCAATTGGGGGTCTCTCTCTCTCTCCATTCCAGCTTGCAAGCTACAAACCCTGCCTGTTGACTAACCACCTCTGTATACTCCAGCTACAACCAGAAGCCCTATTGGAGGAAATCATCCGCATCGCTGTCTCCAAGAGACTCACCGAATCAGTAATCTATCTTTTCAAACTATAAGTGCCAGGACCACCGAATTCAGCATAGAAGCCAGCAGAATCACCAAACTCCACAGACTGTATAACCCTTTTTCTTTGCACTCTTACAGACCAATCTACCCTTCTGTAACCTATTTGTGTGTGTGTGTATGTGAGAGAGAGAACCTCTTGTGTGCATGTGTGAAAGTTGGCGCATAGTTTATTATTTTAATTCAGTTTAAGTACAATAAAGTTAACTTCTTTCTTTGTTAAACTCAAGAAAACCTGTCTGATTGATTACTTACTGACTATGATCATAACAAGAACCAAACACCTACTGAATTGGCCACTATATCCACTTTAAAAAAGAACTAAACTTGTTGTGGTTAAACAAGAAGAGGGGAAAAAAGGGAAATCCTTTGACCCCTCCTCACCTGACCATAGCAGAGTGTTAACACTAAAAGAAAACTTGTAGAACACTAGTGCCTGCTTTAATAGCTTGGCTGCATCACATGCCAAGATGCTGGCATGCATTAAATTTTGATTAAAAATACCTCTTTCATTATCACCTAATTAAACGCAACTTTTTAAAATTTTATATTCTATTTAGAATAGTTGGGTGGGCTGCCTACATCTTATAACATCATCCCTGAGGCTACAGTGTTGGATATATGGGCTAACAATTACATTGAAAACAATTATGGCTCAACAGTCACTGATGTGTAGTGATGAGATTTTAAATGTTTCCTTAGATTTAATGATCAAAATTGGTCCAGGGTATCTAAAAAAAAAGCCTGAGATGTAATAAATATAATTTTTCATTTATATAACTGCAATGCAGGATAAACTAAATAAATAAGCACAGAGAATTAATCACTTTACTGTAATTAATGGACATGCATTGTAGTTATGCTTCTAGTGCAGCTGCAAATCTGTACATTTGTCCTACAGATGTCTCCACGTCTGGTAAAAATCAGATCCTGAGGAAATGATAATACTCCACAATTACAATTTTATCATTGTGGCTGATTGGGTCTCTGATCAGCTGCTATTGTTTTCTCACTCTAAAGCATCAGGCAAATCAAATCAGAAATGGCAGATCTACTCAAGCTGCAACAATAACCATAAATAGGGTCCACAGAGTATTGGATCAGTTAGAAACTTGCCACCTGAGTATGTCAAGATGTGAAGTTAATGATTAGCAGAAATATCTAACCTTTCACTTTGGAGTTGAAAGTCATAATATTTTTGGGATGAGAGTAGGCATATAGGCAAATTAACATTGGAAAAAGGGCACAGATAGTTTCTATGGGGGCACGATTGCTGCAAGAATATAAATCCCTTTGGACACTGATGGAAAAGCAGCCAGTCTAAACAAAAATCACGAAATGTGATTCTGTTGTATCCCACTGATTATAAATATGATACATAGGCAACACCTTTTGATCACTGAACCGATTAGGAAATATAACATGGAAAGAGAGCGAGTTGATAAATCATTCGATAGTCTTGCAGCAGCCAGCCTGGACAATAATGTGATATCCATAAGGATGGAGTGGGAAGTGGAGCCAAGGCACTTCCTCCAGCAAGGGTGCATGAATAGTACCTAGCAGAATACTGGCAGAGGCCTGCAAGCAGGTTGTGTGTCTGTTTTTTCGGTTGTGAATAATGCATGGGGCATAAAAATGATAGAAAGGAAAATGAAACAAAGTGTTCCGCAAAATAATGCACAACCACAATTATTGAATTAGCCACGGCAACAAAAATTGTAACTGAGGATCTAGTTATAATGGAAACACTGCACAGTTCTCTAAGAAGGGGGAGGTAGAAATTCTATGGAAGTTTGATCGATCACTCACTGCATTCATTTTAAAGGAACTCTTATGAGATTTTTAAAATGTTCTATTTATTTCAAATGCAAATCATGCCATTCTTTTCTCTTCGCTCCCTCCTCACTTGAAAGGGATGATTCCTCACAAAGATTTGGTGAAATAATGAAAAAAAAAGGAAGAGAATTAGCAGGAAAATTATGAAAAATTTTAGTTGTGCAATGTGCTTGAACAGATCGCGTTTTATTTTCATACAGTAACTTCTGCATATCAGCACATTTATTATGTTTCTCCTGTATCTTGTTAAAACAGTACATTAAGTATCAGCTACAAAATATCTGAATCAATCATAAGATTATCAATTATGATTTTTTCCAATTGGATATTTTGATCCAGTTTGGATGCAGTCCACTGATAAATCTGTTTGGATAAATCAAAACCCTTTTTGCTGGAAAAATTCAAGTTATCCAACAGTACTAGTTAAGCTATTTCAATAAAGCAGCACATCACTTTCTGCAAAATGTAACTTTGAATTATATTTTGGCTGAAACACTTTGAATTACGAGGAGCATGTTTTCTTCTGTTAAACACAGTCCTCATAGGTTCCTATTATAGTTGAACAAGTTTATCGAATGTGTAATAAAAACAAGAAATGCTGGAAATATTCAGCAGGTCTGGCAGTATCTGTGGAGAGAGAAGCCAAGTTAACATTTCAGGTCAGTGACCTTTCATCTAATGTGTAGATGGCCCAATGTTCAATCACTGGTCTCTGGTGGCTTTCTAGTCTTTGCTAATCAGTGGTTGGGGGGTGTTGGGAGGGGGGTGGGGGGGGGCGGAGAAGGTGGGGGGGAAAGATGTGATAGAATTGACCTTGGTAGGGGAAATAGGCCAGAGTTTCCATTTCTGATCACTATCCAACAATCCCTCTAGGAAGTACACATGTATGGGATGTCAACTTTGAACACAATCAAAAGCATTTGTGATGCCCCTCACTGTCCCATAGTCTGTTAATATTCAGTCATGGCTCACATATGAGTAATGACACTTGTTAAATCTAACTCACCTCAGCTTTATTTGTCCTAACTATTGCAATTTACCATCAAAAATGTGGCCTTTTGTTCTTGAATGGTGTAGAAATTATTCCGACAAGGAATCAACAACTTCAGGAAAAGAGAGGGGTCAAAAAATTTTAATAATTAAATTGTCCAACAAGGGGAGTGCAGTGGTGAACCCCAAAATAGATAGATGCAGCTTCACACTCATGTATCAAATTCAAGATCTCAGCCACTAACAATGTGAGAATTCTATCAGAGAGCAGGCACTTGCTCAGAGAGGGAAGGAAGAAATCATAAGCAGGCCATTCTCAGTCACCTCCAGGTAGCAATTTCAAAGCAGCATGAGGGAAGACAGGAAGTGGATTGCTTGCAGTTCAAGTTTCACAGCCATAAGGAGACAAGAAAATGGACCAAGAAGTAGAAGGAGCCTTGCCCTCAAATTGAAATGGAATCTTTAAAAAAAAGTGTCAGATGAAGCGTACAATGCATCACTTTGCTGTATACCAAGGGACAGTGACATACTGGGAGTTACAGAGTTGTTGGTTCCAGATCTTGCTATGAGCACTCCAATTAGGAAGAAATAAGCAACGATCTTTTAAATTTGAGTATTTTGCTATCTGATCACTTTGTTGTCTGACAGGTTGCATATCATTTCCCTAATGGTCTTTTGGGGTGGGTGCTTATATCTCTTAGCAGTCTGGGATGGAGTGCATCTTATCCTGCGGTCATGCATCTAATCTATCCAACACCACTGGCAGTCTGTGAGCCAGGGCATCTAATTTCATTGGTGGCCTAGGCGCTATGGGCTGAATTTTCCCGGCCTCAAGGAGACATGGTTGGAGGTGAGGTGGGGGGAGGGGTGCCGGGAAAATAAGGGGGAGCTGCATCAGAATGGGTCGTGATGCATTCTCGCCTCCAGGGGACTTTTCCACGGGTAGACTATGAACTGGGTTGGCTGCCCACTCTGCAAAGCTGGGCAGCCAATTACGGCAATTAAGGCTCCACTTACGGGCAGCTGGCTATCACGGCCAGAGGCTCCATACCCCAATGACGGGGCTGTGGGATGAAAAGCCACAGCGCATCCGTCACTACTCCTGCAGAGATGCTTCCCCTCCATCCTAATGGCCCTACCAGCGGGCTTCTTTATTTGACGACTTCAATGCAGGCAACCGAGGGCGCCTCCATGTTGAGGCGCCTCATGCTCGCCTGCCTGCCTCAGCAGCGCCACCTCTGATTGGGCCTCCAGCCTCAGGTACCCATCCTTATTAGGGCAGCAAGCCCAGAGACAGCCAATTAGGAGGCCACCTCCCAGAAGGTTGCGCTGGTGGCCGCACTGATAATATATGGAAGATCGGAGCCACCATATGGACCTAACGTCGCAACCCTGACACCCGCTGTAAAATTGAGCCCTGTGTATCTGCTCAATCTAAAAGACAACAACCTGTCTGATACATTAGGGAAAATGTTAGCTATTATTAAAGATGTTACAGCAGGGGACAGAAAAATTCAAGGTAATCAGGCAGAGTCAACATGGTTATGTGAAAGAGAAATCATGTTAAACCAATTTATTGGAGTTCTTTGAAGAAGTAACATGTGCTGTGGATAATGGGGAACCGGTGGATGTACTGTACTTAGATTTCCAGAAGGCATTTGATAAGGTGCCACATCAAAGGTTATTGCGGAAAATAAAAGCTCATGGTGTAGGGGATAACATTTTGGCATGGATAGAAGATTGGCCAGGAAACAGAATAGACATAAATGGGTCATTTTCTGGTTGGCAAGGTGTAACGAGTGGTGTGCCACAGGGATCAGTGCTGGGGCCCCAATTTTTTAACAGTTTATATAATGACTTAGATGAAGGGACCAAAGGTATGGTTGCTAAATTTGCAGATGACACAAAGATAGGTCGGAAAGTAAGTTGTGAAGAGGACATAAGGTGGCTACAAAGTGATATAGATAGGTTAAGTGAGTGGGCAAAGATCTGGAAAATGGAATATAATGTGGGAAAATGTAAAATTGTCCATTTTGGAGTGAGGCAGGGTGGGTTCTTGAGGGTGGGGGTGTTGTTGGTGCAGGACTGGTCTTTGTCACTGGGTGCCATCCATGGGGCTCAGGAGGAGGCCTCCCCCCAACCAGCCCACTGGGAGGCCACCTGGTTTTACTGGGGGGCCTCCCCACATGACTGAGGTCACCCCGCCAGCCACCGCTAGTTAAATGCCAGTGACAGTGGGATGAGGCCCTTTATTGGCCACTTAAAGGCCTCAACTGTACTCCAAGCAGGAAGGCTGTCTCAGAGTTCCACGTCTCAGACTTAATCGGGGGAGTCGGGAAGGAGATGGGCATTCCGCCACTCGCCTTCCCTCCTGATTCAACGCCCCAACAACCCCCACCCCCGCCTCCCAGTGCTCCCAAGGGAGGACAAATTCCACCCAATGACTTTGGTCTTCCCAACATTTAATTGGAGGAGATTTCTGCTCACCCAGTAATGAATGTTGGACAAGCGGTCTAATAATTTAATGGCAGTTGAGGGGTGGAGCGAGGTGGGGGGGGTGTTGTCAACGTACATGGGAAAACTGATGACATGTTTTCAGATGATGTCACTGAGGGGCAGCAAGTAGATGAGAAATAGGATGGGCCTGAGGATAAATTCTTGTGGACACCAGAGGTAACAATGCAGGAGCAGGAAGAGAAGCCATCACAAGTGTTGCTCTGGCTACAAGTAGATAGATAAGAATGGAAGCAGGTGAGAATCGTCCCACCCCAGCTGGATGACAGTGGAGAGCCGTTGGAGGAGGATGATGTGGTCAACCATGTCAAAGGCTGCAGACAGGTCGAGAAGGAAGAGGAGGGATGGTTTTCTTTGTCACAGTCATGTAGGATGTCATTTGTTACTTTGATAAGAGCCATTTCGGTACTGTGGCGGGGCGAAAACCTGATTGGGGGATTCACACATGGAATTGCAAGAAAGATAGGCACAACATTTAAGTCGTGACAAATCGTTCAACAACTTGAGAGGAAAGGGAGGTTGCAGATGGTGGAGGAATTTGCAAGGACAGAGATTTGAAGGATCTGGGGACAGAACCTGAGGAGAGAGAACCATTAACAATATCAGTTAACCTGGGAGGCAGGAAGGGAAGTTGAGTGGCCACTGGTTTAATGGGAATAGGGTTGAAAGAGCATGAGGTAGATCTCAGTGAAGCTGAGCTCAGGGAGGGCATTCGGGGAAATGGGAGAGAAAACTAGAGAAAGATACAAGCTTCGGGCTAGGGCAAGGGGGAGCCTTAGAGGATGTTTGGCCCAGTGTCTAGGGGGAGGGAAGTGGCAGAGGCAGATGATTGGGTGGTCTCAATTTTAGTGACAAAAAAATACATGAGCTCCATGCACTTTTTGTTGGAGCTGAGGGTGGAGGAGACAGGAGACTGGGCTGTGAGAAGATGGCTTACAACAGAGAAAGGAAGTTAGGGGTTACCTTTGCATTCCAGGATGATCCTAAAATAGTGATCAGTTTTCACAGACAACAACACGGCTGAATAGTGCTTTATGGGGTCCAGCTAGATCTGGCTGTGAATGGTGAAACTAGTTGTCCACCATATCTGTTCAAGTCAGTGTCTCTTGGACTTAAGGGAACAGAGAAGGTGGCCATACTGGGGAATGGTTAAGGTGAGAGAGAGTAATGGTTTTAATGGGGACGAGGCCATCAAAGGTGAAGATAGTTGAGCAGATCGGTAGCCGCAGAAATGTCATGATGAATGGAGGGCCGAAAGCTATAAAGTTGGGATTTTGAAAGTGCAGTTGTAAATGAATTGGTGGAGAGTTTTTCTGGGGTAGACACAGAAGAAAGGAGGATTGGGAGGCGGACGTAGGATGAGGGTGAAGGTATATAAGGAAGTGATCAGAAATGGCCTTATCTGTGATTGATGCCATGGGAATAGCCAGGCTTCGTGAGATGGCAAGGTCAAGGGGGTGGCTGTGATATGGATTGGGGAGCTTGCATAAACAGAGCAATTAAGAGAGGATAGGAGGACATTGAACTCAGAGGAGAGAGAATATGGTGAATTGAGGTGGGCTGAAATCACAGAGGATGAGAAGTCACTGGGTGCAGAGGCTGAGAGAGCAAAGTAGTAAAGATATCTCAGTGAGAGAAAAGATCACAAAATAATAAGGTTTTAGATAAAGATTGAGAAGGACATAAGTAAAACAGAGACCAAAGTGATGAATTGGATAGAAAAGCTGATTTTAAGGGGGATGAGAATGGAACCAGGGAAGTAAACCAGAAAAATTCACTGATAAACAAAGAAACAGCTGTAAGAAACATTTAAAACGGTAACCAATAGAGTCCAGGAGAAATATATCCCACTAAAATGCAAGAACAAACTAGTTAGTAATGACATGCCATTGATGAATAAGAAATAAGGGCAAAATTGAAACGAAAGAAAAAGGCATACACTAAGTACATAGACAACAAAGGAGAGAGTGACTAAAGGGAGAATGAAAACTTTAGGAAAGAAGTAAAAAATAAACAATCAGGAAGGCAAAGAGAAATTACACAATTATAATCACCAAGGAGTAGAAAAATAAATAGTAAAGTATTCGACAAACACATTAATAACAGAGGAAAAATCAGGATATAGGGTCACTCAGGGATAAACACAATAAAAACACAGAACAAAAAACAAAGAACAGTACCGCACAGGAACAGGCCATTCGGCCCTCCAAGCCAGCGCCGATCTTGATGCCTGCCTAAACTAACACCTTCTGCACTTCCGGGGCCCATATCCCTCTATTCCCTTCCTATTCATATATTTGTCAAGATGTCTCTTAAACGTCGCGATCGTATCTGCTTCCACCACCTCCCCTGGCAGCATGTTCCAGGCACTCACCACCCTCTGTGTAAAAAACTTGCCTCACACATCCCCTCTAAACTTTGCCCCTCGCACCTTAAACCTATGTCCCCTAGTAACTGACTCTTCCACCCTGGGAAAAAGCTTCTGACTGTCCACTCTGTCCATGCAGCTCATAACTTTGTAAACCTCTAACATGTCGCCCCTCCACCTCCGTCGTTCCAGTGAAAACAATCCAAGTTTTTCCAACCTCTCCTCATAGCTAATGCCCTCCAGACCAGGCAACATCCTGGTAAACCTCCTCTGTACCCTCTCCAAAGCCTCCACGTCCTTCTGGTAGTGTGGCGACCAGAATTGCATGCAATATTCTAAGTGTGGCCTAACTAAGGTTCTGTACAGCTGCAACATGACTTGCCAATTTTTATACACTATGCCCCGACCGATGAAGGCAAGCATGCCGTATGCCTTCTTGACTACCTTATCCACCTGCGTTGCCACTTTCAGTGACCTGTGGACCTGTACGCCCTGATCTCTCTGCCTGTCAAAACTCCTAAGGGTTCTGCCATTTACTGTATACCTCCCACCTGCATTAGACCTTCCAAAATGCATTACCTCACATTTGTCCGGATTAAACTCCATCTGCCATTTCTCCGCCCAAGTCTCCAACCGATCTATATCCTGCTGTATCCTCTGACAATCCTCATCATTATCCGCAACTCCACCAACCTTTGTGTCGTCCGCAAACTTACTAATCAGACCAGCTACATTTTCCTCCAAATCATTTATATATACTACAAACAGCAAAGGTCCCAGCACTAATCCCTGCGGAACACCACTAGTCACATCTCTCCATTCAGAAAAACACCCATCCACTGATACCCTCTGTCTTCTCTGACCGAGCCAGTTCTGTATCCATCTTGCCAGCTCACCTCTGATCCTGTGTGACTTCACCTTTTGTACCAGTCTGCCATGAGGGACCTTGTCAAAGGCTTTACTAAAGTCCATATAGATAACATCCACTGCCCTTCCTTCATCAATCATCTTCGTCACTTCCTCAAAAAACTCAATCAAATTAGTAAGACACGACCTCCCCTTCACAAAACCATACTGTCTCTCACTAATAAGTTTGTTTGTTTCCAAATGGGAGTAAATCCTGTCCCGAAGAATCCTCTCTAAATAGTTTCCCTACCACTGATGTAAGGCTCACCGGCCTATAATTTCCTGGATTATCCTTGCCACCCTTCTTAAACAAAGGAACAACATTGGCTATTCTCCAGTCCTCTGGGACCTCACCTGTCGCCAATGAGGATACAAAGATTTCTGACATGGCCCCAGCAATTTCTTCCCTTGCCTCCCTCAGTATTCTAGGGTAGATCCCATCAGGCCCTGGGGACTTATCTACCTTATTGCTTTGCAAGACACCCAACACATCCTCCATTTTGATAATGAGATGACTGAGACTATCTGCACTCCCTTCCCTAGGCTCATCATCTACCAAGTCCTTCTCTTTGGTGAATACTGATGCAAAGTACTCATTTAGCACCTCACCCATTTCCTCTGGCTCCATGCATAGATTCCCATCTCTGTCCTTGAGTGGGCCAACCCTTTCCCTGGTTACCCTCTTGCTCTTTATATATGTATAAAAAGTCTAGGGATTTTCCTTAATCCTGTTTGCCAATGACTTTTCATGACCCCTTTTAGCCCTCCTAACTCCTTGCTTAATTTCCTTCCTACTGTCTTTATATTCCTCAAGTGCTTCGTCTGTTCCTAGCCTTCCAGCCCTCACAAATGCTTCCTTTATCTTTTTGACTAGGCTCACAATATCCCACGTTATCCAAGCTTCCCGAAACTTGCCAACCTTGTCTTTCTTCCCCACAGGAACATGCTGGTCCTGGATTCTAATCAGCTGACGTTTGAAAGACTCCCACATGTCAGATGTTGATTTGCAGGCAATGATAGCAGAAATATTAGAGTCAAAGAGAGATACAGCACTGAAACAGGCCCTTCAGCCCACCGAGTCTATGACAACCATCAACCACCCATTTATACTAATCCTACATTAATCCCATATTCCCTCTCATATCCCCACCTTCCCTCAATTCTCCTACCACCTACCGACACTAGGGGCAATTTACAATGGCCAATTTACCTATCAACCTGCAAGTCTTTGGCTGTGGGAGGAAACCAGAAGAAACCCATGTGGTCACAGGGAAAACTTGAAAACTCCGCACAGGCAGTACCCAGAACCAATCCCGGATCGCTGGAGCTGTGAGGCTGCGGTGCTAACCACTGCGCCACTGTGCCACCCTTGAATTAAACAATTACTTTGCCTTAGTATTTACCTGGCATGATGGACATGACATTAGAAGAGATCAAAAAAGATATGAAGATATCTTGAGATAGAAAAGGGCGGGTAAACAAATCAGACTTAGAGAGGGTAAAAGCCTTGGTCCAGAAGGATTGCCTCTGTGCAAATTAAAAGCAATTAAGGAAGAGATTGCAGAGGCACACTTCCATACATATATATATATATATATTCATTAGAAAAGGAAAAAGTGCCAGAGGACTGGCAGATAGCTAATGTGATTCCTATGTATAAAAAAGGAAGATCGAACAAGTCCAGGCAACTAAGGGAACTATAGCCCAATTAGATTTGTGTCATTGGTAGCAAAGATAATGAAATCCTTACTCAAGGGCATAACAGAAAAGCATCTAGAAACTGAAAATATAATAAAGATATAGTCAGTACAGATTCCAAAAGGGGAAGATCATGTTTGACCAACTTTATTGAATTCTTTGAAGAAGTAACAGAAAGGGTAGATAAGAATAATGCAGTAGATGTAACACATTTGGATTTACAAATGGCCTTCACATAACAGAATCATAAGGTCAGAGCATGAAGAGTCAGGGGACAAGTACCAAAATGGATATCAAGCTGAATACAAAAGAGAGAACAGGGAGTAGGGGGTTAACAGTAGTTAATCAAACTGGCAAAAGGTGGGCACTGATTTATTTATTTAGAGATACAGCACTGAAACAGGCCATTCGGCCCACCGAGTCTGTGCCGACCAACAATCACCCATTTATACTCACCCTGCAGTAATCCCATAATCCCTACCACCTACCTACACTAGGAGCAATTTACAATGACCAATTTACCTATCAACCTGCAAGTCTTTGGCTGTGGGAGGAAACCCACGCGGTCGCAGGGAGAACGTGCAAACTCCGCACAGGCTAATTATAACAATATTAGGCAGGAACTGAAGAATTTAGATTGGGGGCGGCTGTTTGAGGGCAAATCAACATCTGACATGTGGGAGTCTTTCAAACGTCAGCTGATTAGAATCCAGGATCAGCATGTTCCTGTGAGGAGGAAAAACAAGTTTGGCAAGTTTCGGGAAGCTTGGATAACACGGGATATTGTGAGCCTCGTCAAAAAGAAAAAGGAAGCATTTGTAAGGGCTGGAAGGCCAGGAACAGACGAAGCACTTGAGGAATATAAAGACAGTGGGAAGGAACTTAAGCAAGGAGTTAGGAGGGCTAAAAGGGGTCATGAAAAGTCATTGGCAAACAGGATTAAGGAAAATCCCTAGACTTTTTATACATATATAAAGAGCAAGAGGGTAACCAGGGAAAGGGTTGGCCCACTCAAGGACAGAGATGGGAATCTATGCATGGAGCCAGAGGAAATGGGTGAGGTGCTAAATGAGTACTTTGCATCAGTATTCACCAAGGAGAAGGACTTGGTAGATGATGAGCCTAGGGAAGGGAGTGCAGATAGTCTCAGTCATCTCATTATCAAAAAGGAGGATGTGTTGGGTGTCGTGCAAAGCATTAAGGTAGATAAGTCCCCAGGGCCTGATGGGATCTACCCCAGAATACTGAGGGAGGCAAGGGAAGAAATTGCTGGGGCCTTGACAGAAATCTTTGTATCCTCATTGGCTACAGGTGAGGTCCCAGAGGACTGGAGAATAGCCAATGTTGTTCCTTTGTTTAAGAAGGGTGGCAAGGATAATCCAGGAAATTATAGGCCGGTGAGCCTTACATCAGTGGTAGGGAAACTATTAGAGAGGATTCTTCGGGACAGGATTTACTCCCATTTGGAAACAATGAACTTATTAGCGAGAGACAGCATGGTTTTGTGAAGGGGAGGTCATGTCTTACTAATTTGATTGAGTTTTTTGAGGAAGTGACGAAGATGATTGATGAGGGAAGGGTGGTGGATGTTGTCTATATGGACTTTAGTAAAGCCTTTGACAAGGTCCCGCATGGCAGACTGGTACAAAAGGTGAAGTCACACAGGATCAGAGGTGAGCTGGCAAGATGGATACAGAACTGGCTCAGTCACAGAAGACAGAGGGTAACAGTGGATGGGTGTTTTTCTGAATGGAGGGATGTGACTAGTGGTGTTCCGCAGGGATCAGTGCTGGGACCTTTGCTGTTTGTAGTATATATAAATGATTTGGAGGAAAATGTAGCTGGTCTGATTAGTAAGTTTGCGGACAACACAAAGGTTGGTGGAGTTGCGGATAATGATGAGGACTGTCAGAGGATACAGCAGGATATAGATCAGTTGGAGACTTGGGCGGAGAAATGGCAGATGGAGTTTAATCCGGACAAATGTGAGGTAATGCATTTTGGAAGGTCTAATGCAGGTGGGAGGTACACAGTAAATGGCAGAACCATTAGGAGTTTTGACAGGCAGAGAGATCTGGGCGTACAGGTCCACAGGTCACTGAAAGTGGCAACGCAGGTGGATAAGGTAGTCAAGAAGGCATACAGCATGCTTGCCTTCATCGGTCGGGGCATAGTGTATAAAAATTGGCAAGTCATGTTGCAGCTGTACAGAACCTTAGTTAGGCCACACTTAGAATATTGCATGCAATTCTGGTCGCCACACTACCAGAAGGACGTGGAGGCTTTGGAGAGGGTACAGAGGAGGTTTCCCAGGATGTTGCCTGGTCTGGAGGGCATTAGCTATGAGGAGAGGTTGGAAAAACTCGGATTGTTTTCACTGGAACGACGGAGGTGGAGGGGCAACATGATCGAGGTTTACAAAGTTATCAGCTGCATGGACAGAGTGGACAGTCAGAAGCTTTTTCCCAGGGTGGAAGAGTCAGTTACTAGGGTACATAGGTTTAAGGTGCGAGGGGCAAAGTTTAGAGGGGATGTGTGAGGCAAGTTTTTTTACACAGAGGGTGGTGAGTGCCTGGAACTTGCTGCCAGGGGAGGTGGTGGAAGCAGATACGATAGCGACGTTTAAGAGACATCTTGACAAATATATGAATAGGAAGGGAATGGAGGGATATGGGCCCCGGAAGTGCAAAAGGTGTTAGTTTAGGCAGGCATCAAGATCGGCGCAGGCTTGGAGGGCCGAATGGCCTGTTCCTGTGCTGTACTGTACCCAGAATCGAACCCGGGTCCCTGGGGCTGTGAGGCTGTGGTGCTAACTACTGCAGCACTGTGCCGCCCAAAGGTTGGTGCTGGGAGGACAGAGCAGGACAGCAACAAATTACAGGAAGTCTTTAATAAACTTGCAGAATGGGTGTATATTTGGCAAATGAACTTCAATATAGATAAACGTGACATGGTACATTTTAGTCGTTAGAATATGTAGGCCACACACTCCTTGAAAAATAACATGTCTAAATGGCATGGAGGAACAAAGGAATCTGGGGTACAGATACACAAATTACTAAAAGTAGTGATTGTTTAATAGATGTCTAAAAAGGTCATAAAAAAAGCAAACGTGGGATTAATTTCTCATGAGATGGAATTGAATAGCAGAGAAGTTGTCTTCAACTTGTATAGTACCTTGGTTAGACTGCACTTGGAGTATTGTGAACTGAACAGTGGTGGTCTTTCAGAATAGTGAACAGTTGTGGTCTCCATATTATAAAAAGGATATAGAGGCACTGGAGAAGGCGCATAAAGATTTATTAGGATGATACCAGAACTGAGAACTTATACCTATCAGGAAAGATTGAACAGAATGGAGCTCTTGAGATGTCATTAAGATTATGTATGGGTTTAGCTGGGTAGACAAAGAAAATGTTTCCACTTGCAGGTGAGTCCAAAACTGGAGGTCATAATTATAAGGAAGAATTCAGGAGAAATTTCTTTAACCAAAAGAGTGGTAAGAATGGGGAATGCACTATCATTAAGAGTAGTTGAAGTAAATAGGGAAGTAATAATTAGTTGAGGGAATTAATTATGGGAAACAAGGAAATGGCAGATGTCGAAGAAATATTTTGCAGCTATCTTCACAGTAGAGGACACAAAAAGCATCCCAAGAATAGCAGAAAATCAAGAGGCCAAAGGGAGGGAGGAACTTAAAACAATCACTGTCATTGGAGAAAAAATATTAGGAAAACTAATGGGACTAAAGGGTGACAAGTCCCCTGGACCTGATGGCCTGCATCCTAGGGTCTGAAAAGGAGTGGCTGCAGAGATAGTGGGTGGAATGTTATGCTCTCCTCTGTGGCAGGTTTGGAGGCGAGGAGAGCATAAAATCGGGTGGGATGGTGGTGGAGGGAGTTACCGCCTCCACCCTGCCTCTGTCGAAATTTAGTCCGGGGCGGGAAGGCCTGTGAACGGGCTTTCCGCCCCGCCGCCACTTGAGGCCCCTAACTGGGTAATTAACCCACAATTAAGGACCTCTCCCTGCCGCTGCCACAATTACAATGTCGCCACATGGGAAGCACGGTAGGAAAAACCATGCAGGTTGCTTCACGGCTCTTGGGGGGGGGGGGGGTGGCGGGGTGGGAGGGGTCTCTCGTTCAAAGGCGCTTTTAGTGCCTGAACAAGGGATCCGGCATCGGGAAGGAGGGGGCGGTCCACTGAGGACCACCCCTGCCCATGCTGCCAACCCATTTCCCTCCCCCACGGCCCCCACTCCATGAGACCCCTCCCGCCCTGACCTACCTGAGGCCGGGCTCCAGCGATGCTCCTCAGCCTCCAGGACAATCACCTCCAGCAGCAGCCACCACCTCTGTGGTGGCAATGCAGCTGCCATCCTCTGATTGGTCAGCAGCTCTCCAAGGGCGGGACTTCTGGTGACAGAGTCCTAAATCCTGTGGAAGGCCTGCCGCTGTCCACTTAAGCTCACAATTGGCACTAAATTCGGCAGGCCTTCCGGAAAAGAGGCAAAAGAGGGATCTCGGTGCCAGTTTCCCCTGACATCGAGATCCCCACCGTCAGCATAAAATTCCCCCAGTGGATGAATTGGTTGTCATCTTCCAAAACTCCCTAGATTCTAAAAAGGTCCCACTAGAAAACTGCAAATGTAACACCTCTATTCAATAAAGCAAATAACAGAAAGCAGGAAATTATAAGGCAGTTAGCCTAACATCTGTCATTTTAAAATGCTAGAATCCACTATGAAGGAAGTAGTAGCTGGACATTAAGAAAATCATAATGCAAAGAGGCAGAGTCAACATGGTTTTATGAAAGGGAAATCGTGCTTGACAAATTTATTAGAGTTCTTTGAGCATGTAACAAGCAGGGTGGATAAAATCAAACCAGTATATGTAGTATATTTGGATTTCCAAAACACATTCAATAATGTGCCACATAAAAGGTTACAAGATAAGAGCTCATGATGTTGGGGGTAATATATTAGCATGGACAGAGGTTTGGCTAACGAACAGGAATCAGGGAGTCGGGATAAATAGGACATTTTCAGGTCGGTAAACTGTAACTAGTAGAGTGCCACAAGGATCAGTGCTGGGGCTTCAACTATTTACAATCAATATGAGTGACTTGGATGAAGGGACCGAGTGTTTTGTTGCCAAATTTGTGGATGATACAAAGATAAGTAGGAAAGCAAGTTGCGAGGATGGCACAAAGGCCGAGATTTTACAGCCCACCACATGAGCGGGCTGGTGGCGGTGGGGCCGCAAAATTGAGTGGGAGGCCGGGGGTGGGGGGTGCCATTCCCGATGCCTTCCCGCCCCGCTGCAATTTTACATGGGACAGCAGCAGTGAGAAATGGCCTGCCTGCCCCAGGCTAATCAAAGCCCTTAAGTGGCCTATTAGCTGCCCCTTAAGGGCCTCCTCCCATCGCCACTAGTATTTTACTAGTGGCCGGCAGGTGGCTCAGGCCCCCAGACCTTCTTGCAGGCTGGAGGGGGGCCTCCTGATCGGACACCCTGTGCCACACGGAAGGCCCTACCCATGGCCCACTTCTCCCACTGCCCAACACCACCCCCCAACTCATCCTCCTTGCCTCACTGAGGCCCGGCCAATTGTCCCAGGCCAGACCACAAAAACGTACCTTGGTTCTGGGGTCGTTGTCTCTCTTGCTTCTGTTGACTTTGTGTAGTCCCAGCAGTGGCCATCGCTCCCAATGGTGCTGCTGGGACTCAGAGTTGCCGGCCCGTTGATTAGCCGGCAGCTCAATTAGGTAGGACTTCCTGACTCAGAGAGGTGGAAGTCCCGCCCAAGGCCAATTAAGGGCCTAGGGAGCGTAAAATGTTAGCATGGCTCCCCAGGCCTGGAAGCGGCGGGCTCGCCCCTGACTTTTTGGCTGGTGAGCAGGGCCTCTCGCCCAACACAAAATTCCAGCCGAAGTGTCTGCAAAGGGATATAGATAGGTTAAGTGAGTGGACAAAAATGTGGCAGGTGGAGTGTAATGTGGGAAATGTGACGTTGTTCACATTGGCAGGACAAAGAGAAAACGAGATTATTATTTACATGGAGAGACACTGCAGAATGCTGCGGTAGAGAGAGATCTGGGTGTCCTTGTACATGAATCACGAAAAATTAGCATGCAGGTACAACAAGTAATTATGAAGGCAAATGGAATGTCGGCATTCAATGCACAGGGGATGGAGTATAAAAGTAGGGAAGTCTTGCTACAACTGTACAGGGCATTGGTGAGATTGAACCTATAGTACTGAGTACAGTTTTAGTCTCCTTACTTCAGGAGGGATATACTTGCATTGGAAACAGTTCAGAGAAGGTTCACCAGGCTGATTCCTGGGATGAAGGGTTTGTCTTTTGAGGAAAGGTTGAGCAGGTTGGGCCTATTCTCATTCGAGTTTAGAAATATGAGAGGTGATCTTATTGAAACATAAGATTCTGAGAGGGTTTTATAGGGTAGATGCTGAAAGGCCATTGTGGGGAAATCTAGAACTAGGAAACACAGTTTCAAAATAAGGGGTCTCCCTTTTAACATGGAGATGAGGAGGAATTTCTTCTCTGAGTTAGGCAGATTATTGATCTACAAGGGAGTAAAGGGTTTGGGAGGACAGGCAGGAAAGTGGCATTATGGCCACCATCAGATCAGCCATGATATCATTGGATGGTGGGACAGGCCGATGGGCCAAATGGCCTACTCCTGCTCCTATTTCTTATTGTTCTTATCGCACAGATGTATTCAATGGAAAGCTAGATAAGCACATCAAAGTGAAAGGAATAGAAGGAAATGCTGACTGGGTTAGATAAAGCAGAGCGTGAGAAGGCTCATGTGGAGGATAATCGACCAATTGGGCCAAATGACCAGTTTCTGTGCTGGGCATGCAATGTAACTCGAGGTAACGATCCAAAACAGACTGGTTGGTCATTTACCTCATTGTTGCTTTTTGAGACCATGTGCACAAATTAATTGTTGTGTTTGCCTAAAAAACAAGTAACTGCACTTCAAAAATAATTATCGCTATGAAGCCTGAGAGTGTGAAAGTGTCATGAAATATAGGTATAATAGGTATAATACAACAAAGTGATTCATGACAACGCTTCGTCATCGCCGACGTCATCAGGATGCGCCGCGGTGCGCACATGCGCAGACGGTCTCATGCCCTCTGCGCATGCGCTGCGGTCCGGCTTGCCAGGACCGTTTTGCGCATGCGCAGACGACGCGGTACGCACATGCGCACACGGTCTCCTGATCTCTGCGCATGCGCTGCGGTCCGGCTTGCCACGGACGCTTTGCGCATGCGCAGATGACGTCATCGCGTTACGTCGTCTTCCACGGGCAACACGCCAGGTTGGCCTCTGCGCATGCGTCAATCTTCGGATATTCACGCATGCGTCAAAGCTTCGGCGCGACTTTTTGAAAGTGGAAGGAGGAGAGGTTTCGTCGGGCATTTTCTCGCATTTTATCTGAATTATTTAGTCGTTTTGGAGACTTGCTTCATTTTTATTAGACACAGGAGATTGTTCCAAGGTAAGTTGCTCTGCCTTTGTAAGTTGCTTTGAAAACATTTCCATTGTCTGGGGCACCGCATGTTCTCCAGTCCCGGTTGTGAGTTGCTGTGTGCAGGCAGTACATGTGCTGCAATGTACCATCTAAACGGTCACTTTCGTTTCACTGCAGAACTTAAAAAGGTGTGCACAACAGTAATTTCAGTGGATGGACGGAGGCAAGCTCTGACTCTGATTTGCTTTATTTCTTTTCATGTAAAACATGCCGTCGAGAAAACAATCCTTGAGACTTAAGGTCAGCATTCAAGCAAAGAAGGCAACTGGATCATGCTGCGGAGCTCGTCACGATGTGGAAAGGAACATTGCATTTATGGATGAATTGGGAATGCACATTGGGATGCGCTTGGGGGACATTCACCAAGAATAGACTGAGCTCAGACTCTTGTGACTTTGCCTTCTTCACATGGACAATACAGTAGTGGAATAGAGAGCCAGGCGTTCATTCACCACAAGGCTCTCCAGGAACAATCTCTTTAGCTGTGCATAGCAGAGACTCGGCCTGTCTGTCTAACGGGAATGCTGGAAACACAACACTCATGTATCCATGCACAGCAGTGCCTCGGATGCTTAATGAACTTAATAAAACTTCTCAATAATTAACCCCAGAATTGTTGAGGCTTTGTTTTGCATGCTATTTCCCCAACTTTGCAACTGCACTTCAGATATTCAACTGTGGTGGAGGTAGGGGGGTAGAGGGAGGGTTGGGGGAAGAGGGGGATAGAGGGTTGGGTGAAGAGGGGGAGGGAGGGGTGGGTGAAGAGGGGGAGGTGAAGATGGAGAGGGGGGAGGGGTGGGGAGAGCAGGGAGGGGTGGGGAGAGGGAGCATGCAAAATGCAGGGACCAGACAGTTGCAATGCCTTAAGTACTGTGGAAAAGTAGGGGAGAAGCAACTGGATTGGGCATCCGCAGCTGGAGGGAATGGCTGAATGGAGAGGGCCGGAAGCGAGAGGCCGTAGAGAGCTGCTGGGAGCGAGTGTGCGAAGACCTTGGTGTCGCCGGGTCCAGGGACTGGCCGGTAAGTCTTTTGCTGTTGTGTTTCTGGCGCATGCACAGAAAAAGGCACTCCTCTTCCGCTCCGCTGTTCCCCCCCCCACCCCCCCACTCTCCCCCATCCCCCCCCACTCCCGCCCTTCCCCCCTCCCCTCCCCCCCTCTCCCTCACCCCCCACTCCCTCTCTTTTCCTCCCTCCCTCCCTCCCTCTCGTTTCCTCCCTCCCTCCCTCTTTCCCCCCTCCCCTCCCTCTTTCCCCCTCCCCTCCCTCCCTCTCTTCCCCCCTTCTCTTTCCCCCCTCCCTCTCTTTCCCCCCCTCCCTCTCTTTTCACCCCCCTCCCTCTCTTTTCCCACCCCTCTCTCTCTTTTCCCCCCTCTCTTTTCCCCCCTCCCTCTCTTTTCACCCCCCTCCCTCTCTTCCCTCCCCTCCCTCTCTTTTCACCCCCTCCCTCTCTTCCCCCCTTCCCTCTCTTTCCCCCCTCCCTCTCTTTCCCCCCCTCCCTCTCTTTTCCCCCCTCCCTCTCTTCCCCCCCTCCCTTTTCCCACCCTCCCTCCCTCTCTTCCCCCCCTCTCTCTTCCCCCCCTCCCTCTCTTTCCCCCCCCCTCCCTCTCTTTCCCCCCCCCCTCTCTTTCTTTGAGCAGCGCCATCTTTAGTCCTGGCAGCTGCTACAGTCGCAATCTGTGCCGTTTTTGTGGCACATGCTGTATTTGCACATGTGCCAAAACAGCGCCACCTACCGTTAGCGTTGTCAACAAATGCGGTCATAATACAAAGTACCAAAGAACCATCACAGATGATCAATCACAAAATGGAATGATACCTACAAAACACAGATGCCACATAAACTCTATTTAACCCAAAAAGGCAAAAACAGTGACTGCACAAATTTAATTAAAAATCTTTTAAGTATAAAACACATTTATAAAGTTAAGTCTTAGTGTTACTAGAAAACACTACAAACATTTGACCAGATAAAAGCCCAACTTCATGAGAAGGGAATTCTCAGCAGATAATTAATCGGGAATAAGTAACTAATGATATTATAATTGGGAAAGACTATTGATATTACCATATATGGATAACGAAAGCGGGAAAAACACGCACAGAAAGGTAACACCTACATTCCAAAAGATGAGTTAGTAGACGAGAAACAGTGTAAACATGAGAGTTTGGAATCGAAAAATTAGTGGTATTGAAATTCCTCATCAATGCTACTCATCCTATGGTAAGAACGGCTGACTGCACGACAAGAGAATTCTGCTCTTAATTGAGAGTGTTTTGTCATGTTAGGCAGGAGGCTTACTCGGGGAATTTAAGTTAACAGTTTACTTTGAATTTTCATGGATATTCTAGGATATTTTGCTGTAACATTGTCAAGGTTGAACTTTTGGATTCTATTTTAGGAACAAGATTATGTTTTACATCTCTTAGTAATATTTGATATTGTAATATACTTATCCACGTAAAAGTGTATTGCATGTTAAATTCTTTAATAAATATATAAAAGTTAATAAATCATCTCATGTAGCATTCTGTATACAACTACAAGAACCCCCTCTCTGTGTCTCTTTAAGTGGAGAGATACGTATTGAAGAGTTTCCCAGACCCTAATAACATCTGGGATATTTATGACTTAGCCATAATTATTAAAAAACATGTTAATATTCTCTATTAGTTTTCTTTCTTTGAAGGAAAAATAGTTCAATTCTTTGGACCCAAAATAAGTGTCAAAAAGAGTTTGTCTGTTTTGAAATTAATTATAAGGATTAGAGATGTACTCCTGATTCGGTATAGTCCCTATAAGGGGTTAAAGTCATAAATCACTTCAAAAGGTGCTACATAAGTACAAGGTTGTCCTTTCTTTCTTTACATTAATTATTTAGGAACTTGGACTTCAGCAATTAAAATCCATTTAAAATCAAGATCAAGGACACAATGGAAGACTAGAGAAACTGTGGCACAGACCAAACAAACATGAAAAAAGGGATAGAATCATTAGGGAAAATATGGGGAATAATTTAGCAATCTATAATATGTGTTTGTTACTCAATTGGACTT
This sequence comes from Heterodontus francisci, assembly GCF_036365525.1. NCBI lineage: Eukaryota > Metazoa > Chordata > Chondrichthyes > Heterodontiformes > Heterodontidae > Heterodontus > Heterodontus francisci. The sequence goes on along the minus strand of NC_090372.1, from coordinate 103,376,629 downwards.
CAATCCAAAGCAATTATCCAAACTTTGTATGTATGTACTAATTATACAGTCGGCATGTGAGCAGTACTGGTTAGCTTCTTCATATCAAATAAAGTAAAATACATTGTACATAACCCTCAACCAAGAAACTCAATTTGCCACACAAGAGACCCACTCCTAAAGAGTTTGATAGGACATACCCTTATTTTGCACACAAACCTTCCCTGTTAATGATTCGCTGTTTCCTAGGTGCAACATGCTAGTATCAGCCAGAATTAGTACACAGGTCTGCTCTCTGGGCACAAAGCAGAAGTTGTACCAGAAGCTGCAGCATTTTTCCGATGTCAAATTACACCCAAACATCCTCCAAATCTCATTAAAATATGCCTGAATGTAAAATGGGAATAAATTAGTACAAACAATCTGGGCCCAAGAGATGCTGAATCCATATTAATACATATCTTCTCGTTGCAATGTTGAGACCCCAAGCTCCTGCATACTGAACAAGTGCAATTGGAGAATATTTGTAGTTCAGAGTCAAAAGTGTGGCCAGTTTTGAAGTGATTTATGACTTTAACCATTTATAGGGACTAAACCAAATCAGGAGTACATCCCTATGAATCTCCTTTAATTAAGTTCAAACCAGACAAACTCTTATAGACACTTATTTGGGTCCAAAGAATTAAACTAGCTTTCCCTCAAAGAAAGAAAACTAATGGAGAATATTGCCAGCTTTTGGATAGCCTATTCTTAATAATTATGGCTAAGTCATAAATATCCCAGATATTATAAGGATCTGGGAAACTCTGTTCAATACATATCTCTCCACTTAAAGAGACACAGAGAGGGGGTTCTTGTTGTTGTATACTGAGTACTACATGAGACGATTTATTAACTTTTATATATTTACTAAAGAATTTAACATGCAATACACTTAAGTGGACAAGTATATCACAATATCAAATATTACTGAGAGATGTAACACATAATCTTATTTCTAACAAAGAATCCAAAATTTTAACCTTGTTAATGTTACGGCAAAATATCTTAGACCATCCATCAAAATTTAAAGTAAACATTTACCTTAAATCCCCTGAGTAAGGCATGGGGTGAGAAGTATTGTTTGAGGAATTCAACACTTCTAATTTTCAGTTCAGAACCTCTCATATTTATACTGTTTCTAAGGTGTCATATCACCTCTTAGCATATAGGTGCTTCCTTTCTGTGTATGTTTTTCTTGCTTTCAAAATTCACTAACTCTCTACTTAATGTTTTATTGGAAATCACACGTTTTTGAAATTGTGAGCATTTTTCTGGTCAAAATGTTTAGAACTGTGTTTACTTGACCTCTTGCTCCTGCAAGTCCATTCCACTTATTGTTTTATTGTCTATAATTGCCTTTTTATGGTACCTTAAAGCAACCTTTCGAGCCGGTTTGTCTGCATCAACAACCCCATAAACTAATTAAGTTTATTGTTACCTCTTACTGATGTCACACATTTACCTGAGGTCCATGTTTCCAGCGCTAGGCCTGGGTCCAAGGCCTCTGCAATACCGCTCCTGGTGGCACTGCCAATACTGCTGAGCTGCCAGCCCTCTGATTGGCTGGCAGCTGTTGGAGGCAGAATCACTGTCTTTAAAGGGATGGGGATCCCGGCACTGAGCTGTTAATTGGCATGGCACCACAGAACCATGCCGTGGGGGGATCCAGCTGGCCGAGGTGGGATTCCCTCCAACTTTTAGGCCTGGCGCCAGGACCCTCACCGTGGGCAGAAAATTCCACCCAGTGTGGGCTTCTGACCCCATTTGAGCCTGACGGCGGGGTCCTGACAACTGCAGGGAAAATCATGCCCTTTAATTTAGGACAGGTCCTTATTATACCATCCTCTATTTACAACACATCTCACATCATCCCTCTCTTTATATATTCTAACCTTGTAATCTTGCATAAGCAATAAATTGCCACCAATTTCCAACAAACTAGAAATGTCTTTGAGTTTTGACGTCAATCGTAGAACTGGATTGAAGCTGCCAAAGTTCATTTCATGTAGAGTGCAGCCTTCAGCTGAGTCAGCAAAGACATCGGTGTAGTTTGTCCAAGTTGGATGTAAATACAACTCCCAGATTAAAGGGCTGCATTTTGGCAACCTCTGTTGTCATGCATCCAAAATGGTACACAAACCTTTACATGGATCAGTAAATACTTTTCCTTGAACGTTAAATTTTTTATCCAAAACAAACTATTTGAGCAAATTATGTCAGGTTATATAGCCCACTCTGACAAACAACTGGGGAGTAGACCTTTTATGCAAAAGTAATAACCATGATTCAATTTATTAAAACTGCTTCCACACTGCATTGTAATGTCAGTGACAATACTTTGATGCATGCTCCATCCAAGCCACACAGCTGCTCAGTAACCCAGAAGTTCCCACCCAGGCCAAGCACAAGTTAACCCCTTTAATATGTCATGCATGTGGAGCCCGGCAAAAAAGGTTAAAGGTCCCCACATACTTAAATAAATAGGCCTTGCACAACAAAGAAAAAAATTAGAGGGGTCGTTGCTTTGGTGTCACATTGATACTATAGTTAATAGTGTAAAGGCCCAACCTGACACCAGAAGCAAGCTGAGTGACACTCTCAAGGAGATAAACTAATTTCATTTTGCTTCAGGTCATTTTGAGCCTCAGTGTGAAACTCATCCTAGGAGTATCACTGTTAAATATCTTCGGCTTTACACTGATGATAAATTAGTGAAATGTGAATGCACTTCAAAAATGTACATCTCAATTGCAATGGCAAATAATAAGACTAATTATATAAAGCAATACTGAAGGGCCTTAGGTTACTGACAATCTACTTGCAGACCTTTTAAACTATATAAACATAACTAAACTTCCTAGCACAGGCTGAGGCAAGTGAGAAAATGCCACCAAGCTGTCACTGCTTTTACTGTCAAAAAAACAAGTAGGGCTAAACACTTTGTAAAGTACTTATCTCTGAATAAGTTCCACAACACCAGTCAAGAGAATCCCAATGTCCACATTCGGAATTGTCATTAGGTGAGCCTGATCTATTAAATGAAATTTCCAGGCCTGTCAGAGCCATTTTTTCTTAAACCCACTCCTAATGCATTTTCACTGCACAGAACAAAACTCAAAAAGAACCTCCTTCCCTGCCCCCAGTGGCTCTACCTGTACTTCAAACACAGTAAATTTTGCATATACATTGGATTAGTCCTTTTTTGTCTAACTATTGTTTGGTTGTTTTCTTAAACTCCAATAATAATATTCATAGAAGTAAAGAAGTTATACTGCCAGGAAAGAAAAAAACTTTAAACTTGCACCAATACAATTTCTAATAAAGTACAATATAAGAATGATTAACCATGTGGAATATGGCAAGAAGCAACTGTTTTAACATATGAGGTAACTCAAATGAAGAGTTATCTTTCACTTTAAATGCACACAACGGGACAGATTTTGTTTTCATGAAGCTTGGACGGCAAATCAGGCTTTAGGATTGCATGCACATAATGAAATTAGCTTACTTTTCCATTAATTTAAATTGCGCAAGTGGAATCTTCTCTGCCAAATCTTTCTCCTCACCCTGCACTTGGATGATCCAATACAAAGTAAATACGCCCCTTTAAATCCACTTCATAATCAACATGCGAGCAGCAACTTAGGTTTTCTTTTGGTGGTTTTAAGATGTGAAATTGATATGATAAACAAACCAAGCAACAAGCAGCTGAATATTTATATCTGAGGACACATTCTAATTGTATGGAGCAAAGGTGGATTAGAAAAATCATGGTCTATCTTTCAGAGTTACTAATTCATTTAATCGTCTCAGTGCTGAAGATAGCAACAGTTGTCAACTACTGGACAATTCTGTTTCTATTTACCATTTAATTCAGTTACCATTTGTTTATATACTTCATAATGATTTTGTCAAGCTGATCTATTATTGCTCTTTGAAAACTTAAAATACTCAAAGTGATGATATCTCTTCCTTATTGTTATTTTATAGTAAGGTTTCTCCATTGGATGAATATCATTGCATTAAAAGAAAATATAGTCCTCAAAAAGTGTGATGCATGCTTACCCTGAATATAATTTTATTCACACATTATTTAAATAAGTGGAGTTTGCAGCTTGATACATTTTGCACTGCTACACAGAGCAAAACACAATGCAACCCTTGATGTTGATGAAATTGGTACATTTAAATTAGTGGTGGGTATGCAGTTGCTGAAAATTCTTTTCTAGAGAATTTACATATCTTGGCAGGAGCTTTCAACTGGCTCAATCCCGAGTCTAGATTACTGCATTCATTAAAACTGGTGGACCCAAGTTCTTCCACAAGGAAGAATGCATAAAAATCAATTGTTGTGTAGGTTCTGACTTAAACCAAACAAAATAGCAGCACATTGCTGATTAATTTGTTGAAGTAAGGAGTATTCAAACTCTGTTCCTTTTGTTCAACTGCCCAGAGCTGTAACTTGTGAATGTTTTAAATCACTTGCACAGCAGTGGGTTATCCCCTGTTGTCCTGTACCCCTTCTCTCCCCTGTTGTCCTCACTTCTTGAGGATTATATTTTTCACTCTTTTTTCACCTCTGATAAAATTTGTTCAAGGAACCATCAGCTGACAGGAATAACTGAAAATAACTTCAAATCAAACTGTAAAGTACAGTTGCCGATCATAAATTTGAAAAGTCTTTTCAGGTCGCCTCCTGAAAGAGCTCTTGGCTGTCATTTTCTTATGAACCGACAGTCACTTCATAATAAAACATATTGGCCTGGATTTTGCTGTGGTAATGGCGACAAAGCTGTCAGCATTCGTTGCCATTACACAGTTGAGAGCTCCAGAATCTTCAGAAGTAGCACGTAGACTATAGCGGGGAACCCCCGGGGAAGTCGTGTTGGGCCATTCCGCACTGCTACAGTGGATTTGCTCTTTAACTCTGTGACGTCAATATTAAGAGGGAAAATAATTGTACTGATGTGAATTTTGGCTAATTATCCACTTATAATGAACTTTTCCTGCCACAATATTTTAGGGCCAGTGTTCCCAGGCAGAAATAACCTCCTCTGACAGTTCACAAATATGTAATGAGGACACCAGTACCGAAAGGATGATTTCAACTTACAAAATGGCTGTGCTCTCCTCAAATTTAGCTAACTTTTTAATGTGATTCGAAGTATTTATTTAATATTTTAAATGATTAAATTTATTTGACCTTTTAACCTGATTTTAATATCATCATACCATAAGTTTCTAAATTCACTTGAAAAAGCCCTTCAAAACATTCCTGCAGAAAATGCAGAGACCAAGTGGGCCCACATCAGAGACGCCATCTATGACTCAGCAATGACCACCTTTGGCAAACGTGAGAAGCAGAATGCAGACTGGTTTCAATCTCACTTTGAAGAGCTGGAACCTGTCATAGCCGCAAAGCGCATTGCACTGTTGAACTACAAGAAAGCCCCCAGCGAGTTAACATCCGTAGCACTTGAAGTAGCCAGAAGCGCTGCACAAAGAACAGCCAGGCACTGCGCAAATGACTATTGGCAACACCTATGCAGTCATATTCAGCTGGTCTCCGACACCGGAAACATCAGAGGAATGTATGATGGCATTAAGAGAGCTTTTGGGTCAACCATCAAGAACATCGCCCCCCTCAAGTCTAAATCAGGGGCAACGATCACTGACCAACGCAAGCAAATGGACCGCTGGGTGGAGCACTACCTAGAACTGTACTCCAGGGAAAATGTTGTCACTGATACTGCCCTCAATGCAGCCCAGTCTCTGCCAGTCATGGATGAGCTAGACGAACAGCCAACAAAATCGGAACTCAGTGATGCCATTGATTCTCTAGCCAGTGGAAAAGCCCCTGGAAAGGATGGCATTACCCCTGAAATAATCAAGAGTGCCAAGCCTGCTATACTCTCAGCACTCCATGAACTGCTTTGCCTGTGCTGGAATGAGGGAGCAGTACCACAGGACATGCGCGATGCCAATATCATCACTCTCTATAAGAACAAGGGTGACGCGGTGACTGCAACAACTACCGTGGAATCTCCCTGCTCAGCATGGTGGGGAAAGGCTTCGCTCGAGTCGTTTTAAACAGACTCCAGAAGCTGGATGAGCGTGTCTACCCTGAGGCACAGTGTGGCTTTCTAGCAGAGATCCACCATTGACATGCTGTTCTCCCTTTGCCAGCTACAGGAGAAATGCCGGGAACAACAGATGCCCCTCTCGGTTGCATTCATAGATCTCACCAAAGCTTTAACCTAGTCAGCAGACGTGGTCTCGTCAGACTGCTAGCAAAGATCGGATGTCCACCAAAGCTACTAAGTATCATCACCTCATTCCATGACAATATGAAAGGCACAATTCAGTATAGCGGTGCCTCATCAGACCCCTTTCCTATCCTGAGTGGCGTTAAACAGGGCTGTGTTCTCGCACCTACACTATTTGGGATCTTCTTCTCCCTGCTGCTCACACATGCGTTCAAGTCTTCAGAAGAAGGAATTTTCCTCCACACAAGATCAGATGGCAGGTTGTTCAACCTTACCCATCTTAAGAGCGAAGACCAAAGTACGGAAAGTCCTTATCAGGGAACTCCTCTTTGCTGACGATGCTGCATTAACATCCCACACTGAAGAGTGTCTGCAGAGACTCATCGACAGGTTTGTGGCTGCCTGCAACGAAGTTGTCCTAACCTTCAGCCTCAAGAAAACGAACATCATGGGACAGGACATCAGAAATGCTCCATCCATCAATATCGGTGACCACAGTCTGGAAATGGTTCAAGCGTTCACCTACCTAGGCTCAACTATCACCAGTAACCTGTCTCTCGATGCAGAAATCAACAAGCGCATGGAAAAGGCGTCCGCTGCTATGTCCAGACTGGCCAAGAGAGTGTGGGAAAATGGTGCACTGACACGGAACTCAAAAGTCCAAGTGTTTCAAGCCTGTGTCCTCAGTACCTTGCTCTACAGCAGCGAGGCCTGGACAACGTATGTCAGCCAAGAGCGACGTCTCAACTCATTCCATCTTTGCTGCCTCCGGAGAATCCTTGGCATCAGGTGGCAGGACTGTATGTCCAACGCAGAAGTCCGCGAGGCGGCCAACATCCCCAGCATATACACCCTACAGAGCCAGTGGTGCTTGAGATGGCTTGACCATGTGAGCCGCATGGAAGATGGCAGGATCCCCAAAGACACATTGTACAGCGAGCTCGTCATGGTATCAGACCCACCAGCCATCCATGCCTCCGCTTTAAAGACGTCTGTAAACGCGACATGAAGTCCTGTGACGTTGATCACAAGTTGTGGGAGTCAGTTGCCAGTGATCGCCAGAGCTGGCGGACAGCCATAAAGGCGGGGCTAAAGAGTGGCGAGTCGAAGAGACTTAGCAGTTGGCAAGAAAAAAGACAGAAGTGCAAGGAGAGAGCCAACTGTGTAACAGCCCCAACAACCAATTTTATCTGCAGCGCCTGTGGAAGAGTCTGTCACTCTGGAATTGGACTTTATAGCCACTCCAGGCGCTGCTCCACAAACCACTGACCACCTGCAGGCGCTTACCCATTGTCTCTCGAGACAAAGAGACCAAAGAGAAGATATCATTTATCTGAACTTTTTAAAATTTGGTTTAATTTGACTTTTTAAAATGATTCTGCTCACTTATCTGACTTTTTTTCTAATTTCTATTCTGTTCACAATTATATCACTTCACAACCCTGTTTACATGCATATGACATTGCAAAAATGACTATTAATTAAATACTTTTTCAGCTTTTGTGGCCCTGTCTTCTGCGCCTATCAGTTTTGACAGATTATGTGCGTTCTTCTATTGACTGCACTATGTGCTCTGTCCTTTAGGCATGAGTTAGACCACGCTGCAGAGTGACACTGGGGCCTACATCAAGAGGGAATCCCGTCTTTCCAGTGAAATTCTTGCCAGAAGCATTGCGGTAAGTAATGGGCACTTTAGGCCAAGGTCAGCAGTGAGTGCCACCATTTTGCCTCTAACTGCAAAGCACAAGTCAATGAGATATACTTCTCTGCACACTTTGGCACTTGAACAATTCCATCACAACTCATACCCAACTCAAAGAAATATGGCTGTGATTGTTTCAGGCCAATCATCAGAGCTCCAGGACACTGTTGCAGGAGTTCCTCAGAGTAGCAAACTCGAACCAAACACCTTCAAATACATCATCAATGACCATCCCTTTATCATAACCTCAGGAGCAGGGTTATTTACTGACTGCTGTACAGTGTTCGGCTCTAGTCACAACTTGTCTAATAGTGAAGCAGCCCATGTCAATCTTCGGCTGGGCCGAGAGCACATCTGAACTGAGTATGAAGAAGGGAGTTTGGTAAGTGAGTGAATTACAAGGGTTAATCTCTCAAGACCAGTTTTTATTATGTTTACATCTAACAATTAATTGAAATTCCTCTTTCAGTTAGAGGTAAGTTAGGTTTCTTGCAGTTTTAAACAGGGGTATACCAACACTCTGAGAGTATCTGTAGCTAGTTAATTAGGTAGCTAGCTTAAACTGGTTTCTGAGCTGTAGCAGAACTCTAGCGGAGCTGACACAGCATTGTTTTCAGAGTATAAATTCAGGGGATTCTCAGTGCTGCTTGTCTGCATTGAGTGCTGCTGGAGGGCACAGAGTGTGAAGAAGGGAGTTTGGTAATTGAGGGTCTTCGCTAAGGAGGGGAACTATAAACTAAGAAAAAAATAAATTTGAGTGCAGAGAGTGTAAAGTGGGAGTTTGGTGCGTGACGAAGGTCTGTCTTTCTTTTTTTCTTTTGGTCATTCTTTCTTCTACCTTTTTTCAGCCTCCAGTAGCTGCCTCTCTCTTTGGTACAGGGGAAGAAGTTGATTGGTGAGTAACTGGTAAGTTATTTTACTTCTCATTGTAATAACAAGTTTTTAAAGTTATGTTAAGGCAGGTCAGCTTGGCCAAGTGGAATGTACATCCTGCAGTATGTTGGAAGTCATGGACGCACCACGTGTCCTAGATGAACACATCTGCAGGAAGTGTCACCGGCTGCAGAAGCTTGAGCTCCAGGTTTGGAACTTGAGCGGTGGCTGGAGTCACTGTTGTGCATCCACGAGGCAGACGATTACGTGGATAGCACATTTAGACAGGTGGTCACACCGAAGGTTAGGAGCATGCAGACAGAGAGGGAATGGGTCACCGCCAGGCAGTCTAAGAGAACCAGGCAGGCAGCGCAGGAGTCCCCTGAGTCTATCTTGCTTACTAATCAGTTTTCCATTTTGGATACTGGTGAGAGCGATGGTTCCTCGGGGAAGTGCAGCCAGAGCAAAGTCTGTGGGACCACGGGTGGCTCAGCTGCACAGGAAGAGAGGAAGAAGAGTGGAAGAGCAATAGGTGATAGGGGATATGATAGTCAGGGGATCAGACAGGCATTTCTGCAGCAGTTAACGTGACTCCAGGATGGTGTGTTGGTGTGTTGCCTCCCTGGTGCCAGGGTCAAGGATATCATGGAGCAGCTGCAGGACATCCTTCCAGGGGAGAGTGAATAGCCAGAGGTTGTGGCCCACATTGGTACCAATGACATAGGTAAGAAGAGGGATGAGGTCCTGAAAGCAGATTTTAGGGAGTTAGGAAAGAAATTTAAAAGAAGGACCTCCAAAGCAATAACCCCAGGATTACTCCCAGTGCCACGTGCTGGTGAGCATAGGAATAGGAGGATTGATCGATTGAACATGTGGCTGGAGAATTGGTGTAGGGGGAAGGGCATCAGATTTCTGAGGCATTGGGACTGGTTCTGGGACAGGTGGGACCTGTACAAGCTGGACGGGCTACACCTTAACAAGACCGGAATTAATATCCTCACAGGAAGATTTGCTAGTGTTGTTGGGGAGGGTTTAAACTAGCTTGTCAGGGAGATGGGAACCTGAGAGATAGCTCAAATTGGAAGGAAGTAAAGCTGGTAACAGGAAGTAGAAAAGTAGCAAGTGACATTAGAAGGCAGGCAAAACAAAGGCGAGCATCAACTAGGCTTAGAATGCAGAATAATGTCATGAAGGCAAAGTTAAGGGCATTCTACTGCAATGCACGCAGCATTCACAACAAGGTAGATGATTTAAAGCTCCAAATAGAGGTAAATGGATATGATTTAATTGCCATTGCGGAAACGTGGCTTCAGGGTGACCAAGACAAGGAACTGAATATTCAAGGATACTCGACATTTAGGAAGGACAGGCAAAAAGGAAAAAGAGGTGGTGTTGCGCTGATAATAAGGGATGGGATCAGTACATTAGTAAGGGAGGATCTCAGATCGATAGAACAAAATGTGGAATCTGTTTGGGTGGAGCTAAGAAACAGCAAGGGGCAGCAAACATTGGTAGGAGTTGTTTATAGGACACCAAACAGTAGTGGAAATGTGGGACATGGTATTAATCAGGAGATTAAAGAAGTATGTAGCATGGGTAATACAGTAATAAGGTTGATCTCAATCTGCATATAGACTGGGTAAACCTAATGAGCACTAATGCTGTGGAGGACAAGTTTCTGCAGTGTGTTAGGATGGTTTTCTAGAGCAGTATGTTGAGGAACTGACTAAAGAACAGGCTATTTTAGATCTAGTTTTATGTAATGAGAAAGGGCTAATTAATAATCCTGTTGTAAAAGAACCTTTAGAGATGAGTGACCATAATATGATAGAATTTTACATTATGTTTGCAAGTGAGGTAGTTCAATCTGAAGCCAGGGTGTTAAATTTGAGCAAAGGAAATTATGAAGCTAGGAGGGGCAAATTGGCTGAGGTGGATTGGGAAAATACATTAAAAGGTATGACAGTACATAGGCAATGGATAGTCCTTAAAGAAATATTATATAGTTTACAGTAACTATACATTCCTCAAGGCACAAAATCCCCAAATGCAAAGGCAGTCAACCGTGGATAACAAAGGAAGTTAAGGATTGTATGAGATTAAAAGAAAAGGCCTATAAAGTTGCCAGAAATAGTAGTAAACCTGAGGCTTGGGAGGATTTTAGAATACAGCAAAGGAGGACCAAGAAACTGATAAAGAAAGGGAGAAGAAGATATGAATGTAAAGTAGCCAAAAATATAAAAACGGACTGTAAAAGCTTCTACAGGTACATAAAAAGGAAACATTTGGCTAAGACAAATATAAGTCCATTACAGGCAGCGTCAGGAGAATTTATAATTGGGAATAGAGAAATGGCAGAGAAACTAAATGATTAATTTGTGCCCGTCTTCACTGAGGAAGATACAAGAAATCTCCCAGAATTAGAGATGCAAGGGATTAGGGGAAATGAGGAATTGAATGAAATTAGCATTAGTAAGAAGGTTGTATTGGAGAAATTAATGGGGCTGAAGGTCGATAAGTCCCCAGGACCTGATATTCTACATCCCAGAGTACTGAAAGAGTACTTTGGAGATAGTGGATGCATTGGTGATCATCTTCCAAAATGCTACAGATTCTGGAGTGGTTCCTGCAAATTGGAAGGTCGCAAATGTCACCCCACTATTTAAGAAGGAAGGGAGAGAGAAAACAGGGAATTACAGAGCTGTTAGCCTTACATCAGTCATTGGTAAAATACTAGAATCTATTCCAAAGGATGTGATAAATGGACACTTGGATAATAATGATCTGATTGGGCATAGTCAATATGGATTTATGAATGGGAAATCATGTTTGACGAACCTGTTGGAGTTTTTTGAGGATGTTTCTAACAAAATTGAAAAAGAGGAGTCAGTGGGCATGGTATACTTGGATTTTCAGAAGGCTTTTGATAAAATCCCCCATAGGAGGTTGGTTAGCAGAATTCAAGCACATGGGATAGGAGGTAATATACTGGCATGAATTAAGGATTGGTTAACAGGCAGAAAGCAGAGAGTAGGAACAAACGGGTCATTCTCGCATTGCTAGGCTGTGACTAGTGGGGTACCGCAGGGATCAGTGCTTGGGCCTCAGCTGTTCACAATATATATCAATGATTTGGATGTGGGGACCAGAGGTAGAATTTCCAAGTTCGCAGATGACACAAACTAGGTGGGAATGGGTGTTGTGAGGAAGATAGAAAGCAGCTTCAAGGGGATTTGAACAGACTTAGTGAGTGGTCAAGAATGTGGCAGATGGAATATAATGTGGAAAAATGTGAGCTTATCTACTTTGGTAGGAGGAGCAGATATGTAGAGTATTTCTTAAATAGTAAGAGACCAGAAATAATAGATGTACAAAGAGACCTGGATGTCCTTGTCAATAAGTCACTGAAAGCTAACATGCAGGTGCAGCAAGCAATTAGGAAGGCTAATGGTATGTTAGCCTTTATCCCAAGAGGATTTGAGTACAGGAGTAGTGAAGTCTTGTTTCAATTGTAGAGAACCTTGGCTAGACCGCACTTGGAGTACTGCGTGCAGTTTTGGTCCCCTTACCTTAGGAAGGCTATTATTGCCATAGGGGGAGTGCAATGAAGTTTCACCAGACTTATTCCCAGGATGGCTGGTCTGTCCTATGAAGAGAGATTGGGGAAACTGGGCCTGTATTCTCTAGAGTTTCGAAGAATGAGAGGTAATCGCATTGAAACCTACAAAATACTTAAAGGTATAGACAGGATAGATGCAGCTAAGATGTTTCCCCTGGTTGGGGAGTCTAGAACCAAGGGACACAATTTCAAAATAAGGGGGAAACCACTTAGGACAGAGATGAGGAGAAATTTCTTTGCTCAGAGGGTTGTGAATCTTTGGAATTCCCTACCCTAGAGGGCTGTGGAAGCTCAGTCATTGATTGTGATTAAAGCAAAGATTGACAGACTCCTAAATACAAATGACATAGGGGGATATGAGGATAGTGTGGGGAAAAGGCATTGAAGTGGATGATCAGCCATGATCGTATTGAATGGTGGGGCAGGCTTGATGGGCTGTATGGCCGACTCCTGCTCCTATGTTCCCTGTCCCTATGTTCCTATCTACAATTGGACTGACAAGCCAGCATTGTAGCATGCTCCTTCAGAGCAATGATTGGTGGATCATATATCTCCTATTTCTCACAGTCTTCTTCTGTCTTCATAATGGAGAAGATCTCTCTTTTCTGGGGCCTGAGTCAGCTGTAGTGTTTAAGAGACAGGTGCTTCTTGGTCTTTTGGAGAGGCATTTCCAAGTCTTCAGAGGACAGACTGGGTGCTCTGGAGGTGTGTTGTGACTGGTAGAGCCTGGCCACATGCCCAAACAACTTCTGACAATTATGACATATAGAAGGTTGAGTAATCATCCTTCTGACATGATTCTTTTGACCCGGTCACACTATCAAGTACAGCAAAGCCACCTGGTCCACAGCGTCAATATTTAACTGGTCTGCTTGCGAGGTTCTCTAGGTCTCTGTGCATACAAGAGAATTAGAGTGCTGCAAGTATTATATAGGTTATGTTTTGTTGGAGAATGTGATGATTATATCCAAGTCTATCATCACATCAGCCCAACCAACTGTGTCATACTTCTGGATACTTAGAAATGACTTGTGAATATGTACCCCACAGTTTCTTCGTTAATCTCTAGATTAGACAGATGTGGAAAAAGCACTGAGTGACTGGTCTTTTGTTTTTTTCAAGTTTGCTTACAAGTCCAAAGGGCTTCTACCACTGAAAATTTCAAGGGTAAAGTCAAGAATGTCATTTCTGCCAACAGAGCAATGTAATTTGTAAAAGTGAGGTCAGTGAAGGAATTGCAATTGACGTAGGCTCCATTCATTAGGAATGGGTTCTCCTTTCTAGGATCAAATCCAATGACTGCATCAAAGGAATTTGGAGTATTGAGACACCCTTGTTTGATACCAGCATTGATTGGAATGGCAGACTCTTGTCCCCTCTAATCCTGACTGAGCAGCTAGAAGCAAAGTAATTTTCCAGGTATCCCAAGGATGGAGAAAATTTACCCACAGACAGTTCCATAGACAGAGTCAAACACTGAGTTTAGATCAATATAAACCACACCTAACGGGCAATGATATTCTCCCCTAGTCTGTGCAAGCAGGTTGAGTGTCAATATACAATCAATCGTTGATCTGTCTAATGTGAAGCAACTTTGATCTTGTCGATGTAGAAGAGGTCCTAATCTGCTGAGAAGTGTATGAGCAAGCATCTCTCTAAAAAGGAATGGTGTCCCAATAATTTCTGCTATCAGTTCTGCTTTCTTTGCCTTTATAAAATAGGCAAAATAACCTCATGAATCCAATCTTACATAATAATTTTGAGGTCCCCTTACCAAGCAAGTTGGTGAAAGTAAACAATCACAGCATTCCCACCAGCTCCAAGAAGCTCAGCTGGCATATGAGAAACCTGGAGCCTTGTCCAGCTTCATACTTGTAATTGCCTTAGCAATTTTCTTTCATGACTGAAGCATTTCAGTGTCTGTTCTGTCAGGCACTGCCATGGAAGCCACTGCAACAGGAGAAGCTGGTGTACATTTACATAGGCTCCTGAAGTATTCTCTCCATTGTTTCATCTGTGCATTCTGCTTTGTCAACAGGGATTCATCTGAGATTTTTAAATAGGGGCAAGTATGGGTGCCTTGACATTCAGTCCTTCAAATATTGCAAATGCATCTCTGGTTCAGTTATCTTAGAGAGCATCTTCAGCTTTGTCTAGAACTTTGTCATGCCAGGCTCTTTGATTGTTCCTTATTGCTCACCTTCTTTATGAGTTAAGCTCTCTGTAGTTCCATGTTGTTTGAAAGGCAGACAGCACAACTTCTTTCAATGATTTCTAGAGTATGTGAAGACTGGATAGGCTAGGGTTGTTTTCCTTAGAGCAGAGAAGGCTGAGTGGGGACCTGATTAATGTATACCAAATTATGAGGGGCATAGATAGGGTAGATAGGAAAAAACTGTTTCCCCTAGCGGAGATATCACAGTGGGGCGGCACAGTGGCACAGTGGTTAGCACCGCAGCCTCACAGCTCCAGCAACCCGGGTTCAATTCTGGGTACCGCCTGTGCGGAGTTTGCAAGTTCTCCCTGTGACCGTGTGGGTTTTCGTCGGGTGCTCCAGTTTCCTCCCACAGCCGAAGACTTGCAGGTTGATAGGTAAATTGGCCATTAGTAAATTGCCCCTAGTGTAGGTAGGTGGTAAGGAATATGGGATTACTGCAGGGTTAGTATAAATTGGGTGGTTGTTGGTCGGCACAGACTCGGTGGGCCGAAGGGCCTGTTTCAGTGCTGTATCTCTAAATAAAATAAAATTTAAAAAAATAACCAGAGGGCATAGATTTAAGGGTAAGGGGCAGGAGGTTTCGAGGGGATTTGAGGAAACATTTTTTCACCCAGAGGGTGGTTGGAATCTGGAACACACTGCCTGATGAGGTGGTAGAGGCAGGAATCCTCACAACATTTAAGAAGTATTTAGATGAGCACTTGAAACGCCATAGAATACAAGGCTACGGGCCAAATGCTGGAAAATGGGATTAGAATAGATAGGTGCTTGATGGCCAGCACGAACATAATGGGCCGAAGGGCCTGTTTCTGTGCTGTATAACTCTGTGACTCTATAAAGCCTCTCCATCTTAGCTGACCTCCTTGATCCAAGAATTCTTGGAGGGCGTCGCAGTCCCACCACATAAATGCCAGTCAAATGAATAGTTCCAACAAGAAAAGGCCCAGTCAGTTCCCTGATCTTTCCTAGCACCACCATCATCACCACGTTCTCCACCACCAACATCCTAGGAGCCACCAATGGCCATAAGTCTAACTGAACCAATAACAATGTGCTACAAGAGTAGGGCAGATACTGGGCACCCTGCAGTGACTGGATCATCTCCTGACCCTTTAAAGCCTGTTCAATGACTGCAAGGCTCAAGTCAGCAGTCTAATGGATGGCTATAGCTGCTGTAACACTCAAGAAGCTCAACATCATTCAAGACAGAGCAGTCTGCTTGATCAGCACCCCAGTTACTGGACTCATAGCCATCTTTCCATGAGCAGTGTACTGTGGCTGCAGTGTATAACATTTACAGGATGTAGTGCAGCAACCCATCAAGTTTACTTTGATGGCACCTTCCAGTTCTTGCACCTCCACCACCTTTGCTATCTTCGTCATCTAAGAACTTTATTTTTTAAATATGTATTTTTCCTTCACATTAACAACCAACTTCAATACAATCAAAATTTCTGTTTTAATTTCCTTGACCTTTAACGATCTCAACTGACAAACAACATTTAGCTTAGAAATCTTCCTTGTTATTCTAAGTTATTCTAAATATACTCCAAAGGGTGCCAAATTACAGTACTTACTCTGGCAGTCTTGACAAGATGCCTGCACTGATGGAAGTTAGTGCATCATTCATTCGAAATACAGTTTGGCCCTTCTGAAACCAGGTGACCACTAGCTCTATGATCAATAAACCAACGAAATAGGGTGTCGCCTACAAAACAGAATCCAGAATTTTTGTTAATTCATCTTTTGCTCTAGCAATTTATCTACATCACTGAGCTGCTAATGAGTGACTTACAGTAGCAAAAGAATTATATTTCAGGTATTCAAGGATTTCCTTCATGTTAATCTTTTTAAGACTAATGGCTGCAACAGATTATACAGTAGAGATGATGCATTTAGTGTTTGGTAGTTCAAGGTGGCAATAATAAGAAAAAGCTTATACATTAGTAATTGTGGAATTCATTTTATAATTTGAGAAATCACAATGATGAGCCAAAGCGCAGGACCCAACAAGCTTTAAAAGAATAAGTGAGAAACAAGTTAAGCAACAATAATCAGATGGCACCAAGTTTGAGCTTCAAAGGGTTAAAGGAGAAAGGAAAGCCTGAGGAAATAAGGAGTTCCATCATTTTGAAATGCTAAAACAGAATAGTTTTGAGTTGAAGACTGAGTCCTAATGTGTTACAAGTGAGAAAGGCTTGTAATTACACTGCATAATACTGGGATGCAAACATTTAACACTTTGATCCAAACTTTTCTTAGCCTGAAAATAAATGGGTTAATACTTCTGCAAAACTAGTGGAGGGAGAAATTTTAGTCAAAGGTATTCAGCATTTGTAGACTTGTATTCATTCAGCAGAATTTCAAGGTATACATACTTTAGGATCAATTTAACAAAGATGTTTATAGAAGTGTAATAAAGATGGCTTTCCGAAATTACTCAGTACCTCATTTATATAGCACCTATTTTAACGTGTTTAAAAAGTAGCTGGAACTGAAGTTTAATAGAAACTGTGACAAGTATCGAAGCTACTTCAATGCACTCACGGCTGCTTGTCATTTCTTTACCAGCAGCTTTTAGTGTCCTCTTTATCAACTCAAGGACAAAAATTTAGATTCTCATTGCTCCAAATTGAACATAACAGTGTTAATGGCTCAACTAAAGATACACAATGAAAGAATATATGTATATTGCCCATTAAGTTCATTATGTTCAGTAGTGATTTCAGCATTATGCTCCTGCATTTTAGATAGTCTTTGTACAGTTCTCCAAATAAATTACACTTATTTGGTTGATAACATAGTTACAATGTTCACAACATAAAAATACAAATTAATTGTTAATTAAAAATTAGTTTAGTCTTACTCGTCCACCAACTGTACTCATCTTCAGAAGCTCCTGTCTGAAATTAAAGGCACAGTTAATGTAAGCCTGATTTTTGATGGTTATTTAGCACAACTCCATCTTACAACCTCTCAATCTCTGGTGCCTTCAGTCTTGAAATTCATTTCATTGGTTTCAAGCCTAGAATTTCTCTTCATGTCTATCTGTATGTCAGAACAGGTTTTTACCTCAAGGTTCTGTAAAATTTTGGGGAAATGCAGATTTTTAAAAAAATTGTTGAATTTTTCTACTCATCATTTTTGTCACGGAGTATCAACATCTTAGAGGTCAAAATGCGTCGAGTTACAATTCAGAGTAAAGCTCTCTCTATTCAACCCCCAAAATATGTTTTATAATCCTACCTCAGTAAACTTCCACAGTCCCTCCTGACATGACCTGAGTCTATTTGAATCTCTAACATTCTATCTCCTTCTAACTGAAAGAATGATTTGCATTGACATAGTGCCATTCACAACTTCAGAACATCCCAAAGTGCTTTACAACCAATGAAATGTAGTCACTATTGTAATGTAGGAATTTCACCAGAAACAGCAATATTACAATGACCAGATGATCTGTTTTAGTGCTGTTAGTTCCAGGGTAAATAATGGCCTGATCACTGAACTGAACTCCCCAGCTCCTCTGTAAAATAGTGCCATGGGATCTTTTACATCCACTTTCGGGGGCAGATGGGACCTCAGATTAATGTCCTATCTGAAAGTAGGAAACTCCGACAGTCCAACATTCCCTCAGTACTACACTCCAGTGTTATCCAAGATTATATGTTCAAGTCATTGGAGTGACACCATTATGGTCTTCCTGACATTGCCAGTCATGTCAGATTGTTAGCAGTTTTGTGCTGTAGACCCATACCCACCAGGAACTGGGTTTTAACTATCCAAACGCATTTCAGAGGATATACATTGACAACAAAAAGGTAAGATGTTGATTCCAATGCCTTGGAGCAGATTCAAAAGAAGAGAAAGAAGTAATTTTGCCACATCATCGGGGGATTACAAGCCTAGTTTTATGCAACCTGCCCTGTATGTTGAGTAAGATGATTTTACGCTTTTACACCATGTGAATTTGCTCTGGAAAGGGCAGTTGTTTCCTTGAAAAAGAAGTTCTTCTAAGAACTCCTTTTTCAAGGAAAGAACTCTTTTCAAAGCAAATTCACATGGTGTAAAACTGTAAATTCATCTTACTCAACGTTACCGCTCTCACCAGGAAAACCATCAAACAACTTTTTCTGCCCTGTATGATTTACCATTTAAGCCCTGGTATCATTCTGGTGAACCTGAGCTGTACCCCTTCCAAGGTCAATATATCTTTCTTGAGGTTCAATGCTCAAAACAGAATGCAGTACTCTAGAAAGGCTCCAACCAAGGCTGTAATTGAAACATGTTTTTCTGTTGAATAAGGACATTATTTTAATCAAGATTTTAATTGCTATATTAATTTAACATATTTTGGTATTTTAATCAGATAACTGATTACTTATCTCATAAGAAGATACATAATTTAATTATGTGTTATTTTTCTGCTGGTCTTCTTTCCTCCGCTTCTCAATCTGTATCCTCATGCTGGGACACAGCTAGCTGGACACCAGCCATTCTTCAATTGTACAGCTCAAAGTTTTCAAATGGGGTCCCCCAAACCCTGGGAGACTCAGAAGAGGACCCCACACAGTTCCTGAAGTCAGTAGTTTTCTGATCATCTGGCATCACATTTCTGAAGTGTCCTAAACTTATGCATTTATTGGCATATTATTTGTGTTGTTCCACATCAATTAAAATATCATGCAATTGTTGCACTTTGTTTTTTTATTAGAATTTATTAGAATATTACAGCGCAGTACAGGCCCTTCGGCCCTCGATGTTGCGCCGACCTGTGAAACCATCTGACCTACACTATTCCATTTTCATCCATATGTCTATCCAATGACCACTTAAATGCCCTTAAAGTTGGCGAGTCTACTACTGTTGCAGGCAGGGCGTTCCACGCCCCTACTACTCTCTGAGTAAAGAAACTACCTCTGACATCTGTCCTATATCTATCACCCCTCAACTTAAAGCTATGTCCCCTCGTGTTTGCCATCACCATCCGAGGAAAAAGACTCTCACTATCCACCCTATCTAACCCTCTGATTATCTTATATGTCTCTATTAAGTCACCTCTCCTCCTCCTTCTCTCCAACGAAAACAACCTCAAGTCCCTCAGCCTTTCCTCGTAAGACCTTCCCTCCATACCAGGCAACATCCTAGTAAATCTCCTCTGCACCCTTTCCATAGCTTCCATATCCTTCCTATAATGCGGTGACCAGAACTGCACGCAATACTCCAGGTGCGGTCTCACCAGAGTTTTGTACAGCTGCAGCATGACCTCGTGGCTCCGAAACTCGATCCCCCTACTAATAAAAGCTAACACACCATATGCCTTCTTAACAGCCCTATTAACCTGGGTAGCAACCTTCAGGGATTTATGCACCTGGACACCAAGATCTCTCTGTTCATCTACACTACCAAGAATCTTCCCATTAGCCCAGTACTCTGCATTCCTGTTACTCCTTCCAAAGTGAATCACCTCGCACTTTTCCGCATGAAACTCCATTTGCCATCTCTCAGCCCAGCTCTGCAGCCTATCTATGTCCCTCTGTACCCTACAACATCCTTCGGCACTATCCACAACTCCACCGACCTTAGTGTCATCCGCAAATTTACTAACCCACCCTTCTACACCCTCTTCCAGGTCATTTATAAAAATGACAAACAGCAGTGGCCCCAAAACAGATCCTTGCGGTACACCACTAGTAACTAAACTCCAGGATGAACATTTGCCATCAACCACCACCCTCTGTTGACATTGGCCGGAATTTTACCGGCATTAACCGTGTCTCTTCGGAGGTGTCCGGATGGTAAAATGAAGCGCGATGACGTCGGGCCGTGTCCCCGGTGTCATTACCCGCAGACGTCATTTTACCAACGTCGGAAGTCGGGCGTGAGCGAGTCTGCGCTCTCTGCCCGAATACAAGTCATTGAAAGGTAATTGATTTCGTTTACAAAGCAATTGACTACAATTTTACGTATGAGGTCTGATTTAACATCCGTAAATCGGCTCGTGGGGCGTGTCGACCAGCCGGCAGCTACATAAGGGCGGCAGGCATTGATTCAGGAGGGAGTTGGAAGCACAATTTTCAGTTTTACTCTGAAATAATTTTAATGCTATTTGTATATCCTGACAAGGTGTGTGACTTGCAACTAGTGCTAAAGGATTCATCTGAGTGTTCTGCACTGCTGATGGGGACCCATCAACTTTGATTTATGTGGTGAAAGGAAGGGGATCTCGTGAGCCAGTCCTAACTGCTAGAAGTTAATACCTGTGGTCAGAGCATCTGGTAAGTAGTACAGCAATGGGAATTGTTCAATGTGGAGGTGGATCATCAGATGAGGAGGACCTTGCCCCTATGAGGGACAGAAGGACAAATGTGCAGGGGAACGTGCAACAAGCTGACCCAGTGCACCATCGTGATGTGGGAGGGACAGCAGGTGGGAGAGTTGCCCATTCGCGAACACATGTCAGGATACATGTCTACCCACCAGGAAGGGCATACTGGCTGCGTCTGAGCTACCTGCAGCTGTCAGATCACCAGTGCAGAAGAAGACTGCGGCTGTCACAGGAGACTTTTTGAGATGTTGGCAGTGGATGTTTCCTCAAACTGTATCGGAGGCCATCCAATGCCAGTCGCTCTAAAGGTTACAATTTCTCTTAACTTCTATGCGTCTGGCTCATTCCAAGCCTCAGCAGCAGACTTGTGCGGAGTCTCACAAGCAGCAGCGCACCACTGCATCAAGGTTGTGACTGATGCATTGTTCCAACGTGGTAACCAATTCATCACGTTCAAGGCGGACAACACTTGTGAGGCTGAGAGAGCCAGAGGCTTCAGCACTATATCTGTGTTTCCAATGAAACAGGGCGTGATTGACTGTACTCATGTGGCCTTCAGAGCCCCAGCAGGTCAGTTGGGGCACTGATTAACCACAAGAGAAACCATTCAATGAACGTTCAGCTCGTCTGAGATCATCGTCAGAGAATCATGCAGGTGTGTGCACGTTACCCTGGGATTTGTCATGATGCCTTCATTCTCCGAAACTCCCACGTACCTGTACTTTTCAGTCCTCCTGACAGAATGGAGGGATGGATACTTGGCAACAGGGGTTATCCTCTGAAGACATGGCTCATGACACCAGTGAGGAATCCAAGGGGTCATGCGGAGGAACGATAGAATGAGAGCCTTGCGGCTATCACAGTGACCATCGAACAAACTATAGGCCTGCTTAAGATGAGGTTCAGGTGTCTTGACCGCTCAGGTGCAGCACTGCAGTACGCACCTTCAAGGGTTGCAAGAATAATTGTCGTCTGCTGTGCCTTGCATAATGGAGAGGCACTGGAGAAGGATCAGTGTCAGCATGATGTGGCATCAGATGACGATGATATTTCTGATGATGAAGCTGGATACCACTGACTTAATGGTCATGGAGAGGAAGCTGAATTTAATTTGGATCTAGGTGCTAGATAGACAAGGGTGTCTTTAAGAGGCAGACGTTTCCATTGAGAGTCTGTAAATTTTCGCACAATTGGGATTACCATATGACAAGACTAATTGTGAGGCTCTGAAAGGGCAAATTCACTCACCTTCACGGGGAGAGAGAATGCAACGATGCAATCCTTCACATCATGAGGAACGCCACCCAGGTGTGAGACCTCACATGTTGAACTACTTTTGTTGAGCAACGATGTTGGAATTGACTTCAGGAAAGCCATGACAAAATCTCAGAGAACCCGATTTTATTACAATATTTTATAACACATTCAAATAAAAAACCTTTCAATTCACCCTGTGAACCATTAGTGATGTTAAAGTGATTTCTTAAATCTTTTCCGAGTGCTCTTTCGGGTGCATGATCCCTCGCCACCAGACACACCAGAGGCAGGTGGCTGAACTGTTTGCTGCCCTGCTTCTGATGACTTTGGTGAACACCCTCTGCTTGCTCGCAGCCGTGAGGGCCCCGGCATCTCAGGGTTCTCCTGAGAAATCTCATGAGTACCCTATAACACCCTGGGATTTCGCTGATCACATGTCCCTGGCAGAGGGAGCAAGGAGCTGGAGGATGTATCAGAGGCGCCCTGAGAGGAGCTCCCATATGCGATCTGCTGCCCTTGTGCCCTCCTGAGGCTCGGACGATCCACAATGGTGACATCAGAGGGATGAGCGGCCTCGACCTGGCGCCAGAGCATCAGATTCTGCTCTCTGGGGCTCTGGTCCAGGGAGTCCACAATCGATCTGACATCACGAAGTGCATCCAGAACTGGCCCTTTCACTGCAGCCGCCAATCTGTCAATGGGGGAAGCCAGATGTTCAATTCCCTGAGAGTGAGCAGAAATCATACACTGGATGGATGTAGCCAGAGTTTGATTAATTGCGCGCATTGTCTCAGGCAGCTTTGCCAGATTTTCAAGGACCGCTTGCTGCACCTGCAACATCTCCCGCCGAATGGATGTTCTCAAAGGCATGTCATCAGCTTGCTGCTCTGCACTGGCCTGGCCTCCCACACTCCTCCAACTGTGTGAGGCATCGGCCGATTCTGCCTCCGGTGGCTGGCCTGACACCTGTGCTGTGCTGACACCCGGATGTGAAATCGAATCCACGGACATGCAAATCCCAACCGCGGTGTCTGTATCTGCGCTGGTGCTTGGTGCGTCGCGAGGATGTGACGGTGCGCCCTCTGAGGCGCCCTCCGAGGCGCCCTCCTCAACCTCAGAGGTGGTTGGTGGTACAACTGAGACGCTTCCTGTTCCATGCAGTCGGTCACCTGCTGGGAAAATCACATTGATCAGTTTGATCAGAAAGCCAGAGTGGAAAACATGTATTTGAGTCCATTATGGTCACATCAGTGTAATGGGACTTTTGAGGGCCTAATTATGTTCATTAGTAGCTCATAACAACATTGGCCCATCAACACTCCCCCACCCTGCCCCCTCCCCCCCAAAATGCACTAATACACCACTTTCTGGATCACTCACGATCATGGCCATGTCCACTGGCCTCGCCATCTGCTGTGGCTCGTCCTCCTTCCTCCCCTGCTATCATCAATGCGTCCTCCTCCATTCTACTGAGGAATGCTGGACAGGCCACGCCACCACCTGTCCAGGACCTCTCTCGGGCGTTGAGTGCCCTCTTTTCCTAATGAAAGAAAAAAATTAGGTCAAACATTTGTGTGCGCATTTCACACAATCACCCAAATGGGTTGATGTGTATTTTAACTGCTGTGCCATTGCTGAGCGTGCCCTCATAAACCCCTCCTTAACGTTCATCTCACATATGCCCATCTTGCATCCCAATGCAAGGAGGCAGCCAGGCAATGATCATGCAGGGGTTCCACATTGCATCATGAATACAAATACACCCTCCCTTGACAAAATAACGATGAGATGAATGAGGAATGCCCCTTACCCGGGCAGAGCGAAGCAGGTCATTGAGGCGCTTGTGGCACTGTATCCATGTGCGCCGAACGACGCCACGGCTGCTGACCTCCTCCGCGACCTCCAGCCAGGCCCTCTTTGTCACTGTCGACGGTCGCCTTCTACCATCTGGGTTGAAGAGGATATCACGCCTCTCCTCAACCGCCTGAAGGAGGACCTTCAGTGAATCATCTGAAAAATGGGGGGCTGAGCGAGTGCTTCTCCCCTCCATGACTTCCTCCACCTGTGTTTAAATCTCTAACTCCTTCTGCACTAACAGAACTGTAGCCTCTCAATGAACCACAACTACTACTGCTGATTTTGAAACAATGAATGAGTACCTGGTCAATTTCATTGAGGTAAACATTTTTCAAGGGTTTACGTCAGACATTCCCGGATGTGGCTCCGCCCCCAATGATGTATATCTTCCCGCCCGCACGAGCAGATTCAGGTCTCAGTTACATCGTGGGGCCGCTAATTGGCTGCCCCGCGCATGATGCTGGTGGATAGGAGAAGCAGCGCGGGAACGGAGGCCGCATCCGTTTCAGTTCCACCCCTGCCGGAGCCAGCGATTACGGTAAAACTCCGGCCATTGTCTTTCAGAAGGTAGGTCACCATGAGTGCATCTATTTGCAGGAGCCCCACAAGTACCTTAATATTGGCAGTGTACCCCCACCCAAAATTTGAAAACCACTGTTATGGCCAGGTGAAGAGGGGGTCTCAGGCTTCCCTTTCGCCCCTTCTCCAATTTGACCAAAACAGAGTTTATCGTTTTATAACACAGTGGTTGAGTTTATCACCTCCGTGACCACTTGCCCCTGTTCCTCTAATGTAATTACAAAAGAACCAAACAGGTTTTGTTGAGTTTAAACAAGTGTTACCAACGAAGCAGGAGTAATGCACTGTCAGTTCAATCCCATTACTCCACAGGTCACAGCATAGTATTAAAGTTTCCCAACTACAAGAAATTAGCCAACTTAATCACTTTATTAACCCCCAAAATAAAACATACCAAACTAGGTATCTTTAAACAAAAACAAATTAACAATTTATTGATAAACTAAATCTTAAACAATACTGAGACAAATCTATGTGTAAAAAGACTTTATAACTTCTTTTTCTCCTAACCCTCATGCACACACACATACATTCAAAAGCCAACAGTTAACCGGTTCGAAATGATGTTATAAATTAGAGCTGCTTCTTCGAAACAATAAAACAACTGGGTTGTAAGTCTTGGTGGGTTACGTTCCTGCTTCGGTGAGGTGTCTCGGAGTCGAATAGTCAAATGCCACTCAAAGTCTTCAGGCGAATTTGATGAACAGCCTGTAACGGATAGGCGTTCACGGCACTTCGGCTGCAGTAGGCATTACACTGATCTTTCAACGAGGAGTATAGCAACAGCTCTATTTAAATTTTTGAATTACCAGTCTATCAGTAAAAACTTTACTGAGTTTTCAGAACTCCCAGAAACACGAAAGGCAACAGAAAGTCAATCCTGAGGCAAAGACCTCTTAGAAACTGGAAGTAAAAAGGAATTTGCTACCTCCAATAATGCAAATATTCCTTCCCAAGGTTCTTTTCCTCTTTACACAAGACACAGCTTGTAGACCAATGTAGATTTTCTGCTGAAAGAGACAAAAGGCTGAATTTTACACCCCCCCAAAGAGCAGGACGGTAGTGGGGGGAGGCGGAAAATGAAGTGGGATGCCCGGGGGCCCCTTCCCGACCTGCTCCTGCCTTCGCCGCCACTTTACGCAGGACGGTGACAGTGAAAAACAGCCCACCTGCCCCAGGCCAATCAAGGCCCTTAGTAGCCAGTTAACAGCCACTTAAGGGCCTCCGCCCGCCGCCATGGGGATTTTACCCTTGGCCAGTTGGGCGGCCCAGGCCCGAGAAAAGCCACCTGACAAAAGCAGGCAGCTTTCTGACAGTCTGGTGGGGCACGGGGGGCGGGGGGTCCTCATGATCAGGCACCCTGTGCCCAATCGAGGGCTGCCTTCGATGCCCAAACCACCCCCAACACACCCCCTGTCCTCGCAATCAACCATCCTTGCCTCGCCGAGGCCTAACCAATCACCCCCGGGGAAGGCCCCAAAAACATACCTTTTCCTGGGGTCATCCTTCCTCTTCTTCTCAAATTACTAAAAATACACTTAACATTCGTGCATACATCCACACACACACACACACACACACACAGATAGATTACAGAGGGAAAACAGATTTGGTGGTTGGATTAAAGTCCGGAATAAATGGAATTTAAATATGGTATATTAGTCCCATAATCCTCAGCTGAAATTGCAGTCCTGAAGTCCTCGCTGGGCCACATGTACAGCTGTGGGCTTGCTTTTGTCAGGGCTCCTGAAGGCAGAAGAGGGGTTTGATTCTTGTCCCCTGGTTGCTGGCTGCGGCGGTCTGCAGGCTTGGGGAGTTTCCAAGTTGCAGCCGGGTCTTCTCTTGATATTTAATGGGGAGAGAGGGAGAGAGAAAAACCTGCTTCATTGATGGTTTTTCAGTTACTCTTTCTCTACTTTTTGTGTGACAAAGCTTACAGTCTCTCCAGAGCTGTGCAGGCAGTCACATGACACTATCAAGTCCCTTTGTTCTTCTAAGGAGGTTTCTCTGGAATCTTCTCTGAGGTTCAAGGTGCTACACCTCAAGATGTCCAGTCATACTTGGAGGGGTTGGCTCTTTCAAAGTCAATGGGTGTAGATGGCTGTGACGACCGTGTTGATAGGCCATTCTAGGTAATTTAATCATTGAGAGCACCCCATTGTTCTGGCTAGGCTGAAACAGGATATGTTGTCTCCAGTTTGATCTTTTGGTGTTTCAATTGTAAATTGCAGTGGCTATCTTGGCTGCCAGTTTTTTAAAAAGTTACTTTTGTGAGACTTTTCCATTAAAAGTCTAATGTAAGGTTCCAACCCATTAAATTAATATTTCCCCTTTGGTATATAGGGTCTTCATGACATCACTGATGTACAGTTACTATTCGGGTATTCAGTAATGTGGGAAATCATAGTCAATTCCAATCTTACCCTCTCCCAGAATCCATATATGCACTTCACAGCAAGAGTTATTGAATAACAATCAGGATTGGAAACCCTGGCTGATTTTCCCCCTCCCTAACCCAAATTCAGTGTCTCTACTCCTTAGCTGGATGACAGAAGCCAACTCAGCCCAGATGTGAGAAGAAAGCTTCGTATCTCTGTATCACACTGGTTGGTGCAATTACCTATTGAGCCATTGAGATATTAAAGATACATTTTTAAAATCAATAATTTGGTACCAGAATTGTAATACTGGCATTCAACCAACAAAAGCAATTAAATTATTGCTTTGAACAATATCGTACATGATGTAAATTAGTTTTTCCATATGTAATCATAAATTACCTTTGTGAGTTAATAGCTAGGAGTAAATATGAAGTAAATACATGGCTACAGCTTATAAATTTAAATTTGCATCATCAGGTTTATGGTCTAGTTTCTTTATTTATTCAGTCATTTTATGAGCATTCTTCACGATTACCCTTAAATGTTAATGACATCATTAACAAATGTTACGCTTTATGCATCTGCATATTTTATACTGCAAACAAGCAATTCCTACAAGATTTACAAGATGAGCTACAACAGTTACCAGGAATGAAACAATGCAGCTTTCCTTTATTTAATTACCAAATTTATGCAGCAATAATTACAATAGTAGAAGAAATATTTGGATGAATTTTATTCTGGCAATGGGGGTCCCGGCAGCAGGTCAGAGATGGGAGGGAATACCCTGCCTCGGCTTTCAGTCAGCCCCCCGTTGCAATTCCACGGAGTGCAGGCAATTAACTGCCTGCCATTGGTGACAATGTCCCTTTAAGGAACGAGATCCCACCTCCAGAATTCCCAGCCAATCGAAAGGCTGGCAGCTGTGCAGTATGGGCAGTGCCACTGGGAGTGGTGGTCATTGCCGTTATTGCAGGAGACTCTGCATCTGCAGTACCAAAGACGTTGGAGACCCTGGGACAGGGAAGTGGGGTTGAGGTCACCAAGATAATTCAAGCAGACCCCATCGACGGGGTGGGATGGGGGTGGGGGCAGCTGGTGAGGGTTGTGGGGGGGGGATGTAATCTTCCCAGGGGAAGATGATGATTGCTGCTATGGGGAGGGGGACCCTGCATTTCCCCCAAAGGAGGGACCCCAACCCCGCTAGATGGCAGCCAGGTTTTACCTGGCAGCATCTCCCTGCAATAGCTGGCCTTCTATTAAATTGAGGTGCAATCGGGATAAGGCCCTTAACTGACCATTAATTGGCCACTTAAGGGCCTCAATTGGCCTGGAAGGCCATCCTCGGCCTCACCCGGGGTGGGAAGGCCATACTTGGCCTCACCCAAGGCAGGAAGGCTGTCATCGGCCTTTCCCACCTTAAATTGGAAGGCATTGGTAAGGCGATGGGCACTCCACTTCCCACCTTCTGACGCAATTTTATGAGATCCCCTCCCCACCTCTGTTCCCATCCCTAGGGGGCCCATAAATTTTTTTGAATAAAACTTAATGTGTCCCAAGCAGTTACACCATTTGCTCTCCAGCCAAGGATATTAAGCAACAAAAAGGATTCAAAAATTTAAGAATCATGCAGGTACAAATATAAACAAAAGTGACCAAACCAGTAACAAATTCTACATGATTACAATAGAAGCAACCCTTCAACTCACTTACAATTATGAATTCAAGTTCAAAGGGCATTCACTGCAAAGGAAATTCAAGAAGGTAGCATTAGGTTACATGGGACAAGGTCAATAAAACAGCTGGTTTTAGGGCTACTGTCATCAAACAAGTCAGAAACTCTTCATTTAACCAAATTGCCTGTTTGGCAATACCCTACATGGAAATAAGACTGTGAGTTGGCCCTGATCTTTTCATAACTAAATATGAATTCTCTCTTCAAAGATAGCATTATGGATATAGAATTGATCGCAACACACCTTTCACTGTGTTATATTGTATTGTAGTTACTGGTAACAAATAAGGCTGTTCTAAGGTCATTCACTTGTCCAGTCTCCCCAGTGGAAAGCAAGTGCCAAGTGAATTATTAACCATTAAAAAAACAATTTTACTTTGTTTTCCCAGTTATGCACACTATTTCTTAAATGTGCCAGGAATCTGATCAATACACAACCCCTTTATATTTTAATCTTCTAAAGTATTTTTAATGGCTAGGCAATGACAGATGTTGGCTATTTTCTGCAGTCATGCTGCCAGTTATACACAGAGCACCCGTATCCTTACAAAATAAGGTTTCTTTAACATGGCAATATCAATTTATTTAAAAAAATAAACATAACTCATGATAGATTGTCCAATTGTACAACCATTGGCTAAGCAGGTTTCAGGAAATAAGCCAAGCTGTTACATAATGTAATGAAGCATCAAGGATCACTTGGAAAAAATCTGTTTTTTGACCTTTGTGCTAAAACAAGGTTAAAAACAAGCTCTTGCACAAAATTTCATTTCTGAATCTCTCTCATCTCTCACTCTCATAGGAAAGAGAAATTAGAAACAGTATCATACAAATAAATGTATAAATGAAAAAAATTGATTGCATGCAGTATTAAGCTAAGACTTGAGAGATAACAAAGTCATCTAAATAGCTCAGTATCATAAGTATATAAGTATTTGGTATTATGGTGAAAAAATAGAAATCTATAACCTACTGGCAACAATGGTTTCAAAAGGTTATTAGGATAGACCAGAATCTCATTAAAATTTGGTTCCATCTCATGCCAAGTCTCCCGAAAGTTACATTTTTGACAGACACAGAACACAGATAATTATAATTTAAATTATCAGTATTAAGTCCTTATCTGTTATTACTAGCAAGATGGTATTTATTTGTGTAGACATGCAGAGAAATTACATCATGGAGCCATGCCATTTGGCCCCCAATCCATGCTGCTGTTTAGCCTCCATCCAAACAGTCGTCTGAATCCCATGTGTATGTCCTGTTCCCATATTCCTTTATCTGCCCCTTTCTTTCAACCATCTATTTAATATGTATGAAATACACAAACAATTAACTTCTTGTGTGCAAGATAAAGTCTGTCACCCTGTCGAGCTGTTTGGATTGGCAAAATATTCATGAAATAGCCCTTTCAAAATTGTTGAAACACAATCCTATGTGACTGCTGAGGCAGGTTCATAACGCAACATGCACTACATCTTAGTGTGAATTTTTACAATGCAGTGTTTTGCAAAAGCAAGCTCATTGGCATTTCACAAAGGCCAAAGCTGGAATTTTCATTACGGGGTCGGCAACCTGACACCCCGGAACATTTCCGGGTCCCGACCTCGTAGCGTGTCAGTGACGGAACACTATTTTGAAATTCAAAGTTGTTAATTGCCCTGGGCCAAGTCCGGCATCCAGTTAGACATGCCAGAAGCATTCTGGAGGTGGGAACAGAACACTGAGGGCAATTTAAAAAGGCACGTGGCAGCCATGACTGGGCTTGCCATTGCCTTCAGTCCTGCAGCACCAGGGAGATTGGAAGGCCTGTGTCCAGGGGCGGTAGCACGTTTCTCTGATGGCTCCCTGGAGGCACTCATTGATGCAGTGTCAGAGAGGAGAGAGCTGGTCTTCATGGCCTCAGGAAGGAGAAATCTGCACAGCAAGGCCAAGAGGGCTTGGATGG
This sequence comes from Heterodontus francisci, assembly GCF_036365525.1. Taxonomy (NCBI): domain Eukaryota; kingdom Metazoa; phylum Chordata; class Chondrichthyes; order Heterodontiformes; family Heterodontidae; genus Heterodontus; species Heterodontus francisci. The sequence continues at coordinate 103,345,845 of NC_090372.1, read as the reverse complement.
AGGTGGCCAGAGGTCAACAGCCGGGGACTTGGCGTGGGACAACATTAAGAAGGGACCACCATAAGATCAGACCACCTTAAGAGCTGTAAGTGAAGATCACCAGAGGAAGTAATGTCACATCACACTTGACCAGGTAGTTATGGGTGGAGCCCGACAGAGTGAGATGTGTATAGATGTGCGTGTTCAGTAACTGTTTGTATTATACATTTTCAGCCCTGAAAAGTGCCCAGTCTACCTCAAATTACCCTGGAAGGATAATGTATCCCAAAATTTTGAGCAACATGTGAAGCTAACTGTTCCACGCTGCTACTATGCAGTAGCAATATGTGTGGTGTTCACCACTAAGAGGATGCTGCCGTCAAGCCGAAAAGACATCTGCCTATCACACAAATCAGTAATGTGATATATGGATTTCAATGCCAGTGTGATGCGAGGTATATAGGCAATATGTCCCAAAGACTGGCAGATCATATCAAACAACATGTCCCCAACCAGCCTGTGCTTGCAAAACTCAAAATGCAGTGTCCGACATTAGATGTGATTTCATGATTGGTCAACATTTGCTAAATAATCCTCAGCATGCTAAGAATTATGCTGACAACCAATTTAAGATGGTCAGTAGGGCTCGTAGTGTGGCGCATTTGCGTGCACTGGAAGATACACAGGGCCCTATTCTTTGCGGACAGAAAGAACATGTACAAACATTGTACTTATATGAGCTAAACAAAATAAATGACAGCCATTCGCTGGTTCATTCCTCAGCGCAATGCCTTGACCAGAGTCAAGCTGCCTAGTTTAAATTTCAAACAAAGCTTTGCAGTTAACTGTCAGTCACTGTAAACTGGTGCAATCTCCATGGCAACACCCCTACCAATCAGAGTTTACTTGCCACGCAATCAGCACTCTCTTCTTATACAGTATAAATTTGTTGTTTTCTATTATATTGGTATTCTTTCGGATTGTCCGGATGACTGCAAGACAAAATGCTTCCGACAACATGTCTCTATTTTCAGCAATACTCAAGTTTTAGTTTTCCCTTTTTTTAAACTTTGTTGGTAGTCCGAAGCCGAAAAGAATGGGAAGAATACAACAGGCCACTGGAGGTACAGCACAAAGTAAAAGGCTGGCTGTGGCAGTTGCCAGTACTGCAAACCGCAGCCCTCAAACAAAATTTGGTTTAAAAAAACAGTTCTCTTGAGTTTAAACAAAACCAAACAGCTGTGTAATAAACAAGTTGATTCCTCGGTTTAACAAAACAGCTGTTTTAACAATGAAAGCTATAGTCTCTCACTCTTAAAAGGGGCAAGCCTGCAAAATTATGTTTTAAAAAGGAGACTTAAAGAAGTATGTCTGTCAAAAAGAAAAACTATAAAGAGTCCTATATTTATTTTTTAAAAGGATCATTAAAACAATGGCTTTCAGATATCCATTCATAGATTGGAAGGTGTTGAACACAGCATCTGAATTTAAACTGTTCCAACAGCGAATGGAACTATGTTTCCTGGATCACGAAGAGAAACAAGCTACCAAAATTAAGATCAGACTGGGCAATGAGGGCCTCCAACAGATCAGCACATCAGGATTGTCAGCTGAGGATCAGAAAGACCCTAGCAAGCTACAGATATTCCCGGAGCTGCAAAAGAAGATAAAGGAACATTTCCGAGTACATAGGCTTAAGCCTATGACCCACTGGCAAAGCAAGATGAGTCCATTGGCCAGTTTGTTGCAAGGTGCCGTGACAGAGCTCAATATTGTGATTTCGCAGATATTGAATTGTCAGAGTGGGTTATAGAGCTAGTAATCACGTCTACCCTAATAGAGGCCTTTCAAAAAGAACTACTAGAAGGGAAAAAAGGGCAGACCATAAATGCACTACTTAATGATGGAAGGAAATTTGAAGTCATCATTGCTGATGACAAACAATTACAAGCACTGGTGGCGACTACAACAATCGGTATGGCAACCAAGGCATAGAAGTCTGCTCAGCCTTGTGGCAAATGTGGCCAGACTCATCCAATTCACAGTTGTCAGCATACAAACACCAATGCAAAGCTTGTGGCATGT